>NC_139233.1:101251931-101775931 GCF_977018435.1 Lepisma saccharinum
TTGCATTACGTATGTGCTCCCAATTCTTATTTACGTCTGTTTCATTTATATTTTCATCATCATTTAAATCCTGCAAAACATCAAATCTATTTGACAATTTAATTTGGTAATCTTTCTTAATTCTTTCATCAGTATCAAATTTTAGAACTTTTAGATTTTGTTGCTTATGATTTATCACTGAGAGTCTTTCTCTTAATTTAGCAATGACTAAATAATGGACACTGGCACAGTCAGCACCTCTATGTGTACGAACGTCAATTATACTAGTATGCCTTCTCTTATCAATGAGAATATGATCTATCTGATTATGAGTTTTACCATCTGGAGAAGACCAGGTATATTTATGGATATCTTTATGTTTAAAAGTGGTACTTTTCACAATTAAATTCTTTGAGGTTGCAAAAGTAATCAATCTTATACCATTATCATTACTTAATTCATGAAGACTTTCTTTACCAATCGTGGGTTTAAATGTCTCTTCTTTGCCAATCTGTGCATTACAGTCACCTAACAGAATTTTCATATCATACTGAGAAAATTTATCAAAGACCTGTTCTAACTCTGTATAGAAATCATCTTTAGTATTATCATCTTTATCTTCCGTTGGTGCATGTATGTTTATTAAAATAATTTTACACCACCTACCCTGTAAAACTGCATATGATATCCTATCATTAATAAATTCTACTGTTTTAAGAGCCGATATAATTCTATTATTTATGAAAAAGCCTGTTCCAAAATTATGATTTTGTGGATTTAAACGTAACAGGTCAACTACAGATCAAATTTTTCACATCAGACAGACACTTGAAAAAAAGTGGGAATATAATCAAAATGTCCATCAGCTATTCATTGATTTCAAAAAAGCATATGATTCAGTCAAAAGAGATAAATTATATAATATATTAGTAGAGTTTGGAATACCTAAGAAGCTTGTTAGTATGATAAAAATATGCACCAGTGAAACAGAAAGTAAAATTCGTGTGGGTATTAATATGTCTGACAAATTTACAATTCATGATGGGTTAAAACAAGGAGATGCATTATCTCCATTGCTCTTTAATTTTGCCTTAGAATATGCTGTTAGGAAGGTAAAAGAAACTAAAGAAGGACTAAAATTAAATGGTGTGACTCAGTTGTTAGCATATGCAGATGATGTAGATTTACTGGGGGATGATGTGAATACAATTAAGAATAATGCTAAAATATTTTTCAAAACTGCTAAAGAGATAGGTTTGGAAGTTAACAAAGAGAAAACTAAATATATGCTTACAGGCCGAAACCAAGTGTTAGGTAATAATCAAAATCTAATTATTGATAACAACTCGTTTGAACCAGTTTCCAAATTCAAATACTTAGGAGTAATATTAACAAATGAAAATTATATTAAAGAGGAAATAAAAAGTAGGCTTAATTCAGGAAATGCATGTTACTTCTCTCTTCATAAACTTTTGTCTTCTCGTTTAATATCTAAGAAACTAAAAGTTAAAATATACAAAACAGTAATTTTGCCTGTAGTATTATATGGGAGTGAAACTTGGTCCCTTACATTGAAAGAGGAACATAAATTGAGAGTATTTGAAAATAAGATCCTTAGGAAAATCTTTGGACCTAAAAGGGATGAGGAGACAGGTGAGTGGAGAAGGTTACATAATTTAGAACTACATAATTTGTATTCATGTCCAGATATTATTAGAATAATTAAATCAAGAAGACTTAGGTGGGCAGGCCATGTGGCACGAATGGGAGAGGAAAGAGGAGTTTACAGGATTCTTGTTGGGAAACCTGATGGTAAGAGACCTGTAGGAAGGCCAAGACGAAGATGGAGGGACAACGTTGAGATGGACCTAAGGGAAATCGGTAGGGATGGAAAAGAGTATATAGAACTTGCTCAAGATAGGGAAAGATGGAAGGCCTGTGTTGCTGCAGCCATGAACCTTCGGGTTTAAGAAGGCTAGGGAGTTAGTTAGTTAGTTACATCTGAGAATTGATTTTCAACAATAAATACCAACTCTTGACAATTTGTAGGATCATTTGTTGGTGTTTGACTTGTCGTAAAATAGTTGCTTTGTGAGGTACAGCAGAAGCAGGATATTTTTCTTTGAAAACTTCTTGCACCTGAGTGTAAGAATTAGTAGTAAACTACTCTTCAGCAAAGCACACACACTGCTCCAATGTATACGCCATGCTGAATAAATTAAAAAAAGGCACAGTGAGCGAAGAGAATTCAGGATAACCAGGGGCAGTCTAGAATTCTCTCAAGAGTTCAATTTTGGCACAAAATCTTTATTTATGATTTTTCATGTAAATGTATGGCAAATACTTAGGCACATGTTGCATGCGTCTGTTGACAAAATTTCGACCTGCTTGTGTTGTCATCTACGGAGATATGTCCCAAAAATGTCACTTTTTTACTTAAACCATAAAATCGTCAGTCAAAAATCCATCAAATATTGCACATGACCAATATTTGTCGTAAATGATAGATTGACATGGTATCAGTCATCAGACATCTAATTATGACCCTTCGATAATTTCTTAGATATTTTTCTCACTCAAAAGTTAATTTCTGGAAAAATTTTAACCCTGCCTTCTGCCAGTTATTAATTTATCTAATTTTTTATATGGCGTAAACGGATAATTTTATGCAATGAATAATATCTCAATGGATGAGGCTTTATAATGCAGAAAACCCGGTGTAAATATCTCTTATGGTTTTTATGATATACATTTTCAAAGTTTGGATTGTGCAACTTTTGAAACATTCTGTATAAGAAGCTGAGCATCACGGTATTCAAAACATCGCTAAATCATTTGAGAAAGCAGGAAATGGGGGACAAAGAGTAAGAAATTGTTACTGAATCTTTGGAATGTTCACAACGTTGATAAAAAAAATTGCTAACTTACGCAATTTGAACTTAGAATCTTCAAAATTGCGTACACATTACAGCATAAGATCACACTCGCCAGCCTGAAATTTTTAGTCGACCTGGCGACCGGGATTTTTCGAGCCCTGCTCATAATTCAAAAAAATATTCTGACCCTGGTGCACCTCTCACTCTACCACTCCAACGTATGTTTGTGCTACACAATTACATGTACCTATGGAGTTCTTGGGAAGAAGTTCTTCGATTTTGATATGTATGAGAAGAAGTGAACCTGCTTCTAATGATTGAAGAGTGGCAAATCCTAAAAAAAACGTTCTTTTACCTGCCCACGATACAAATATCTTTGTTCCCATCTGTCAATGTATTTTGTTTCGTCTGACATCAGTGCAAATACCAGTGCCTCTTCCACTGCCTGGCTATTTTGCTGAGAATAAGTGTGGACATTAAGCAGATTAATTTGTTTTGAATATAATTTTGAGTGTAATTTGCATTTTAAGGTTCAAGTTCAATACATTTCCGAATAGTATTTCGTCATTTTGAAATTAACTTCAAGAGTATTGAAGAAATTCCCTTTGATAAGGTTTGCCTCAGACTCGTCATCTCGAAAATCAAGTCTGAATAGTAAGAAACCGTGATGCATGCGGAACAACTGACATGTAGTGTCAGCTTTCTTGGATCACTATTGGTCCTGGGTTCAATACCCAGTGGATGCACTTTAAACTGTAGGTCCAGTCCCGATTAGCCTTAATGTGCATAAAGTGAACTTAAAACACCAAATCAACCAACCAACCAAATCTTGAATCACCTTTGAATGTATTTTACTAAATAGCGTTGTCACTAACGACCCACGATTAGAATAATTTGTCAGAACCACAGATGATGTTTTGTGGTCCTCAGAATGTTCGTGATGTTTTAAAACCATCCACATTCAATGCTTTTTTCCAGTTCTCAAAACCAGTTAAAACTTAGGTTAATCGCGACGATTACAGGACATAAATGAATGAGAAATGGCCTATGGCCAGGCCGGCGCTTGAATCTTGAACAAAAGTCACAAACACACCCCCTCCCCCCCCACACACATATATATATATACTAAAACAAATTAAGATTTGTTAGTCAAGTTGGTATTATAAGCAGGAAAAGTGATATCATGCAGAATACACCATTTAGAAATAGTGTAACAACCCTGCGTGGTCGCCATTTACTAATCGACCCTGCGTGGTCATCACTAACATATTATTAGACCCTGCGTGGTCACAATATTCCGTTTAAATTAACATGTCAGTTGAAAGAGTTGAGTGGGATGTCCCTGCGAGTCATACACCTTTAGTTTTTAATTTAACTTGTTCTGTAAACATTATTAATTATTGTCATTTACACTGTTAAATCCATTGTTTAGTATAGCAGAGTCCTGCACCACTCATTATTAATTGTATTGTCTTAAAGCACACAGTTTTTGTTATGGTAATGCGTGCTGCCCATGCGCCTTCGCGAGTATAAATCCAATGCAGCTAGCCCGGGAGCTCAGTCGGCTCCCTGATGTCAACTGGAAAACATCCAGGGAAAAATTTGCCTCACAGCCAGAAGCCTAGCAGCCATCCCAGAAGGAAGGAGCCTAGCAGCAACCTACCTACCTTGTCCAATCGCTTCGGCTGATAGGTGCTCAGGTTCTACCTGCCCTGCTTGACTGGGAGTACCAGGACCTTCCTTCCTTCCCTGTATAAGACACACCGGTTGGCTTGCCAATTTCCAGCTAATGCCGGGTGTGTCGTGGCATCCTTTGTTCCCTGACCTAGCGCCCGCTTGTCGGAAGCATCAAACCAGTTAGTGACCGGGGGCTGCCGATTGGCTACGGCCAGTTCCCAGCTGAGGTTGGGGGTACCGCGTGCTTCCTAAATTCTTTTACAGGGGAGCCCGTGATGTCATCAGCGACCAAGGCCCTAAATAAAATTAGGTTCCCATACTCCCCCCTGGCACCTCACTGCGAGGAATAAATTGGATGCTCCCTGCTTGCTCTTATCTCTAGAGACGAGAAGTGGTGCTGCTAAAGGAATGTGTGTGGTACAGGTAAATTCACATGTGTGGTAAAGGTAAAAGCATGTGTGGTACAGGAAAATGCACGTGAGAGTTACTGGTAAAGAACATGTGTGTGTAAGTGTACTAACAGACATTCATATATTGTGTTTATAATAAATACATTAAACTGGTGTAACCTTTCCTTATCCCAGCAAGCCCTGAGAATATTTTGGAGTCTGTATTCTCAGACTGTTTAGAAAGTTAGCACATATGGGTAAACTTTTGCCACCCTCTTAACAGAAGTGATTAGTGTGTTGAACGCAACCTGTATTGCTGTGCTGTGCTGTGCTGTATTTGTATGTGAGGGGTAAGAACGTTGCAATTGTCATACTCTTATTATTCAATATTTCATTAACTTCAGTTGGGGGGCAGATGGGAGCGACCACCCCCTGCCCACCCTCTGGCATTGTCACTGGACCTTAGTGTTGCACTTACTCTCTGATTCTGGGTGTTTAGTGCCTTGTGCTGGTCTTCCAGGTTGTTGTGACACTTGGGTATCTACTGCCTGAGAGTTGTTATATTCCAGTCTTGTGGCACCTCCTTCACAGTAAGTAAATGATGTTTCTGTGGATGTTTATAGCCTGGGGCACATCCACTTGTGATTGAACAACTTTTAGTTATCCAATGAGCCTGCCTCTCACATCATCCAGGTGAGTATGCTGAACAACACGAGTCTACATTCCCAAACTATAACACTTGACAATGTGCCTTATGTGCAGGAGCTATTCAATACTGACACTGCTACCATCTAGGCACTCATATACACCTGTTGTATAACCACTCCAGTGCTGCCAACTGTGCTGTGTATGCTGATGAATATGTGAGGTGAGTTTGGTAGTGGTCAGCAGGGACGGCGACAAGGGTGGGCACGGGTGGGCAAGCACCCACCCAAAAATTCCTGTGCCCACCAAATTGCCCACCCAATCAAATTCAATAAGTACGTACGTATACTTGGGGCTATATGAATGATTCAATAAATGAGTGTATTCTGGTGTTCATAACATGTATATCTTACTTGTGAATATTATCTATGCTACAAATGTTCACATATTATCAACCCATAAAAAGCCAATTTTGTCATTAGAAAGTGAAAGTAATTACTAGAGCTATTGAAACAAAAACTGTGATCAAATGAATACTTTCATGATTAAAAGTAGCTAGTAGGCTTAGGAGGCTCAAAATTATGAAGGGTATGATCAAGGTTAGATCAGAATTTAGGGTGAACTTGAGGACTGCAGCTCCGGGCCTCCACATATGTATATAATTTTTGGCCTGTGTATGGTTAATAAATCTCCAAAAAAACAAATATAAACATCATCTTAGCGTTACTTCCTCCAGCAACACAATAAATTATTTCGACTCTTTAATTATTATTAGAATAATTTAATCAAGAAGACTTAGATGGGCAGGCCATGTAACGTGAATGGCAGATGAAGAATAGTTTACAGGATTCTTGTTGGGAAACCTGACTGTAATAGACCAGTTGGAAGGCCAATACGAGGATGGAGGGATAACATTGAGATGGACCTAAAAGAAATCGGTAAGGATGGGAAAGATTAGATTGATCTTGCCCCGGATAGGGACAGATGGAAGGCTTGTGTTTGCTTCAGCCATAACAGTATAATAATAAAAAAAGTAAAGTAAAGTGCTTCCCTGTGCTTTGTACCACGCCATGAAGGCATATAGGGGGTGTGGAGTTAGGGCCCCATACTTTCTTCATCTCGGCAGAATCTGGAGGTGATGTGATCAGAGTATAATATAGTTTTAATTAGCTCTGCATTGAAATTCCAGAAGTATCCCTTTTTTTAAAATTCATTACAATTTTTATATACCTCTCATCTTCAAATATCAATATGGTGTGTGAAATATTAACTTTATATTCGTTCTACTAATAAGTAGGAATCACATTAATCACTACAATACCGAACTAAATAAATTTTAATAAACCAGTTATGTATGGAAAAGCTACAGAATTATTCAATTGCTAATGTGTGGCTCATCCTATTTAGAAATCCTCGTTCCACACATAAATTTTGCCATATGAATCAGCCGAAAATGTTAACAGAATCTGTAGATGCAGCTGAAGTAAAGAAAAAAAAGTTATATCACGAAGTATCCAGAAGACGATTTGGTCTAATCGGGACTAAGCCTACAGTTTAACGTGTAGTCCGAACCAGTGTGCATTGTGCTTCCACCAAAGGAGGGGAGTCGAACACAGGACCTCTTCATTTTTAATGAGACAGCGTTATGCCATTGGGGAATAAATATACAGAAAGAACTCGCACCAAACGTGTCATTTTATCACCACAGAAGATGCGTCCATTTTAAGAGGGTGATTGCCTGAGACAAATATTTGAGACTTTTGGAAAACAATGTCATTGTTCATGGAATTAGCTGCCTTGATCCACTAATGAAACGCTGTGCAATTGAAACTACCACCTCAACTTTCTAAGAGGTATGAACTAATGAAACTCCATTTTTGGAAGAGTAAGTTCTGGTTGATTTGTTTTATTTTAAGTCATTTTTCTGCTAATTTTGATAATGACGACGGTAAGGTTCAATAATGATTCGATTAAAGTAACGAAGGGGTAAAAACAAACACATGCTGACACTCAAAATACAAACCCTCATAAATTATTACTTTGACATTGGTTCCAGGTGCCAGGGACTCCTTGCCCTGAAAGAATAAAGTTTCCAGGGTATGCTGCATAGGATAGAGGTTGACATTCTAGTGTGTTCGAAATGGTCACACCATACAACCCAAGACATCTATGAAAAATAGATGAATTATTACTGGCACGGTGATCAACTTCGATGAATTCCTTGTGTCCTAAATCATTTTGTTACCTCAAAAAATATGTTCATGTAACCATACGTGTATTGCTTCTCCCGCATGAGTAACGTGACAGTTCAGAAAACGAATAGCAACTTAGCTAATAATCTCTTCAATTCTGAACAGATTTTTCAATCTTACTTGTTTTGATATTTTGTCAAAATAGCCTTTCATTAGCCTAGGAATACTTAATGGACAATGAACAAAGAATTTGTTTTCCGTGTGTGTTTTAAATCATTCCTAATAATACGTTCATTTTAATCCAAACATTCAGTGGCGGCAATTAGGAGGAGCGGGAAGTGGGGGATGCAGTTCCCCCGCCACATTTTGCCATTTTTTGCCCCCGCCTCTTTATGCTAAGCCTTTTCTATCAAGAAAAAATATATTGTTCCTGCCCCTCAAATGTTGGCACCCAATCGCCGCTACTACAAACATTCAGATATACTTGTCAGTTGTACAAACCTTGTAAGCTAAGAAAAGTGACCCCCAAGAAGTAAGAAAACTCTTTCAGTCAAAAACTCATACGATGAAAATACTATGCTCAGGAACATGCATTTAAATTACGAAAAACTTCACGATTGTCTACCATCGCACTTTCTATCATTTTCGCTGA
Organism: Lepisma saccharinum; assembly: GCF_977018435.1. Lineage (NCBI taxonomy): Eukaryota > Metazoa > Arthropoda > Insecta > Zygentoma > Lepismatidae > Lepisma > Lepisma saccharinum. Next base: position 101,260,342 of record NC_139233.1, read on the forward strand.
ATACATAAAATCAAGTATGTGCCTTGTATTTTCAACACAAGCTTAAACCTAATTCACATTTATTTCACTGTATTAACATGCATGAAGGAATGTGATTAGAATGTATGGCTGTGCATGGATAAACACTTCCTTGAAATGATTGTGTCCATCAGAGACAAAGCGAAAGGAAATGGAACAAGATGCGACAATAGATAAGAAAAGAATAAAGAGGAAAACAAGAAAAGGAAAGAGAAAAGAGGAAAATTGGGAGTGTAAGGGAGAGGGGATACATACGTCTTACATACACATATGTATATACTATATATGGTCTTACATTTATACTGCCCACCCTAATTTATCAATATGGAGCTTCTGCCCACCCGGTCGAAAATTTCTGGCACCGCCCCTGGTGGTCAGGTGCCTAGAAGGATCTAAACCTGGTATTTCGTTAACTTTTGAGCACTAGTGTATAAGAAAAATATAACTTTTTTAAAAACCTTGTATCATACATTCAGTACTGTTGGTGAAAAATGGAAGACAAATGAGTGGCTTGGGAATAAAACTTGATAACCCCCAAACGTATGAAACCAAGATGAACGCAGGTGAAAGCTCGTACATTACATTGTGGCTTATGACATACCCAGATGTTCCAGTGCATTTCTGACTATCAGCAGCTACTGAAGAAACTCATTCACTACTGTACAGCTACTTGAGACTGTGCAGCAACTGTATTCAATGTTAACTAAATTTTGAACAGAGTGTGCGTTATCAAGATTTATTCCCGAGCCACTCAAAAGATTCTGCAAATTTAATATTATACAGGGTGATTCAAAATGTACTTTACAACTTTGAAAGCATATAGAAATTTATTCAGATAACTTAGAGAGTCTGTTGAGGTGCCATTGCAAAGCAAAACGCATCAAGTTTGTCATACAACATTCATGTTGGGTCGATGTGGCTACAATTTGTAATGCGGCATACATCCCACCTGATGTTGATCTTCATTCCAGACTTTCAGCAGTAAGTCAGGCGTCACTTCTGCAGCAGCGTCATTAATTCGAAGTCTCAGCTCGGCAAGATCAGCAGGTAAAGGTGGTACAAAACCCCATCTTTAATGAAACCCCACAAGAAAAAATCTAGCTGGACAAATCTGGGGAGCGAGGTGGCCATGCAACCAGTCTCAATGAAGGTTTGGTGCAAAGAATAAATTGTAGGCCTACTAGGAGGTGCCTTACGATACTCCGTATGAAACTTACGTTGCACTGCAGTTGCCGATTGTGTCTCATGAAACCAACAGCGAGCATGTTCTGCACCAGTAAAAGTAACCATTTTCAAGAACAATGCTGACAGTGCTACTGGTGGGCGAGTTCGGTACTAATGGACTATGAGAGTCAAAACTTGATCTGTTTTGCTTTGCAATGGCACCTCAACCGACTCTGTAAGTTATCTGAATACATTTCTATATGCTTTCAAATTTGTAAAGTCCTTTTTGAATCACCCTTTATGTTCATTATCTATATTATCTATACATGCATAAAATCTGTTTTTTTAAATATATTAAAGCAACTGTATAACACTGAAACTCTTCTGTACAGCTACTTGGAAACAATTCTCCAAAGTTAGCTGCTTCCTCAAAAATCACATCTTGCATATGCTCCTTGACAACAAAATTATGCAATGCTATGAATAATTTTATAGAAAAGAAAGGGAAGGGTGTTGAACAAGGTGCTAAGAATTAGAACTGTAAAACTTCTGCTGTGTCTGAATAAAACTTTCTTACATAATTTAGAACAGAATGCAGTACAGTACATTCAGTGAAGAAAACTGAATTCAATATTCATGAACAGTTTTAATTTCCACATTGTTAATAACTGTAACTGAAGTATTAATTTCCTTTCATACAGTGCTGGTTTGGACGAGGAGTGACTTGCAATAGCATAGGTGTTTGGAAGCCCCTGTACACTGTGGTTGGACTCTGTTACAGCTATTACCTCGGTAAGCAAGGATTTTCTAAATTTTAGATTTTATGTTAGAACAATATGACTACAGGTCGTCCATAAATGTGTATTACTCGCTATTGAATACAAAATAAATACGTAAAATAGTATTAAAACTTTTCAAACTTACGTGAGTGAGTATATGTTAATCCGGACGACGTTTCGAAGGTAAATACTTCCTCCTGCTTCAGGTCTAATTAGATATCTAGACACCGGACATGGTATCACGTGAAATAGTGTTAAATAGGAATATGGTTAAAGGAATCGGTAAAAAATACACTTAAAAATCCTGGTTATAAAAATCGTAAAAATCCCTACCCAGGTGAAACATTCTAAAAATACTCATATTCAAAACTAAAAGACTAAAAACCAGGTGCCCGCATGGCAGTCGAGGAACTCCCATTCAGCAATAAAGTGAAGCATGTGAGTAAGTGTTTTTCACCGATTTCGTCCCAGCTTGCTTTCTACTTCAGACTACTTACTGTTTTGAATTGTAGTGTAGTAAATTCTTAAAACGTATGAGCAACAATCATTCTTTTTCCTTCTAAAGTAGAAATAAAAATAAGTTTATTTTTCACACATGGACCAAATTCAGAACATTAACTCTTCACAGTTGGGTTTGGACAGGGCCGGTGGAAAGTGGGGTCGAACCGTGCCACTGCCCAGAGTGGCAAATTTTCAGGGCTGCAAAATTTGAAGAGAAGAAAAAAAAATAAGCCTATTGAAAAGTTATAATATTATATGCGTATTATATAACTTGGAAGTTAATATATGCCAACCCACCGTTTTGAAGGAACATATCAGTAGTCTCACTTTAAAACCACTGAGTGCGACAAGGTGGGAAAGCAGATTCGATGCGTTAACTCAGAGGTCTATGATGAGCTCCTTCAAATATATAGTGACAATATAACTGTACCAGGTCCTAGACAATTATTTTAGTTCTAAGAGAAAGATTTGAGCAGCTTAAACATCATAGTGAATTTTCAGTATATTTTATGATATTAGTAAACTCCCGGAATGTTAACACATGAAGGCTACTGAATTAAAAGAGTTTTTGGCTATAATAAAAAATTACACCAAAGGAGACCTTAAACTGATAAAGGGTCACGATTTTGCACCTAATGTGAGTAGAACTTCAAATTTATTAACTTTGTTGGTAACTGTGTCAAGTGGCGAACAAAGGGTGTCTTTTTTTAAAATTAAGGCTAATAAAAATACTATCTTCAGTCAATCATGTCTGAAACATGCTTGTTTCCATTTTATGCAAGATAGCATTATACGAAAAATAATATTGCATGCAAAGGTAAAGTTCCCTGTGCATATAACATCATGTCATCAAGGCACATTTAAAGGATGTGGGGGTAGGGCCACACACATTCTCGATCTCGGCCATTTTGCAGGTGATGTGATCAGCACCACTCTCTGGCCATCTTTATCGCAGAGGGTTGCCCCCAGGTGCCTATTAATTTGAGGCTGGGTGAACCCCAGACCCACTTTATCACAGCACGGAGATCTGGAAATATTACATGTATGTAATTCTTTTAAAAATCTAATCATATTTCACAGACCTACAATGGTAAACATGTGAAGCCAAGCCTTCATTTCTTTCCTAATACTCGTTACATTTAAGATATGTTTAAGAGAGAGAGAGAGCAAGATAGTTTTCACAAAATATAATAATAATATAAAATTTGTGTCGCATTTTTTAAAGTTTAACTGTGGTCGATCAAGATATCCTTTTGTGCTTAATAGTATCGAAATGGCATAACAAGTTTCTTTATTTATTTATGTTATAGTTTGATGTTTTACTTAGGAAAATATTGATTTTCAATTTCCCGTTTGGTGCATAATGACGGGGAAGGGGGGGGGGGGTCGAAAGAGAGCAGCATCTGCCACCACCGCCCAGGGTGGCAAAATGACTAGCGCTGGGCCTGAGTTTGGAAATATTATATTATTTAATTGGGGACATACGGTGTGTCCCAAAATAATGTTTACACTTTTTGAATGTTAATAACAGACTATTAAATATGGCATGACTGGACTTTTTGTATTTGAAACTGCAACGCCTATGTTGAATGGGTGTGAGTGCATGTAGGCATTCTGTTGTTTTTTAGTTCCATCACAGTCTACCAGTTAGTAGGCATTAGTGTATACCAAATGACAGAGGTGAGCAATTGTCTTTCGAAGAACTTAAGAAGTGTCGAATATCCATGCAGATTTCCCGATTTAGATTCCTTCCTCCCTGTGGGGAACTGTGCGCGACAAAGCCACAAATATGCGATCGAGACTACCTGTGCTTCCCTTACCATGGAAAACATATCTGCTGGTTGACGATCTGTTCAGCATTGCAGATGATGTATTGCAGCCAATGGCATTCATTTTGAACATTAATAACTTTATCCTTTTAAGCCCCGATCATGTGCTGACCGATGGCATTTTTGGCCACAGTCCCGGTCGGTTACCTTGACCAATGCAACAGAACCTTTTTTTGTGGCCAAGCAACCCTGTTCATTTTTTATGCTCGTGACTCGAAGTGCATGGAACTTGAAACCAAGAGTCAATATGCATCGACAGCGACGTATTGCCAACCCATGTCGGAAATAACTCGTGTACTTCATTGTGCTTGTTGCCCACCCTTGTCGAAAATAACTCTTGCACTTCATTTTTTCATTTTTTTCTTCAGATGGCAAAAGGCATTAGGAACAAAATAAATATTGAATTATAATGTAGACATGTGGTTGCAAATAGTACATAGAATTTGTTCCTGCGCCATGTCTCAACAGGGAGGGGCAAATTTTGTCTCTTCTTTTTTCAATTTTCACATTTGAAGCCACGAATAATAAACAAATACATACAGATAGCTACACTTTGTCTATTCTATGTCAAAGTACATTTTATTCTTAGTAACATATTTCTTGTTTCACTAAATTATCTGCTATACAGGGTCCGTTCTGAAAGTATCCGAACTTATTTATTTGCAAACAATTTATTGACGACAATTACAACTGCTGTCAATATTCTTCAATGTAGGCACCTTCAGTCTCAATACAGCGAGTATACGTAGCGACTTTTCCACTGTTCACAGCAGTCCTGGAATTCCTTGACTGACACCCTCTTTAATGCTGCGGTCGTGGCAGCTTGAACCTCTTCATTTGATGCAAAACTCTTCCCCTTGAACACCCTTTTGACCTTGGGAAACAAAAAGAAGTCGGCCGGTGTCAAGTCCGGGCTATAAGGGGGATGAGGCAGCATTGCCACGCGTATGTTGGCCAAAAACTCGCCTACCAACAGCGCCGTGCGAGCCGGCGCGTTGTCATGGTGAAGCACCCACCTGTCGGCGATGTCAGACCGGACGCGCGGGACCCTCTTTCGGAGACGCTTAAGCACTGTTTTGTAGTAAGCTGCATTCACGGTGGTCCCAGCAGGTACAAACTCTTTGTGCACGACCCCCTTCATGTCGAAAAAGACAAAGAGCATTGTCTTCACCTTTCATTTTGACATCCGGGCCTTCTCTTGACGAGGGGATGCGGGGGTGTGCCATTCTGAACTTTGTCTCTTGCTTTCGGCGTCATACTCGAATAGCCAGGTTTCATCCCCGGTTATCACTCGGTTGAGAAACGTTTCTTCACCGTCCACACGTTGCACAATTTCACGGGCAATTCGCACAGGACACTGCATTTGATCATCCGTCAAAATCTTCAGAAACATTTTTGCACAGATTTTGCGCATGTTCAACTTTTGGGTAACAATTTCAAAAACTTGCGTTTTCGCCAGTCTCACCTCCTCTGCAATCATCTGGAGACTTAAACGCCTGTCTTTCTCTAACAGAGCTTTTACACGGGCCATATTTTCCTCCATTTTTGACGTGGATGGCCTCCCTGAGCGTTGTTCGTTATCGACTACCTCCCGTCCTTCCTTGAACGCCATGTCCCATGTGTATACTTGCGTGCGGGACTTCACTTCCTCACTGTAAGCCTTCCGTAGCATGGTTAATGTCTCCATAAAGTTCTTTTTTAATTTAACACAAAATTTCACAGTGTAGCGCTTTTCCAAAGTGCGCTCCATTTTCACCAAATCCACCAAATGCAAATTCTCGACGCGACGTTTTTTCCGTGTACACAACACGAGCGATTGCACCTCAACCACTGCTCGCAGGCAACTGAACGAGGCCTTGTTTTTAAGGTTAAGGTCCCCACTGCCACCTGGCGTAGCTTACCCAAACCATCGACAGATTCTCGCGCTGCACTGCGGACAGTTCGGATACTGTCAGAACGGACCCTGTAGGAAGGAAGCTATAACGATTTTTGCTGCTAAACCTTACAAAACTAGTTTAAATGGCCTGGAACAGAGGTAAAAACTGCATAAGCGCCATGGGACTTGAAAGGTTAAGGCATGCGACAGCAATAAAAGTTCACACTTGCTGTTATTAGTGCTCTTGTTATTAATATTCAAAGAGTGTGAGAATCCACGCTATCGTGAACTTAATTAAACATTTTTTGTTCAGGATATCTACTTTAAAGGTCCATACTATTTTGGGACAGTCTGTATATACTGGACGCACTATTTGTTGCAGATATCAGCAACTTTGCTACAACAAAGATAAACTAATTTTGTTGGTTTAAATGAAGATAGATTTACAATCAAGTCTTGCAATAAAATGAAGAGCACAATTATCTTTTGTGCATAGGTAGTGTAACTATATGATCAAAATGATAATTAAATGAACTTTCTTAATATGTATAATATATGACCATTTGTTAATTTTAAGGATGTACACACACACACACACACACACACACACACACACACACACACACATTTCTTACTTAACCTGAAAATAACAATGACTACTAGTCTGCTTGCTCCTCCACACCTTAACTCATACATAATGGCTACTGGCAGCCCCAGACAGTTGGTTTTCTGTATAGTTCACTGGAGGGGAACTGGGTACATTGAGCAATTCCTGCTGATAATGGAGGATACATAATCATAATCTTTATTCATCCGTTGACCCATTTTGCATGGGTATGGATTTCGTCAGATACATGAAAATATAATATAAGCTAAGTTATACAGGCTATTACAGTATAAGAACAAAAATTTTTACATGTGATAATGAAGTTTACATAAGTTGTACATTATATTCACAATGTTAAAAACAATGATAAACAATATACTTGCAGAATATATATATATATATATATATATATATATATATATATATATATATATATATATATATATATATAAATATAACACACACACACACAAATAAGGTAAATTCATGATTTTTTTAAAAATATTTTATACATTATACATACATATAAATGCATTATTCTTTCTATGACATTTTTGAATTTCATTGTATACTTGATACTTGTACCCAGTCTAATTTAAAGTTCAATAATTGTCGTACAGAGCTCTGTCTGTGAGGTAGTTTTTGATTATCTGCAATTTTTTCTTTAAGGGAGTTGTATTTTTTATCCAAGAGGGAAGGTGGTTGTGGAATTTTAAACCTGAAGAATGTGGTGATCTGTCTGTCAGAGTTAATCTGTTAGTCTGGATATGGAAGTTTGGTCTTTGTCTTTTATTATGTCCATGAATTTCTTTGTTTCTAAATTGTGTTTTGTCATTAAGTACATAGATAATAGATTTATTAACATAGAGCGAGTACAAAGTCATAATTTTGTTTTCGCGAAAAGCAATTCTGCATGTGGATCTGGAAGGTATTTTGCATATAAGTCTAACAGCCCTTTTCTGTAGTGTGAACACTCTTTTTGTATGTACGTGAGTTCCTGCACCACTTTCTACAATTCTTCATGTAGTTAGTGCAATCAGGTAGCTGCATTAAGTGCTTGCTAACACTGGCTCCCTTGGGACCTTATGTCTAAATTAATCATGGCTCAATACACGATCTTCATGTGTCTTCCATCCTCCCCTACCATTCAATTAAGGTATCTCCTTTGCCAAAGTGGAGAGGATTTTTATGTGTGTGTGTGTGGGGGGGGGGGAGGTTTTTTTACGACTTATGCTTTTAAGAAAATGTACCTGTATTTTTGTATTTTATCCTTGCCTTCATTTTATGCAGGCCCTAATTCATTTGAGATCATAAGTACATCTTCAGTGCCATAGTGCAAGTTTTCAAGTGACCTCCATCTGCAGGTAAAAAAGCTGGGCTTTTTGTGGAAAAAACAAAGAGAGTACAGCAGAACTTGTATACAGTGACTATTCTAAAGTGGTAAACACTCCTCCGTCAGTTCATCCCTGCAAAAGCAGATGAAAAAACTTGTAAACTAAACAATCTTGTATCTTCAATATACATTTCTAATATGACCAATGCTTCAAACAATTTTCCTCTCTGTCTCTCCACTTATTTCTTTCCTGAGGCAAGCAAATTCTCTTCACAAAAAAGTGATTGATTGATTTGATTTATTTTACTTCGCTTTTCTGCCACTTTTGGCTAATCTTAAAAATAAGCATTAAGCCAGGATTCGAAACTGGGCCCTTGGCATCATAGCGTGCCATGCTAACTACTCCGCCATGGAGGTTAACACCAAAGAGTGATTTATAGTTTTAGCAAAATTATCATGCATTTGATTCTTAAATCAAGTTTCACATATATGTGTGTGGCACTATCTGTTAACGTTTTAGGGGTATATACAATATTTCAACACAGGTATACACAACCTTTTGAAGAGTTCCTGATATCTCATGATAAAATATAAATAATCAGGGGTCCACGCCTGGGCATGAGTGTTACTTTGTGAGTATTCTTGCATCAATCACTTGCTGTTGTTGCTTCCTTCAATTTCAGTGTTAATTTATTAGTTTTCATTCATTTCCTTACAGATGATGAACAAATTACTATCAGTGGGATATTCAACAACATGTACCTGATGCTGGAAGAGACAGAAGCTCTCGTAAACTACAAACTACATGGATGGAGAGTGTTAGTTCATGATGCAAGCGAATCACCTGTCCTAGCAATAAGGACACATGGTGCATCTCTGTATCCAGGCTGGGGTCGGGAGATAAGACTCAAATTAAAAAAGGTACAAAACTTTATGTATAAAACATTGTGGTCAAGCGTGGACTTATCTCATTTTTGATTTGATAATCTGGACAAAACTTATCTATTTTTTGATTTGACATGTGTTATGTCCTAATATTTATGACATAAACAGAAATAAACATCTCAAGATTGGAACTTCATAATTAAATATATTAAAACTTGCAACAAGGTGGATTACATTATTAAAACTTAAAATCATCCATAAGGATATATAACAAGATGCATAATCATTGCTAGGCACAGACTATGTACATTGGCCATAACTGCTAGTTTACCATATACAATAATAGATTTTATAATATATATCAATCTTCTCCCTTTCCAGAGAAAACAAACTTATGAGAGGTAAAACACTCTTGTCCTTTTTACTCTGAGATTTCCTTCTTCCCATCGAACTATGTCCTAGACCAAAACTATTCCCTTGCTTCTTAGATGAACTGGTTCCTGGATCAAGATTATTTCCTTCCTTCGAAAACTAACTGATTCCTGGACCAAGATTAATTCCTCCCTTTGAAGACGAACTGGTTCCTGGACCAAGTCTGCTCACTTCCTTCGAATATGAGCTACTTTCTTGCTTCGGAGACGAACTGTGAGCATTGTGTTCGTCACTGTCGCTTAGTTCCTGCCGAGGCATTTCATTTTTAATTGCAGGATATAAATATGCATGATATGCACTATCGTCATATTCCTTAGGTCTTTCTGACTGATTTGAATCTCCTCCAGTTTCATGAAGAATCTTTAAAAATGAATAATGTACATTTCTGTATGTACCACTTTCTACATCTCTCACTTTATACACAGCAAAACTGCATCTTTCAATAATCTCTCCTTTCCGATATATCTTTCTTTCAGGGCAGTAATAATATACTTTACTTCCAATTGAGAATTTCTCACATTCGTAATGAACATTTTTAGTGTCATCTTTAATGATTATATTACTTGCAGTGTCATAAGAAAACGTTGATGAACTTGTAGATGTTCCAGTTGCTGGCAATGAAGTATTTGATATCGGTGTCCATGATATAAATTGCCCTTTTGCTGGAGCTCTTGCATTTGTCTGACAAGCATCACATTTTGCAACAAAACTTTCAATGTCAGAAGTCATTTTAGGCCACCAAACTAACTCTCTACAAATCTGTTTTAATCTTACTACACCAGTGTGCAGACCATGAATTTGAGTTAGAAACTTCCATCACAGTGTCTATGGCAATACAATTCTATTTCCCCACATCAACAATCCATATTCTGTTGACAGTTCCAGACGTTTCTTCCATAAAGGTACTGCTTCCTCATTCTTTTGTGAATGAATTCCTCTTGGCCAACCATTCTTAACGTAAATTATTATTTTAGACAACAATTCATCATGTGTTGTATGTTCCTTGATATCCGATATTCGTAACGGTTGTAACTTTTGTTCTAGATCTGCATACGCTGTCAAAACCAAATCTGATTGTAATTCTTCAGGTAGTGGTAATCTTGACAAAGCGTCTGCTATTGGAACTTTCTTAGAATACACTATTTCGTAATTCAGAGATGCCATGAATATTTTCCATCTCTGCCAACGTGCATTGTGTTGCATTGGCACTGGTGTATTCGAATCAAGCAATGATTTCGCAGTCGTTGAATCAGTGTATATTGTAAATTTTTGACCTGGCAAATATAAGTAAAAATGCTTAACAGACGAAACAATGGCTAATGCCTCTCTTTCTCACTGACAGTAATTTTTCTGAGCAGGTGAAAGTGTAACTGAAAAACACGCCACTGTTCGATGCTTGCCATCTATCTTGTGTCCTAATCGTCCTCCAACACCGTAATATGAACTATCCGTTTCTAGGATTAATTACTATAATTCTACTTACAGTAGTAATTATTTATTTTCTTTAATCCTTGTCGCCATTTTGTTATGTCCTAATATTTATGACATAAACAGAAATAAACATCTCAAGATTGGAACTTAATAATTAAATATATTAAAACTTGTAACAAGGTGGATTACATTATTAAAACTTAAAATCGTCCATAAGGATATATAAGAAGATGCATAATCGTTGCTATGCACAGACTATGTACATTGGCCATAACTGCTAGTTTACCGTATACAATAATACATTTTATAATATATATCAACATGTTTTAGTGTTGCAAACTTGACTGGTTTTGTTATTAACATATGGAAGAAATTGTATTACACATTGACAGGTTCTATATGAGTTTCCAGTGCTTTGTAGTGCTATTGCTTCATTACTAGGCTCCAGGATTTTATGTCCTATAAAACTGTAAAATATGTATGTAATTATGCCATAAAAATTGGAAATATGTCAGATAAAATTAAAAGTAGGTCAGAAAATGTAGAATTATTTCCAGTAAAGCCAAAAATATGCACAAGAGTACTTTCGAATTTCTCATTGTCCAGAAAGTCAGTATTTTCCAGGGAACATCAACTAGGGTGTTGGTTTGATTTTGATTTTAAAATCTTGGGTGCATCAGCACTAAGGCTATTTTGCACCCGTCCCACTATACAGGGGCCAACCCCTTACCATAACTAAAATAGCATAACTGTAATGCCATGTTGTAACTAAAATCTTTAAAATTTTCTGACTTGTTAAAAGCTGAGGCTGCAAAGAGGCACTCGGCACATATAGCGACAAAACAGAGGACAACACACAGAATTATACTGGCCATAAGACCAGTCCCCAGAGAATCGTTAGTCTACAGTCCAGGGTGTACTAACTAGGGTGTTAGTTTAGCTGAAGAATATAGTGGGGAAAATACTGAAAGTTTTGTGAGGTTTACTGCAATTATCCTAAGTTCCATGTACTATTATGCCAGTTTTATAACGTTGTGGAAACTAAAGAATAATTAGCAGCTTGCTACAGCTCTGGTAGGCAATCAATACACAACAACTTTTAAAGGCAGATCTTAACTATGTAGAATCTGAAGAACAGCCCACGAAATTTTTGTCAGAACATGTTACACTTAATATTATTTCCTTTTCACAATGCAACAATCTGTACACACAAGCAACATTTTAGGGGGATTTTAAGTACATAGAATTTGAAAAATAGCCTACAAAATTTTTGTCCAAAAACAAGTTAGACTAAATACGTTTCCGTTCCCCAATGTGCTTACAATCTTGCTGCAGAAGTTCCTGTACATGGCATTCTATTCACTCGCACTGCTACACGCTTATATGTGCCTGACTCAAATGACAAGTGATGTACCAAATGTTATTTTTTTTTTAATTGTTGTGAGAAGCGAAAAAAAGGTAAAGAAATGAGAACAATTTAAACTTGTTTATGGTGATGGTAGTACCCGCACAGCAATGAACAATGACTGAGAACATTTTCCGTCCATAAAGTTTGCACAGCTATCAATTGTCAGCGGGATAAAAAAAAGGGGGGAGTATCATTGTTCTGTACTAGTTGGAAAGAAAATATGGCATATGTTTTTATCCTGCCATCAATAATGTAAACTATCCATTGTGATTCAATTTAGTTGGTTCATATCCCATTTTAAACTGTAGGTCCAGAAGTAAATTGTCTAGCTATGTGAACTTGCGGAATTGTTTCTAGGTAGTAGAAGGGGTCCCTTTTTCACTGGAATTTCTCAATGACATATATAAGTTGTACATAGGTTAGATCCATTTAGACTCCATCAAAACAAACTCCTAGTTATGTCTGTGCTGGGTATTTTTCTCATGCATACAATATACTAGGATGGACTGATATGACATTATTTGCAACATGCAAAACACTCGGAGAAACAAGAGATTAATTACTGGTGTAATTATGAACACTACCACAATATGAGGGGCTAGGATTTGCTCATACTGCAATGCTTTATCCATAATCCTAACTTTAACAAAATATCATCTTAGAATGTAAAAAAATGAATGGCAATAGTAGCAGTTCCAGTCTAAAAAAAAGTGATGGGACATTATGAACTGTGCTTGTATCAACAAAACAAAAGCTGTTTGGTAGGCTTTGTTCTCCAATGGGCTGTTTGTACCACAGGGTATAGCTTTTACTTTCTTTTACTTTTCCAGTTCAGTGAGGTGGTTCAGACTACAGGACACATTGTCACATTGTTTTTCAATATTGATAAATACTGTATCCTACCCAAGGCGTTGGGTAAAAGTGACAAGTGCTATTATCCTGAATATAACAGGAAGCAGAGAAAGGAATGCACAATAAGGATTTTGTCTTAAAGGTGACTGACTGGAGAGTTGGGGAGTGGATGGTTGGCGAGTGAACCGGATGGTGATAGGATCGGGGATGAAGAGCACAAGGGTGTGAGAAGATGGAGTTCTGACAGGTGGTCAGATGTGTGATGGTGACAATTGAGAACACTAAGTTGCTGACCAAGTCAGTTTATTAAGATAAAAAAAACACTTAACGGGTAACGTTTCAACCCTATATCAGGGTCTTCCTCAGAGGAAGAACTAAACTAAAATGATGAAATATACTACACACAGAAAGATTACATATACATAGCAGGGTCACTAGCCATACAACAACAAATCAAGTTGACAGTCCTTATCTAGGAAGATTTCTCCAAAGGAATTAAACATATCACCTCCTGACAGTTGTTGACTAATGGGTCTACTACACTGACAGGTGATTGACAGGTCAAGATTAGCAAGAGTATGTATGTAATCTTTCTGTGTGTAGCATATTTCATCATTTTAGTTTAGTTCTTCATCTGAGGAAGACACTGATACAGGGTTGAAACGTTACACGTTAAGTGTTTTTTTATCTTAATGAACTGCCTTGGTCAGCTTAGTGTTATTAATATGGAAGCAAGGCTTAATTATATTACAATTGACAATTGAGATGATGGAGAGGACGGTCTGGGGAAGTAACCTACATCCGAATGAGAGGCAGGTAAAGTCCTTTGCCTAAATACGTCCATATCAATACAATCGTGCAGAGTATAAAACCCATTTATGGTACTTATCAATTCTTGCCATTCTTCTCGAGTGCGATCTCTCGCACATCATACTTTAGGCCAAGGGAGTAAAGACCTTGGGAAGATGATTGATGAATAGGTTATCCACCTAGGAGACGATCCAGGATTTCTGGTTCGATCGTGACGCAACAATAAGTTTGTGTTACGATACCATTAGACAGCATTTTGGAACTAAATTTAATGTGGAAATGTGTCGCCAGTAATTTTAACATTTAAATGGGAAGTATAATACTTCAAACTACCATTAAGCTACAATACGTTTTTGTTGAAAATTGGTATGCTTCAGAAGTGGTTGAATAGCATTTTCAATTCTTTAAAATTGCATGTTTGGACGAAATGGGAATGGCTTACAGTGTGATAAAATGAAAATCCCCATTTTGTCAAATTTCCTCCACTTTATTCAACTAAATTCATATTCTTTTAAATTACATAATTTAAATTATTGTTTATACTTTTACTGAAGTATAGAAGTATAGAGCAGTATGATTCATAATTCCATCACTCTGTATACTATAGCATGGCACTATATCATTGAATCGCCTTTTTTAAAAATTGATTATATTCTGGGATTCTTGACACTGAAATGCATTAACCTAAATAACTTTGGCAGCTTCTATTTAAGATCGTTTATTGAAGCTAATATATACAAAAAATTGCAAAAATGTTTTGAAAAACAAGTCTTGAAGGATGTAAACCTATTTACAAGATTAAGTTCATTTCAAATCATTGAAACTGAACTTCGTAGCAGGGATTCATAAGGGGAGGTAAAGTCATGGACTATGACATCAAAATTTGGGGGGGGGGGATTTTTCCTTTAAAATAATATAAAATATTTGTATAAAATATATGTATAAACAATTTTAGACCTTGGTTGCAATATGTGGGATGAGACAAGGGAAAGGGGAAATCAGATGCATTTTCTTAGTAATTAATTTACTTCAACTGGTTCAGAGTTATTTTTGCTGCTAGGTGCACTGTATTTAATCATCCGATAGATGAAGAAAATGAAGACTATAGGGAGCAAGTAAAGTGTTGCACATGTAAAAACTGCAAAAGCTGTAATCCCAAATAAAAGTATATAGAAAATAAGTATTGTATATGTAAAGTTTCGTGTTTCTGCTTTGTGAATTGGAGGTTTTTCCATGTTCACCATATCCATCATGAAATAAAGTAAAGTATTCAATGAAGTTTTAAAAAGTGACTTTCACTAATAGAATAGTAGTAGGCACTCTGTCCTAATTAAATACTTTATGGTGATTATGAGTAAAGGGGGAGGTGCTTCTGGCATCTATTATAAAATATTGTATTGTGTTTTGTGAGTACTTTTGTAATGATGACATCTTCCAGTACTTAAAAAAAAAAGAGCCTAGGTTCAAATCTGGCTTAGTTTACATTGAAGGAGTCACGGAGTTACAAAACTTTCCACAAACTGGGGAAAAAAATTGACTTCAAAATTTTTAATTGAGAAGTCTATTTGTTGTTTTCTTTTCACTGTTTTCTTTTGCAATCCATTAGTGTTTTCAGAGGGCTGCATATCGGTCAGAATCGCTTACTAGGCCCGCCTGGCTGGTCGGGTGGGCGAGTAAAACTATAGACCTGAGTTTTGATCCGTCAAGCATCGAAAGCCCACAGGTAACTGGAAGGCCTTGCAAGACGAAGCTCATTCCGGTTTTGCACAATCTCCAGATACATGTCACGCAGTCACCGTTGCCAACTTTTCGATTCTAAACTTTTCTAGGAGCACTTAAAATGTTCATCACTTTTATCAATTTGAAATTGCAGACATTTATTCCTTGCTAGAAAACGTTTGTATCACTCACACCAAGTGGCAGCGATTGGGTTCCAAAACTAAGGGGCCAAGGTGCAAAAGTGTGTGGGGGGGTGGGGTGGGTAACGACAGTTTAATTTGCAAAAGTTTAAAAAAGTCAGGGGGGGAGGCAACTGCACTCTCTCGGCCCCGCCCCTATTGCCGCCACTGCTGACACCTGTAAAGGAGTACGAACCAAGTTTTGTAAAAAGTGCCATCGTAAATATTTTGGACTTTGTGTTACTGGTGGTTGTTCTACATTATACTTTTGCGGAGGGGGGTGCTCCCCTATGGCACAGTGGTAGTGTCATCACCTTGTAATCAAGGGGTACCAGGTTCGATACCTGGTGGAGGCACATGGTGGTTCGGATACCACTTTAAACTGTAGGTCCAGTCCAGATTAGCCTTATTGTGCATAAATTGACCAAATAAATGAATCAATCAATCAAACAGATTTTCTCTCTGGTGTAATTTTGCCAATTCAATATCCGAATTAGTTGCTCAAGATCCCCCCCTAACACTTAGGCATGATGGTCCATAAAATGGAACATGAAATCAGAATTTGCATTATAAAAGGTTTTTGAATATTGTCATCTCTTTCAACAAATCGTCGTTCGCTCATGTTGTTGTAACACCAGTAAGCCTTGTTTACATGATATGAAAAACTCAATATGCTGACCAACGCAGAAATTTATTTTATTTTAAAACATAAACTAAACGTAACGTTTCAACCTTCTAGCAAGGTTTTCTTCAGACTCTGTACCCAGTACAAAAAAAAGTTGTTGCTAGTTATCTAGTTCTACAGACCGCATTGATAGTAATACGATGCAAAATATAATTATTGTTAGCTTGTATCTTTATACGGGTGCAAATAGCAGGCAATGCTATTTACACATTTCAACAAACGAACAACGTAAAAATGAAACCGAGAGGAGATTTACGATTTCAAGACCAGAAAGGTGACATAAAATGAACAAGACACAAAAACCTATTTGAAGACCTTTGAAACAAATTTGGAAAATATGTGGTAGTTGGTTTGACATAATAATGACACTAATTTGAGAAGTTACAAAATCTTAGGTGCAGTGGCTTAGCAACATATCGCGAGGTCCTGGGCGAGATTAGAATTCAAGGCCCCATCTGTTCTTTAAGTTTGAAATATCAATGTGAATCGATATACAGTCATCAAGGAAACGTCAGCAAATTATTATATTTATATAATAGCCTATAATAATAATTAATTTCTGACGAAAATTATATTTAATAGTACGCGACAGAGAAATTTACACTTGGCAGAGCTACATTAACACGCTGCTGGAATTTTCATTAACCAAGGCAGTAGTAATAGTACGTTTTTTAAGATGTTCTTTAGACAGTAAGACATCTGAAATATCCTTAAATATGCTAAATTTTCTTTAAAAAAAATCAGAAATACAAACCAAGAACCTTTAAATATAACCTATATATTATTTAATGAGTCCTTCTTTGTTTCCTCATTTCAAAATTTGTAGGATGTAAATGTCACAAACCATGGCTTAAGTAGAAAATATCGAAGGACGCACATAAAATGTCTGTGCTTGATAGAGCAGGTGGGAGGGGCTGCGCTAAACCACAATCTTGTCTAGGGGCCCAAAGTATCTACCTACTCTTCGACACAATCGGTTTCAACATCAACAAATCATAAAACGATAGTCATTTGCCCCATAAATGTGAAATCTTTGGTGTAATCAATTGATATAAATAATTTGACTTTTTTAATTAGCAATTTTGACTTTGTTGCACATCAATTGTACCAGTTTACTTTGAATTTTAGGGCTTATATGATAATAATAATTGTGAATCTCATTTTGTTGTTACGTCTTAATGTTCTTGTAATATTAAATATTTGACGCAGTGGCGTAACAAAATCGCAAAGTACGTGTCCGCAAGAAACAAATTTGGGTCCCTCAAGTAGTCAGATTCTTCCAGGAAATTTATGTAATTACTTAGAATGGCTGGTTGTGGCTACACTTACATTAATAATTATACAAATCGATGCTCTACCTCTGAATTTTCACATATTACAACATATTAGTTAGCCAAATATCAGCTGCCATATTTATTTACAGTTTAATGAAAATTACACTATTTATGGTTTAACGTGATTAGTATTTGTATATTATTCTATTTAAAAAATGTGCTATTTTTGCTTATAAAAATTATTGAATTTTAAATCAAGGGAAAAGGAAGTTTTTTTCAGAGGACACATTACATTTATTTTCGTATGAGCTTCACCCCATCAGGACATATATTCTGTTTCCTTTATTTCCTTTCTTAGAGCATAATAAACACCATTAAATTAATACGAGATTAATATACTTTCAGAAAAAGTGATTCTGATATCTACAAATTTATTGTGTACATTATTCTGTAATTTTATTTAAAGTGATTTCAATAAGTGATTTTTTTAAAATAGAATTCCCCAATTTAAATTTTGATTTAAATCAAACCACCTTGCTTAACAGAAAGCTGGCTTCTGGGCAGCGAATGACACGTTTACATTAGATCTTGCCCTTTCTCGTTCAAGAGGGAGATTACTGAGTCTGGTAAATTTGGGCTGAATCATGCCATTCGACACTACCTTCCAGAAGTTTTTCCTAAGTTTCAATTTTGAGAAAGATAGTTGTTTTTTCATGGTTGTTACTTGAAGAGTAGGAAAAAACACAGAAGGCGGTACAGGATACAGAGAACACTGGAAGCTAGTGTAGAGCTATCAGGAGAAGAAACTTTGCCAAAGCACTTGATTTCAGATTTAAGCACATTCCTGAAACGTAAAACTTTATCAGGATATTCTGAAGATAAATCATCTTCGTGCCTGTTATAGAGGGCAATAGCTGCATCTGAAGTTGTAGGAAGGAAGGAAGAACTGCTAATATTATCCATACCCTTCCTAAGTTTAAAACACCGGAAGCATTTAAATGCCCCATACTTTGCTCCGTGGCAGTTTGAGGTGCTTTAGCATTAACATATTAAAATTGTGTAGGCTATGCAAGGTCACGAGACAAGAAAAGCCAGACAAAGCGCTTTCTATTCAATAAAATAATAATTGGATAAAATTGTCCAAGCAATTTTTGCGTTAATGTTTCACATGAGAAATGAGAATTGTTTTGACTTTTTGGGACCCCTTAGGCTTAGAGCGCCCGCCCGCCTCTGATTTGACGTATTCATTCAAATTATAACTAGAATATAAAGCCAGATAAACAAATGTTTTAATTTTATTGCCCACAAAAATTAGCCTTTTCTATCTTTCTCACTTCCATTTATTACGTTTTTCGTATCAACCTCATAGGACGCGAGGCCCCTATATGCGCGAGGCCCAGGGTGGTCGCCCACTTCGCTCACCCCTTGCTACGCCAATGGTTATACAACCTCAATGCACCTGCGCCTAGCAGAAATTCAAATATTTCCATGCATAGTGAAATATAATGGCCGTTTGCAACACTGACAGTAGTGCTCGCCGTCTACCTGCAAGAACTACATCGAGTCTCACGGGACTTCTTAAGACCCGGGTAATAGAAAAACCTGGCAGGCACCGATGCCTGTGCACAACTGTGACGTGAAGCTCGCTTGCGCGATGTCGAACACCTGGGCTTGACGTGCGTGTTGCATATTATTGTAGGCGCGCCTCCTCGCAGACGGGTTTTTTCCGGGTCTTGTGCAGGTCTCTAATTGTTTTCACCAAATCATCATTTGCAGTTATTAGATTTTAATTGGAGTTTACCAGTATGTGTTGCTTTCTTGTAGGTCATGTTTGCTTGTATTTTTACTATTAACTATTGATTATTATCTCTAGTTTATCTTAGCAGATGGAAAAACTTGGAAGAAAACACTTCTCAGAATGTAAAATTGTCTGTAAAAATAAATATTTGAAATACAGAAGATAAGAGCAAAAATGGTTTAACAAAATATACTAAGGTAAAAATAATCATTTCAGACATTTCACATTTTATGGAAGTTTCAGAAAGTCTCCTCCTTCATATTATGTTTTGTATTCAAATGAAACTCTCAATTGTCTGGAATGGAAAATTGAAATTTAAGGTGGAATTCAACCAGCAAATTTAAATACTTTTTGTAGCAAATTGATGATACATTTCTTCTGAAGAGTTTTATTTTCAGTTTGCACTCAAATATTCTTTAGCAGTTTTGTAATATCATTTGCAATGTATAAATTGTTTAGTGTATTCCAACACGAGCACTAAATTTATATTTAATCATAATATATCTTTTTTTTATCACAGTTCAAGACACTAAACACAGCAGAGAGACCTTGCAATGATGACCCTTCATATTCCTACTCTCACTGTACTGTTCAGTGTTTTGAACACCGTGTACTGGAATCATCAGGTTGCAGACTTCCTTTCATGTCAGGTAATTCAACACCAAATGTTGCCCAAATGTGCCATATGATGTAGGCACATATATTTGGTAAATAAAAAAGCAAAATTTTGTTACAAAAACATGTCAATTTTGGTTTAAAAACTGTAAATAAAATGAAATTTCGGTGTTATACAGTGAAAAAGCAATATATAAAATGACATTTTGGTTTTAAACTTGTGAATATAGTCCTAAATTTGATTTACAAACTGCACTTATTGCACAAAATAAACATATCCCTTCTAATAGAACATTTATGTAGTTACCAGAGTATTAAGTTTTTCCTGTTCATTATTGTTTCTCAAATATTGACAGCAGAATTAATCAATTTTCCGTGAATTGCATAACTCCCAGGATAATTCAATCTTCAGAAAGTGTCGTGTCTGTAAATAAACTCTAAATTTGATGTTTGAGTCTATTTCGCATTTTGCAGTTCAGGGTGCGAAATCCTGGGTGGGGAGGGGGGACAGGGGGTATTCCCTCCCAACAACGATTTTGTCCTAAAATCCCTCCCCCACCAAACTTTTGGGGGGGGAGAGATTTTGTTCTAACAACAAACATAAACAGTTTTGAAGTCGAATATACTTCACTGGAACAATATTGAAAACACACAAAGAATGAACAACAAAGAGCCTAGTCTCTATGGACACTGTACCCAGGAATAACCAGAACACGGTAATTAAGTCCTACTTGTTATTTCTTCCCCATTTCTCATCACCTTTCGTCAGCTACCACAAAGTATGTACATATAAATAAAACACGTAATAGCTTTAAGATGTGAATTTTACATAGGAAACTATGTATTATCTTCTTAATGTCTCTTAACTTCTGCCCCTCCCAGTACTCTGTTCTTAGTAGTAGGTAGCAATATCAATTTGCAATTGCATTTTGAATGAAGGACAGTCTGTATATTATATATTTTATAATATTTAATTATTTAATAATCAGTGGCGTATACTGTTAAAAATTGGGCTATCTCTTCATATCATAATGTTCAAATGGGAGGCTATTCTTCGTTCAATTTCTTGGATTTAAGGTGATGTGACATTGCAATTAAAAATACATACATTACAATTTACTAATAATTATAAAAATATCTGTGTTTTTGTTTCATTAAGATAGAAACAGTAAGGAAAAAATTTCAAATATTTCATGGTTATTTATAAAATATAGAGGCCCATATTGTGAAATATTTATGTAGGCCTACGTGCGAGAAAAAAATATATGCATATAATAAATTTCTTACCTTGAATATTCAATTTGAGCAGGAACTCCATTCTTCTCTTGACGACCTCTGTGGTAAAATGGTTATTAGCAGAGTGCACTACGATCCCAGGGGTCCCGGGTTCAAATCCAGGCATGGACATGGGTATTCTTTGTGAATGTCCCTTCATGAATTTCATCGTACTCATCCTCATGAACTCATCCTCATCGTCACAATTAGCTCAAGTGGCAGAAAAGCAACGCAAAATAACAAATCAAATCCATTCTTATCTTCTTTGTGATGCCAGAGGCCTGCATATTGTTCGTTAATTGTGTGACTCATTTTTGTTCACTATGCGACGCAGCACAGATCATTCAAAAAATATACACGTAATTCACTCACTCGATACACTTAAGAAAATCCACGCACTAAGAAACCTAATTTTCTTATACTTCCTTCAACGCGATTTCCACTTGCAAAATGCCCTTTGTAATGTCCAGCCAGTCAGTCTTTCCCAGCCAGTCATAAACAGAGCAGCAGAGGGGTTGAAAACATCGTAAAGCGTGGTTGGTGTCTTCTGCATGTGTTCGATGGGAAAGTGTTGTTTTGGCCTAGAGGACAAATTCCCTATCCCATGCCAGTCACTCTTTCCCCGTTCCTGTAATAGTAGTTTAGTTTCAACATTTCCCTTACCTGGGGAAAATCCCATGCTGGTTAGTGAATTGGCATCGCTGTAAGGTTTTACCTCCTTTATAAAATGAAGACTTCCCTGTTCACGCTTGGGTTTGGAAGCTACTACAAATATGTCACCGATCGCCTCCAGGTGCTGGTCAGGGAAGAATTTAACCGATGAAGCCTGGTGGTAGCTTTAAAGGAAAGGAGCCCATCCCCATGTACTTTCCTTTTCTCCCGCGGTTGTTATTGGAGAGCGAAGCATCAGTCACATTTGCTAGTCTATTATTTCCTGTATTTAATCTGGGCTTCAGAGATCACCTAGCTAGCCTAGAATATACACCCCTAATATATAGTGTGCCTGCTGTCTGTCTGTCCCTCCGCCATCCCACCAATCTGCAGTGATTTCGCACCCTGCAGGGTAGGAAAATTCACCTCACACCTTTCAGTAACATGACAAATTAACATTACAATGTGTTATTTCATATTTTGTGTTTTCGTCAAAAATGGAATATGTGTCTCTAGTGTACACATATGTATTAAAACCATGGCGGTCCAGTCAGTATAGAGTGTGACTATCATGAGGGAAACCCAGGTTTGATTTCCAGGGTGGGTGATTTAAGGTGGGAAATTTTGCAGCAATTTTCTGCATGGACTGGCTCTGGGGTTCATCCAGCCTCTGAAAAAATGTGTGCCTGGGAGGCAGAGGTGGACTGAGTAGTGCTTATCAACACAGCTGATTTCCAGTGGCGTAGCGTTATAGTACGCCCGTATGCCCGGCGTTCCCAGATTTAAAATTTCAAAAATGCTTAAATGCTGTGATTATAAAGTAAAACGTGACTAATTTCATATATGTTTGACCTTCATGGCATTATAATGGCTATTTTTTGCGATCCGCTTGCAACGCTCCACTCTCAACACTCGTTCTAGCATCTCTTTTCAATGCCTTTCCCGGCCGGACGCCGAGCTGCCTTTATGGAGGGAAAGCTTCCATTTCTACAGCACGCGCGTAAATGGGCTCTCTTACGCCAGCGTACGAGAGGTCTACCATGATTGGTTCATGTGACCCTTCCTGCCTTCTGAAGCAGACAACAGCGGCAGAATTCCTACCCGGTTCTTCGCTCTTCGCGTTCATGCAACTCGTGCTGTGTGATGCTACAATACGCAATATTGACTGACGTAACTTTACTAATCTCAAATATACTGCTTCTTAATGGCCACTGCATTGTATAATTTATCGCACGAACAGCAGCGATGTGTATTAGAAACTAAAAGATCAACACAGTTTTTGTCAAATAAGTTGGTGAAGTCCTTGTGATAGAAATTCAGCCTGTGGCTGCTCTACCACTTAACCCGCAAAACTATTATTTTTTTATTGTATTTTTTCGTTATTATCTAACTACTTAATATTGTGTGAATGGAAATGTTTAGCATTCATTTGAAAACTCTTAACATCGAATGGTCTCTGGAGAAAATTATTTTAAAATGTTTATCAGCATTCTCAAGATGTAATAAACACTGTTCTGAATTACTAATCGGCACTGTTACGTCAGTAGAGTGTACGATATTTGGATCATCCACTCTGCTTTTCACAGTGCGCCAAGACGACAGAGGTCCCTGGTTCGAATCCCGGCATGAGCACGGGTGTTCTTTGTCAGTGTCCCTTCATCAATATCATCACTCATATTCATATTCGCAATTAACCAAAAGTGGTAGAAAAGCGAAGTAAAATAAACCAAATCAATCAGCAGTTGGATCGCCCACAACAATGACGTCTACTGTTGTGCAGAGGCGCTTGTGATTCAGGTAGGTTTTTAATGACTTGCATCATGCAGAAAGATATAAAAAAGGTATAGAACACCAGAGTTCAAAACATCTGTGGCATAGTGAGGCATCTAATTTTCTAGCTAAAACATGCAATGATGATGTTTTATTGAAAACCCAGCTTACTTCAGGCAAATAATACCCGTGACGACTAATACCATAAGTAAATTATTAAGCAAGAAAGGGCCGACTCTTCCTTTGGACTTGGCGTTCCCACCCGAAATGTCCATGCTACGCCACTGCTGATTTCCAGTTCTCTTTCTCAGCAAGGGAATGTCATTCACAAATACATTACTTGTGATAAAGGTTTTTTTGCAGAACTGCAAAAAGGTAAAGACATTATTTATTGTGTATTCTCTCAGTGAATACCATACATTACTGGCAGGCATGTATCTAGAAATGTATTTGGGGGGGGGGTTGGGGTATGAACCAAGTGTGTCTCAAAAATGATGATAATATAAATGTTTATGGGTAAATTAATATATTAATTTATATATATATTAAACCTCTGCCAGGATTTATCAACAAAACAATCACGATAGCAACAGGTTAAACTTGGCAAATTTATCAACAAAAAAAATCACATGAGGAAAGTATTTCTGTTTGTTGCTTTAATTTTGGACACTAGTGTATATTACGTTGTAGTGTATTGTTGTTATTATATGAATAGGTGATGATCTCACAGATCTCTCTAATTCCCCCATCTCAAGCACAATTTTAATGTTTGCAGATGATTGCAAGATTGAGAGAAATAAAACAGCCACAGAAGCACACCACCGAGATCTAGGTATCCTCATAGATTCTAAACTAACTTTTGATAATCACATATCAACCATCACAAAAAAGGCAATGCGTATGCTAGGCTTCCTTTACAGATTCACCGAAATCCATAACCCAAAAGCCCTTTCCATGTATTTGGTCTAGGAATTAATTTGTGCGCCTGGACAAGAGATGGCGTAACAAGCGTATCGTCCCACAGTTCCGTGTAACCACACATGCGTTGAAAACTCCTGTCAGCACGCATCGTTCGTAGTATAGAGCAGTTGATTGACGCGTCAACAACAGCATTTTGTAGTCAACTGAACATGGCGCAGTTCGTGCCAGATAAAGTGTTTTTGCGGGGTGTTCTGCTTCATTACTTTAACATGCAGAAAAGTGATACCGAAAGTCATCGTATTGTGGTGGAAGTGTATGGTGACCATGCGCTAGCTGAGCGAACGTGTCGGAAGTGGTTTGCACGGTTTAGAAGTGGTGATTTCGGCCTGGAAGACCAAGAACGACCTGGACAGCCAAAAAAATTTGAAGACAAAGAATTGAGAGCATTGCTCGATCAGGATTCGTGTCAAACGCAGGAAGAACTTGCAGAAGCATTAGGCGTTGATCAAACAACAGTTTCCAAACGCCTCAAAGCCATGGGAATGATTCAAAAGATGTCACATTGGGTTCCACATGAATTGAAAGACAGAGACGTTGAAAGATGAAAAACCATTTGTGAATTGCTGCTTCAAAGACTGAAAAGAAAGGGGTTTTTGCATCGCATTGTTACTGGCGATGAGAAGTGGATCCATTACAAGAACCCGAAACGAAAAAAGGCCTGGGTGAAGCCAGGTGAACCAGATCCATCACAACCGAAACGAGATATTCACTGTGCAAAGGTTATGCTGTGCATATGGTGGGATATGAAAGGTGTGGTGTACTATGAGCTGCTGCAACCGGGTGAAACTATTAATGGAGAACGTTATCGATGACAATTAATGCGTTTGAAGCAAGCTCTGGCCAGGAAACGACCAGAATGGGAGAACAGACATGATAAACTTATTTTTCAACATGATAACTCTCGCCCACATGTCGCAAAACTGGTCAAAACCTATTTAGAAAATGTCGGATGGGAAGTTTTGCCCCACCCGCCGTATTCACCAGACGTTGCTCCTTCGGACTACTACTTGTTCGATTGCATGAATAACGATTTGATTGGACAGCGGTTCACTTCTTCAGAAGATATCGAAAAATGGGTCTCTGACTGGATCGCTTCAAAGGATGAGGACTTCTTTCGCCACGGAATCCGTAACTTGCCTGACAGATGGGCGAAAGTGGTGGCTCGCGATGGACAATATTTTTCTTAAGGTATTTATGTATTTTGTGTTTGAACTACAGTTTCAATGTGTGCGTAACAACCGCACAAATTAATTCCTAGACCAAATACTTCAAAGTATTTGTGTCCCCCATTCTAGAATACTGTTCACCCATCTGGAATATTAGAATTAGAATTAGAAATTCTTTATTCATGGGCGAAGTTCAGCCTGTGACTGCTCTACTACTTAATATGGCTGCCCCTTCTCATACCTCCAAGATCGACCGTGTTCTCAGCTTCTTCCTCTCCATCGTTCGATATAGAGTGCCGACCCTGAGACACCTACCTGAGAGAGTCTGCTTGTAAACTTAAACATAAATACTTCAGAATCATGTAGATACTTTGCAGATATGAAATTGTGACAGTCAGATTTACCGTCCACCTGCCTCGTTATTATTATTATTCTAACCATTAGCCGTAAAAAATGTGTTTAATCAAGGTGTTGAGTGTCTTTATTTGTATGTATATATATTTGATATGCCAAGCCGACGGGAGAAAGAAAGGAAGTCGCGAGTCTGACGGGCGAGCACCCGAAAGGTCACGTTATGCATCTGAAGCTTAGGAAATTCGACCGTAACAACAACCATTTAAATATCTCGGCTCCCAGCAGCCGGATTTATGTAAAACTTTTACCAGCGCAGCAACATGTGTGCAAGGACGGATGTGTGGAGTTTCGTCGCGATCAAGCACGAATTACGGATGCCAGATCGAATCGGTTGTAATCGATCGGTTTATGGGCACTGATTGCAGTTGAGCTCTGGGCGCCAGCGAGGCTGCAGTTTAATCCGTAGGAACCAAACTTCGAGCATGACCCTGTCCAGCCTAGGAAACAATGGAGCGAAGTGGAATGACCTCTCCGGAAGCGTCCCTTCAACGACCGCCGAGCGTCCTTTTTCGAAATCCGGATAAAACGAAGGACATGCTTTTTCGACACACAGTTTTACCGCGATTCTTGTAGCGAGAGCACCTCCGTGCCACCTCTTCATATACCGTGGACTTTGTTGTGTTTCGCGAACATCAGTGTGTGATAGGCAGTAAGTCGATACGAGTGCGCTTACCTCAACCGCTGGAGGAAGTTGAAGCGAGACTGTGTTTCCGTTATAATCTTGCGCCATTTATAGTTTTGTGAAACAAGGAACATCAAAAATTATGGCGGGCTAACGAAATTGAGAAGAGGAGAGGGGTTACCCTCGATTCGCCCGATGCCAGATGAGACACTACGACCCATGCCTATAACATGCCAAGAAACGACGAGCTACACCGACTATGCCTACCAGCCGCCACAGAGAGAGAGAGAGAGAGAGAGAGAGAGAGAGAGAGAGAGAGAGATAGAGATGTCGAACGCTGCCCCGTTGACGTCCCGACGCTTGAGATCGTCCGACGGTGATGGAGAAGACGCTGACGAGCCAAGAACGACCGCCCACCACCCAGATGCGACGTCCGAATCGCGCCAGACCACGGAGATGTTCACCGATCCCGAGAGGAAGAGACGCCGATGACCCACCATCACTGATCCGCCGAGGAACCAGACGAATGAACGCTCTTCGCATTCCCATCGTCGCGACTGAGAAAGAATAGGAAAACCTTTCGTGTGCCTACTAAGTGATTTCAATCGCCCATGAAGACACCAGGAGGCGCTGCGGAACCTGAGAGGTGGTAATGTATTCATCTGTATGAATGCCAACACGTACCGGCTCGATTGATATTTAGAGAATGCCCTAGAAATTCGTTAACATTTTGAAAACGCCCACACAACTCGAAACTTCATACCAAACTCCCGTTGCGCTTATCATTGGTAATTTATTTGTCTCAGGTCAATTTTTCTTATTTCTTGTGATTTTTTAATGATCTTAAATTCGCTGTTGTTTGTGCTCCATTTGTATTTGTTTAAAGTATGTACTATTAGAGTAAAGCGCCGCCCGCTTAATTGTTTAATCTATTTGAAGTTTGTTCATTTTTATGTGTCAGCGCTGTGTCGCTGCTAGCTACGTCAGGTCGCGTATGTGATTATTTGTTAAAGTACTTGCCTGGTAATATGAATTGCTCGTCGCGGCGAAGTGTTGAAGTCCCGCCTGCTAGAGAGTATATGTTTGCGTCACTCAACGGAGGTTATCGTTATGTGTGGAACCACGTGAGGTCAAGTAAAAGGAAAATGTCCGCCCACGTGAGCGTAATTGCTGTTGAGATGCCTTTGTTTATGCTGGACAAATAATGTATTGTCACCGCACCGACCTAATAGTTTTTAAAGGTGAACTTAAGTAAGGGCTGGCTAGTGAGTTGAAGTAGCACTGGAGCAAAAATCACAAATGACCTGATTAGACAAAAGTCAAGGTAAAATTAAATGTAAATGCAATAATTAGGGCTCGTCGTCAAAAAACCTGTACATTGTATGTGTTATTTTTGTTGATACGCCCCATAGAGATTGGATGTGTGAGTGAATGCGTGAGCGAGAGAGGGGGAGATGCAAATTGATTTTTGTTTTGTTATGAATAGAATATATTTTTTATTTTTCATGTTAATTTTGGGCTATATCATTTTCGTACACATGTCACTACCCATGATTTTCAGGTGTGCAGCTAGCTGCTTCCCGGCTACAGGTAAAGAGGTGGTAATTGAAAGTATATGTTTTTATTTTTTGTTTGATATGGCTAATCGCTATGCACTGTTGGTCACTGGTCCCTATACACGAACTCAACCTGGACCGTAACGCTATTTCACTTGTCTGAGGGAGATTTTGCCGCCTCTATCTAGGTAGTGGTAGCATTTGTTTTCCCGGGCAAGGGAGGGCGTTTCGCAAAATTACTACATAAGATCATTAATGGAAACCTAAGATGTAGCATCCCACTCCATGAACTCTCCCTCAGAGTGCCCAGACATAAAACACGGAGCAAGGAGACTTTCCACACTGCAACTCCCAGACTCTCACTCATACAACATTCATTATTCCATAGGCTACTGAAACAATAATCAGGTTCTTACCATGGCAAACAGAAGGAAGTTGCACTATCTCTGTTTTATACGCCGCATACTGACAGAAGGTAAACTGCAATACCTGTTTGAGAAGATGCATTCCCGTAGGGAAATCCATCAGTATGTTACCCGTAAGCGGAACAACTTCGATTTACCCCATCACTCTACCACGGCCTACAAATCTTCTTTCTCCTTTTCGGCTCCCAAAGCATGGAATGCATTGCCTGCAAATATCGCTAGTGTAGACAACCAATTATATTTCAAAGGTAAAATAAAAGATCTGCTGTTAATGGAACAATGGCAGTGTCGAGGCACATACTGAAGGTATCAAGTCACTCACTATAAGGAATTGTATTATTATTACTATTGTCTTTTGTATTTCTAGTTACTTTTTTTTTGTATGCAACAAATTCCTATGTATTTTTTTCTTTCTTCATTTTTTAATTTATTATTATTATTATTATTATTATTATTACGTTTAGCTTACTGCTCCATAAGTTTATATCATCTCATATGTATTCTCATATTGACAAGGGTTAGGTGGCAGAGCAGCCCTTGGCTGAACCTCGCCCGCTGAATAAAGAAAATTTATTATTATTATTATTATTATTATCATCTCAAACCAAGTAGATATATTCAGTTGATATTAGTCTTTTATTACCAACTTGAAAAAAAATGTACATAAGTAATGCATTGTGAAAATAATCTGTTTACTTTGGTACTGTCTTTGCTTGTTTATATTTATATTTTGTTTATTTTATTTTATCTTGTTTGTGTGTTTCTTTTCAACACTAGTAGACTGTTTTACTGTTGTTTCTTTCCGGTTTAAAATGGCTTCTGCTGTACTGGAAATTTCAATAAATAAATAAGTATAAGGATTGAGATATAGCAGCATGCAATCATCATCTAGCATATGTGTAGTAGATTGCCAAAATTTGTATAGAAACAACAGTCCTGCAAGGAAATTAATGTCAAAAAGGTAAAGAATCAAATATTCATGGAATAACAAAAAAGGATGTTTGATTCAGTTGACAAAAAGTAAAGTTCCTGATTAATATTTCATGCATATTATTATTATTATTATTATTAGTAGTAGTAGTAGTGTCATATTGAAAGCCATATTGTCCCAATATAATCTTTCTCTTCCAGTAAATTCAGTGGAAATAAGTAAGCCTCGATTACACAACAAATGCTGTTAATTATTTAATTTATGTACTTGGTAAGTCTTTTGGGTAGAGCCTAGACCTCCAGAACCCCCCTTAAATACATCCTTGATTACTGGATGTTCAGTGCTTGTGTGCTACTTTGTAGGTATGATTAAAAATATATATATATTTGAGAAATATAGTAAAAGTAAGAACAACATAGTGTGTTTGAATTCTATTACAAACAAATAAGTCTGCTTTGAAATAAAAAATATAAACTTCTGAAGCATTTTTAAAAAATCGTCAATTGAGATAGGATAATTAACAATTTTGCTTCATTGCAAGCAAGAGAAGTTAAATTCTAATTTTTATTTTTTTCTGAGATGTCAGTCGAATTTAATAAATATGTATTTTGTAATTTTTTCTTAGAATAATGTGTAATACATAGTTTAAAAGAAGTTATTTTTTCAATACAAGTTCTTCTACTGAGAACATACTGCAGATTATTTTAATTATTACTCTTAAGTTTCTATTCTCTCACTTACAAGGTTATATTCTGGTAACATACATACCTGAAATATCCTTAAATATGCTAAACTCTTTTAAATATAAAAAGAAAACTATCAATTGTTATGTCACTTTATGTATTGCAGCTGTAAATGGACCGTACTGCAACACCTCAGCAAGCTATAATGAAGCAGTTGGCAAGGTTGACGAACTACTTTTCTATGGAGGATGGACAGAAAATCAGTGCAAATGTGCTCGCCAATGCGATTTAGATCACTATGCTTTCTACCCAGAATCTGTATATACCACAGACAACATGGCAAAAGTTCGTGTCTTTTTCCAGGTAAGAATTGGAAAGTCAGGGTAACAATTCTTCTGCATCTGTTTCAGGAATAAAAACTAACATTGCAAGTACTATGCATGTGAAAGTGGGCTGTCAATTATGTTGATTATGGAAAAAAAAAAAGGAGCAAGTGAACCCACTAGCTGCTGTTCGATACAGGCAGACAGGTACTTCGTGAAGATTAGGCACACAGAGGAGATGTACTACATAGAAATGTCAGTGAAAAATGCAGGCTCGTCCAGCACTCAAACCCGTGACATTTCTACGTAGTAAATCTCCTGTGTGTGCCTAATCTACAGGAATTAACATCTCTGCTGGGAGGAACCAGGCAATGTTGAATTGAAGTCTACAGTGTTTCAAAGGCAATAGATCGCATTGCGGCAAAGCCAGGATGGCTCGGTGGTAGAGCAATGGCACGGTATGCTACAGACCCTGGTTCAAGTCCTGGTTGAGCCTGCATTTTTCACTGACATTCCTATGTAGAAATGTACTCGTGATGTAATTAATCCTTCCATTACGTTACTCTAGTCTACAACCTATCCGAGTATGTTTAGACTGAAGTCTTTGCAGATTATTTGTGTGGCTAAGGTCATCATATAAATAATATTAACTAAAATTTCATCATATTCGTAGGAATTAAGAAAAAAACAAATTGTACACCACAACACACAAATTTAAATAAATAAATTTAGCACCACTATGGAGACAATAGTAGACCACCAAAGATGAGAGATATTGCAGGTAATTGTAACAACTCATTGCAGTCTAACAATGAAGTTTCAGTTCAGTTTGTGTTGTTTTCATATTGAACGTGCTTGCTCCATAAACTTTACCTAAATTCTACCATGGCCTACTACTTTCAAAAATCAAGTCACCATTGTCTTGTGGAAATTGGCCAGATTTTGTAAAACTGTTACTGAATTATCTATGGTTGAAATGTAAAACATAGGTACTAAAGAATAATAATAATTTGCTAAAGAATTTGAAATTCACATGGGCAAAGGTTGTACAGAAGATAACGGACTATCGTTATATGGTAATACCAGGATCAAATATTTTCAAATGCCGGCATCATTTCAAGCATATCAACAATTTCAGGAGCCCTAGAGGTTAGGGAAAGATCTTCAAAATTGTGAGTTGAACTGCAAAATGCATAGGCAAACATGTCTTGCCAGTTACTGCGGGAGTTTATTCACCTTCAAAGTGATATGAAGAGAAATCATTGTTTACATTTTAAGATTTATGTTTATATAAGTTGAATTTCAAAGTATAATATTTAGAGTAGCATTTAATAAATGTAACTTAATATTTGAATAATGAGCTATGGTTGCTCAGCCATTAGGGCATCTGACTACCATGCAAGAGACCCAGGTTCGATCCCTGGCAGTGGAGAACCAGGATTTTTTCCACCTGTTCAAGCAGCTCCAGTGCACACCCAGTGTCATATAAAGTGGATACCTGGGGAATAAAGGCGGCCAGGGGCATTGTGCCGATTATATCACCCTCACCTTTGGCCATGATCAAGAATGTGTGGGATCCTAACTTCACACCCTCTATATACCTTCATGGCATGGTGCAAAGCACAGGGGAGCACTTTACTTTTCTTTACTTAACTTACTTAACCCCGTGACCGAGTGGTCAGCATATCACGCTACGATGCCAGGGTTCCCAGGTTTGAATCCTGGCATGGATATTTGTGAGTGTCCATTCAGAAAACAGTCCTCTCGGGCATGATTCTCGACACCTGCAAAACTTAACGTACCAACATTCCTCGACAGATACTGCACCTTGGACAGTCGCAATCTCTACTAACACCAAAGCATGCAGATGCAGCATTCTTATCTTGGAGCGTGCCAGATAGGTAGCTCCACACATGAAGGCAACGGCCTCCCTCCCACCCTCTACCAAGGATGCCTCGCTATGGAATTCCAGAGTGAGGCACCAGTGCGGTGTTCGTAATTTCACAATATGCACAAGGCAACTTCTGTTACAGCTAATATGGAAAACTGCTCTGGAACACCAGAACAGTCAAAATTGGGACTCGACTCGATACACTGCGCGCCTGCTTCATTAACCTAGAATATGCCAATAATTGATGGCACCAAGTTAAAAACATGGAACGATCAGCATATAAATATTACAATTGCCTTAAATCCTAAAAACTAATAATCAATTCACAACACATCATCTACGAGGGCCACTATTTATATTTTGAGCCTTGGCAACACTGATTGAAGTTAGGTGCAATTTGACGTTTGCACGGAAACGTCTGGCATTATTGACCATAACGTACGTCAAATGTTTTGTCAATAGCTTGATTTGTGTTAAACATGTTACCTTGGAGATTGCGCGACAACAATAAAATGGAATTAACTCGTGAACATTTTCGTGCGATGATTTTTTACGATTTTAGACATGGATTATCAAGACAAGAGTGCATCGATCAACTTACTTCCACATTTGGCGATGAAGCCCCATCCTTTGCCACTGTGAAATGCTGGTATAACGAATTTAATCGTGGCCGCCATTCGCTCACCGACGAGATTCGCGAAGGTCGTCCAAAATCAGTTGTTGTTCAAGAAAACATTGATGCTGTGCAAAACCTAATACTGCAAGATCGTCATGTGACATACTGTGACATTGAGGCAACCATAGGCATTAGTTCCACCAGCATATATAAAATATTACATGATCATTTAGCTGTGAGAAAGGTATGTTCTCGTTGGATCCCACACAATTTGACAAAAACTCAAAAAGACGCTTGCGTCAATTGGTGCAAACAAATGCTCAATAAATACAATCGTGGTGCTTCAAAAGACGTATATAAGATTGTAACAGGTGACGAATTATGGATATATGCATATGATCCGGAACGTAAACAGCAGTCGACTGTATGGGTGGTTCAAGATGAACCCAATCCAACAAAAGTTGTTCGTACTCGAAGCACATCGAAACAAATGGTAACCTGTTTTTTCGGGAAAACTGGTCATGTGGCAACTGTGCCTTTAGTGGAACGTAGAACGGTCAACTCTGAATGGTACACAACAATTTGTTTGCCAGAGGTCTTCGGTCAAATACGGAAAACAAACAAACGCCGTCGGATCATTCTTCATCAAGACAATGCCAGCTGTCACACATCTCGTCTAACAACAGCCTTTATAAACAGTCAAAAAATCGAATTGATGGGTCATCCGCCGTACAGTCCTGATTTGGCACCCAATGACTTCTTCTTGTTCCCGAATGTCAAGAAAAATTGCGTGGACAACGATTTTCGTCGGCGGAAGATGCCGTTGATGCATTCAAAAACCATATCATGGAGGTGTCTCAAGAAGATTGGAAAAACTGCTTTGACAAATGGTTCGAACGAATGCAAAAGTGTATTGACCATAAAGGAGAATACTTCGAAAAACAATAAAGCAGTTTTTAATGCCAAATTCCTGTTTTTTCATTGTTAGGCTCAAAATATAAATAGTGACCCTCGTATATAGATTTGTATTTTGGTAACTAGTGAAATTTGGAAATTGTTAAAAGTTAATTTACCTAGTAACTGATGTCGATGTGCCACTTTGAGGTTGGTGGAAAATATATGTCTTGGTCTATAAATCATCACTTACTGTTAACACTCGCAAACTATCGTTGGCAGTAATGTAAAAATTATAAATGTAATGCATATATTGGCGTAATTATTGAAAATGTCACTAATGTCACTGTAACAATTAAACATTAGATCAAAGCATCACTCATGATGTTACATCTATGTTCTGGCTACCAGAACAGAATATTCATCTCGTCTAATATATTGCACACTCCATTGTGTCTCAACATGCAATATTTATTTTTGATTATATGTATTATATTTGTAATCTCACATGTAACAAATACTTACATAAAGCAAGGGGAACCATTGAAATTCATAGGAACTGATGTCCTGGTATATTCTTAGGCACCAGGACAACAAGCACATACACTTGAATATATTTGGGTGGAGGCGGGCTTACTTCGGAAGTTCTCTCTTTATTGTCCATTCATCAATTTCATATCATCACTCATCCCCATCTTTGCAAATTAGACAAAAGTACAAAAAGCGAAGTAAAATAAAGCAAATCAATCAATCATTTAACTTAATATTTGAAACCATTTTCAGGATCTGACATATGAGGAAGTGACAGAGGAATATGCATACACTGCTATAGCAATGCTCTGTGACATCGGAGGAACACTAGGTCTGCTAATGGGAGCGTCTGTCCTCACTTTCATGGAGCTTCTTGAGGTGATGTGGTCTAAAGTGTCTTTTGCCTTTTACAATTGCAAGTCTACTGTATGACGATAACAGGACCTACGTTACCATAAGAGATTACTGAACGGAACGTATTTTTATTGTGTATATTGACAAACGTTTTATCATTTTGTAAAACTTGGATGTAATAAAACAGCTCTCTTTAATTAATCTTGTTTTCTTAATGTCGCAGCGAACATTTTACCTTCTTTGTCTTAACATTTGAATCAGTGACCAGCCAAGAACAAAAGTCTTTTCTGACACATTTAGTATACCAGGCCACATCAGAATAGAACAAAAGAATAATTACATGTTTTTTTCAGTCTGTACTCTTATTTTCAATGGGATGTAGCAGATAATCATAAGGACAAACAGCTTTCTTGAATACAACATCTGTTAATAATAATAAAACACACAGGTCAAAATATTTACTTGGGTAGTGTATTTTATTAACTGTACCTTGCAGAGCTTGGATTTTGTCAGTTATTCGAAAAGAGATTTTTTCAAGTTCATTTTATTGGCATAATTAGTGGTCGGGTGTCTGGACACTCCTGACCTGCCATATTATCCCCTGTGTGAGAGGTGAGGTGGCACAAGCTATGAATACAAGTCACTCATCACTACTTTGAAAGACTAATTAAAAAGAATTAGAAATCTGGGAAATGAGTTCTTACTTAACTATGCCCAGTTCACTCATTTCTTCTCGAAGCAATTCACTAGTTGTAAAACTAAGTGTATTTCCTTTTGGCCATGACAGCACTTCGAGGCTGCATTTGGCATTCTGCCACAAGGACATAGTTACTGTCACCTTAGGGTGATGCTTAATTTATAAATTTTGAATTTCCTTCCCTCAATTCATGCCATTCCTCAAGCAAATAAACATATATAATTTAAAAGCTTATAAATTAGGCTACAACTTTAGCGCATACAATTTCCTGTCACTAAATTCATTCAAAAATTATGAGGAAAAGAACTTCAAAAGTACTAAAAAATCACCTTTATAAAAAATATTTTTGAAATTACGGCAAAACCACCGACATTAGCGAAAACTCACAAACGTTTTTTGTAGCCCATCTAATGAGGATTAAGGCTAGGAAAGATTATCTACTTAACACCATTAGTTACGGAGTTATAGGTCAGAAACTAAATGTCTGGGAATCTGAAGTTGGATGGATTGGGTGCTCAAGAGGGGGTAAGCATAGGAGGAGGGGGCATTTGGGATTTTGCACTGAAACTCAAAGTAGTGGTCTGACAACTGATCAAAATTTAGCTTTTAGGGAATTATTCCCGACGTTGACTAGGCTATTACCTTTGAAAGAAGGCCTGAAAATCTTAAAACTTCAAGTGGTTTGATGCACACCTTCCCATTGTTGGATTGGATTGAAATTTTAAATTGTTTATTTGCTTGATAAATGGCATCGGCGTCCCGAAAAGAAATTGAAAATTTGTAAAATAAGGGTCACCCTAATGTTACCTGTACCTATTCAGGAACAGAGCAGGTCTTGGTTCAAGGATTG
Source organism: Lepisma saccharinum (assembly GCF_977018435.1). Classification (NCBI taxonomy): domain Eukaryota; kingdom Metazoa; phylum Arthropoda; class Insecta; order Zygentoma; family Lepismatidae; genus Lepisma; species Lepisma saccharinum. Next base: position 101,297,167 of record NC_139233.1, read on the forward strand.
TTTTGACAAATCCTGCAGACTTTCTTCAGTTCTTCTGGACTAATCTCTCTAGGAAACCTATTGGCCATGCAAAAAAATGCACGTGGGTCAGACATAGTTCTTGAAAATTTCAAGTTTCAGAGTTTCGTCTCTGCATCCCTTTGCAAATTTCGAACTAATCAAGGGATGCAATTATTGTCCAGAGTAGAAGAGTCTGCATTTGAGCATGTATATTTTGGCACAAGGGAATATTTTTATTTGCATCAATTCTTAACAGAAAACATTTACCAAAACTATAAATTGAAAGCTAAGTCATCCCAGAAGATCACTATAATTGGCATTTTTTATCTGTTCATGGACATATTGGTTATTTGAGTATGGTGTTGGACTAGTTCCTTAATTTTTAGGCATCAGAAAGAGGTGTTGACATTTTTTACATTCATGTATGATTTATTGCTTGTTGTGGTGTGAGTGATCAACTGTTAATTTAAAGATATGTATGCCACTTTAGGTGCAATTTTTTTTCACACAAAGTGTTTTGTTAAAACATTCTATTTTATTTGACATTGGTAAAAATTTGGTAAATTGTGTAAAAACATGCCCTATAACATGCTCCATGTTTGGGAATGACCTAAAACTTCAGTAAGGTCCCTGTACATAAACTTGTCTTGAAAACTGCTTTTCATTACTTCATTTTCTTATATATGTGGGTTAAGTCATAAGTCATGGCAACTACTTTTTTTCCTCTGGAACAGGGGACAACACTAAAAAAAATATATACATTTGAATGTGTATGGAATGTACTCTCGAATACCAGATGGTGAATGTGAACAAAGTTTGGGTAATAATCACGCACACAAGTTCAGTCGGTGAGTGACAGCGTTCGAAAATGAAGGTCATGAAGCAGGAGCAACGTTCCTACATTAAAATAGCAGTTCTCCTTGGTAGAAATGCACGGGAATGCCTTACAGAGCTAGGGGAAGCACTGGGTGTGCATGCCATGCCCTATCGAACAGTGGATAATAACCTGGGTGAATACTTTGAAGGTTGTTTAACAGTGTATCTTCTGTACTTCTTGCCCATGCCATAATAAAACACTGTTGTCCAATGTCCTGTGTTCTGCCTCTTCCCTACGAGAGTCTCCTGCATTCAGACTTCAGCTGGTGGCTTCATTCAAAAGTTCATTCCATACACTTTCAAACTTATATCTTAGATTTTTCGTGTTGTCCCCTGTTCGTGAGTAAATAAATAGTGGCCATGACTTATGACTTAACCCTCGTAGCTAACAATTCCATGTGACTATTTGCACATATCATTTTATTTTAAGGCAAAAGGCACCTGAGCTTCACAGTAAATTTTGTGGCACCTCTATTTCCTTAGTCTGGCATAGGTTCAATACCAGAAACATAAATATCTCTACCACTCAGTGTATTTTCTTAAGTTTTGTTACTGTAGGTTATAAGTCTGTAATATTTAATCACACCTTGTCTGATTTCATTCAAATGCATTACCAGTTATCTAGCTTGTATGAAAATTACAGATAAAAAGTCTAATCTTAAGGCAGCTGACTTTAACCACAGGGCCCTCTCCAACCACAAACTATATTTCAGTCTTCATAGACAAACTTTAGCTTATGCTAACATTTATCAAGAGTTTCATTCCTTTATCCCAATTTGTGAATTGTGGGTTGGATAGAGATTTTAAAACATTTGAATGAGCCTATTATTGCCATAGATGTGCTTATGTGAGTTGTGTACACATGCACAATAAACAAATTTTGAAGCAACAATAAAAAATATTTTTCTTTGTTAAATAGTAAAGTATCCATCAGACACTGCTGGCTCCCTGCCTAAGTGGAAAAAGAAAATGACAAGTATTTTTTTGTTCAAATTCAAGAAGTAGAGAAAGAGAAACAAAGCAAAGCTTTTGGAATGTGAGATCGTAAAAATCTTTGCTCTTGCCTCGGCAAGTATCTTGGTTGGTGCTACTTCAAGATGAGTTTAAAAGCATTACAATGTGAGCGCCTATCCTGATTTTGAGAGGAACAGCTTGTACAAATCAGATTAATTTGTCTATCACAGTGAGGAGTAGAGTCCTGCAATGAGCGTTTTTCGCTTGAGTGGCAAATAGTTCACACGGGCAACGCTAGATGGCACACAGAATTGATAGTTCTTCCACTCGAGTGAAAAATGAGTGAAATACATTCGAACTCTCGAACCCTGTTAGTAGATGTAGGTATTTCCGTAATTTGTCTGGTAGTGGGTCCTCAAATATGGATCATGAAGTAATAGACTAAGTGAAATGGAAAAGTAAGTGAACGTAGTAATAATTTCCATGTTAAAATGCAGTTTTGTGTATCTTACCGAGATATGTGAAAATTAAATAGATGATTATGGGCTGAAACTACTTTTGAAATGACAATTGAATGTAATAACTACATTTTATTATTTCGCAGAACATGATTATCCTTTTCGGTAAGTGAACAATGATGAACACATACTTGTTGCACTGTGATACAATATTTGTAATTGCTTAGGCAGGTCTGTCAGCATGTGTATCCATTTTATGTTTCGGTCTGTAGAAATTGCATACCTTCATATGTGCTGTCTTAATCTTACACAATATACACAATTATTATTTAGAATTGTAATTGCGTAGAGTGATTTCCTTCCATGTATGGGTTTTAGGTTGACAGTGCTGCTTATTAAGCTATGAAATATGGGAAGATGCCAAATATTCCACTACGAGTGCAGTACGATCGAGCGTGGGAGATTTGAACTAGTTTGAGCAAGCGAAAGTGGTCCGATGCAATACTCTAGTGAGGAGATATTTGTAGTCCCTTGCTGATCTTATGCATGCATGCATGTTCCTCATGACTTCTGCTGCTCGGCTGCCTGCCACAGGTCATTTTGTTATTACTGGTATATTTTTTGTAATAGTGACTCGTGTGTTTGTGTAGTAGTTAGTTGTTTTTAGCTGCCTACCTCAACAATGACTACTACTTACAAGATGGGAGTTTTTAGCAGATATCAATCCAAAGTTTCCGATGCAAAATCTGTCCCATTTTCTCCACTAATTCTCAACTGTTCTTCAGATAGAATTGAAATGACACCAATCTCCCAAAGGAAGCCACTTTCATTTATTTTGTCCCATACACCTTAAGCATCATGGATGGATTGATTTCCAGGAAGTAAAGAAGTTTACTTGGATTCTAACCTTCAAATAAAATATAACATGGGTTTTGTTGTGGTGTAGCATATAAAGCTAGCCTAGCAGAATTAAGTGGGAAGGTATCTACAGGGTGTAAACAATGAACCTCCAGGATTTTGAAGTGATAGGAAATTAAAACGAACACACCTGTATTTTTTTGGTAATTTTATTGCAAAGAGCAACTCAAAAAGTTTCTTACAAACAATTACCACACTTCTATGTGAGCACCTATAGGACACGAAGAATGTCCAGCTGGTATTCCACTTCGGGCCACGTGCGCTGCAGCAAGTCATCAGGGATGGTATGAATGGCAGCAACAATTCGGTCACGCAAAGCATTCACGTTTGGCACCTTCGTTGAGTAAACTGCATCCTTAACATACCCCAGAGGAAGAAGTCCAGAGGAGTGATATCTGGGCTATGGGGTGAAAGCCCGATCCCCTTGCCCGATCCAACGATCTGGAAAAGTTTCATCTAACACATGGCAAACATGTAAACTTCAATGAGGAGGGGCACCATCTTGTTGAAACACAATATTTGGATGCAGATGTACAAGTCGCGGTAGCTCAGTTGTTAGGGCATCTGACTACAATGCAAGAGACCCGAGTTCGATCACCAGCAGGGGAGAACCGGGACTTTTTCAACCTATTCAAGTGGCTCCGGCACCCACCCAACGTCGTATAAAGTGGGTACCTGGAGGAAACTGGGGGGTAAAGGCAGCCAGGGGCATGGTGCTGATCACATCACCCCCAGTTCAGCCGAGATCAAGAAAGTGTGGGGCCCTAACTCCATACTCCCTATATGCCTTCATGGCATGGTGCAAAGCACAGGGAAGCACTTTACTATTTACTTAGATTTGCAATTTGCAGAAAGGCAAACTGTTCCAACATGTCCAGATAATTGTCAGAGTGCACAGTGTCTTTACGAAAGAAAAATGGGCCTATAGTCTTGTTATGCATCAGTCCGTACCAAAGGTTCAGTTTCGGGCTGTCCCTGATGTGCTCCTCAACGACATGTGGGTTCTCTGATCCTCATATGTGAACATCGTGTTTGTTAACTTTGCCTGACATGTGAAACGTTGCTTCATCAGAGAACATTACCATGTTCAGAAACTCGAGGTTATCATCAATGCGGGACAGAACATTGTTTGCAAAGACAGACCTTTTGGGCTTGTCATCCACTTTAATTTCTTGACAAATCTGAACTTTGTACGTGCACAGATGCAGCCGTTTTCTTAGCACTTTATGAACTGTTGAAGTTTGCAGTTCTCCCAGTTTCCAGAAAACTTCTGTACCATGCCCTGATGCTCTTGTCCATTAGTGGCATTTTGTTAAAGACACGCTGAAACTTACGCCGCACTGTAACAATTGATTTTGACTCCACAAACCAAACCACAGCATGTGCTTTCTCTAGAGAAGATGCCAAGCACGATGCGTGCGAACTACTACTTTCATGGAAGACACATTGGTGAGTCTTCCATTTAATACATCCACTTGGGTTTGAATTTTCCTTTGCATGCCATTCGCAGATACCATTGTAGGTGGTTTTCAACTGAAGATCAATATTGAATTGTTTTTCTCATGGAAATTAGTAATGAATGTGGTATACCTAAGGATTTGAAGATTTCGTTTTATTTTTCCCTAAATTTCTATGATATTTTTTACTGAAATTTGGTGTTATTTTTCATGGTTTAGGGCAAAAATCAGTGTTATTATTACATGCATTTTTACTGTTCCTTCTTTAAAATTTTCACATTGTTTTAGTTCTGGAAAATTGAGACAAATTTTAGTTTTAATGAAAAAAAATAATAAATTTATGACTTAGCTTTGTGGGAAATGGCCAAATTTCTTCCATTTGGAAAACTAATTCAACTCATCAGCCATTAAATATGAAATGTTAATTGAATGATATCACCCAAATCTTTGAACACAGTCATACACATCACATTTCCCTAACAATACCAAAAAATCCCTCTGCGACCTCAAAATACTGTTTTGTGTACACATGCATACGTGCCCCCTAACTCCCTCTCCTGCAACACAACAGATGCTTCTCCCTGAAAATTTTCCCGTTCCTACAAAACTTCCCTTGGGAAGATCCCCTGCAAATTGCTTTTCAGGATGAGGTTAAACACTATCAGTCATGTCTGCGCCAAACTGAAATAAATGAAACGTGACAATCTCTTTTGAATCGAACTTTCACCAGCTAGACTAGAAATGACAGATCTAATAGTACTGTAGGTAGTTCTTTTTTAACAAAATAAATGTTATTCCCAGTTTATATTGCATATTTCATGGCGTTTTTCGTGTTAAAGTGGAAAATTTGGTATTATTTTGAAAAACTGCAAAATTTGCATTGTTTCGCGATTCCAAAACCCCAAAAACTTGCCGCCTCAACCTACCAAAATACATTTTAAACACTTTATTTTGCTTTCCTCAACTTTTCAGTGGTGGTTTCTTTCCCTGGAGGGATCAAATGGTGATTTCACATTTGAGACTATTTCCTCTATGCTCTCAGCAACAGCTTACAGCATGACCAAGATAAGGATGTATGAATTATATTTTATGTATGAAAATGGAAAATAGACAAAAAGAAGGAGAATAAAAAAACAGGGGGAATCGTTTATATTCAGGAAACTGACGTTCTGGGTTATTTAAAGGCACCAGGACACTAAGTGCATACCTCGCTTATCCCCCTTCTTGGGGGATGCCCCCTTTAATTATGCTAGGCATAAGTTTGTCCAGTGAAAACTTTTATCCCCTTCAGGACATTGTCATTTGGAGACACATGTCATAGCCAGAGGGTGGGAAACACTATTTAGGAATCTTGTCTCTTGACTAAAGTCCCAGTCTTCTTTTAAAACCTTGTTTACTGCTTGAAAGGACTAATACTCCTTTGTTAACAAAGTCAGTAAAGGAAGGAATTAAAAAAACAGAAGCTAAGTACGGTACAGCACACTTGATGTTGCATTGTTCCTTGGAAATACAGTGCCATTGTACTAATTGGAATTTTAGTTTACTATACCCTTATCTGTGTAGTGACAAGAATGTTGAATATCATACCTTGGTAGTTGAGCATGGGTATCCACACCAAGATACATTTTGTCAAGTGGACGAAGGAAATATTAAGATTTCAATGAAACAACAAAAGTTTAAAATCAATATTTTCATTTTAATGCAAGAATGTAAAAGTAAAACTTGATATAGTTTTAAATATACCTCAATTGTTTTTGTAAAGACAAAGATTTAGTTCCATTATTTCTCATGTTAGACAGATTTATTATTTCAAAAGTTAATATTTTTCTACTGCAATAATTGTATCCAATTTTATACAAAAATATCATAAAATATACACACTATTACAAGCACAAGTGCTGTTGTAAATCCTTATTTAACACAAAATTAAATCCATTTGAACCTAAGAAATAAAACACAATGTACTCATTTACCAGAATAACACAGAATTAAAATTACATGTGTGTAATTCCTTCACTGCATGTGAACTTAATTTACATAAGAAAAACATATCAAATTACAATAATAAAAAGGCTACCATAGGGTATATATGTATGTGTGTGTACAATAAATGTAAAAATATTGTATGGACATAAGATACCTATATTGCAACATATGACAACCTTCAGTTAAGTTGATTCTCAGTTAATTTACAATTTATTAATTTTCCTGGTTAGTTTTTTTCCATTCAGAAATGTTTGTGCTGATGTTCTTAAGTTTTATTTGTATGATTGTTCTAGTCCTTAGGAAGCGAGAAATAACATGGATTGGTACTCCACCTAATTCATGGTATACAGTGTCAGTTGACTTTTCAAGACCATGTTTGGATATTCTGTATTTCCCTATGAAATTCCTGGTAACATCATTCAACAGTCATCATGCAGATCAGGAAGTTTTGTGATAGATGGAGTAATCCTTCTCGAGAGAGCCTGAATCCAGTTTCATGACGATATTATGCCTGTGGAATGCAATTCTGGATATTCTGATCTGAATTTATATGCAACATATCCACATAGATATAGCATGCTCTAGATTCATGGGACGAAGAATGTTTGTTAAATTGCGGTCCTTCAGTGAAATCCTCCTTATTGATGGAAAAATTAATGCTCAGTAGTTGGCAATGGCACAAATATCTTCCCGAAGAAAACTGCCATTGTATGTAGAATGATCAAACACTTTGTCCATCATTAAACAATATTCTCAGCCTTCCTCAATGAGATCCGTATTTTGAGAAAACATAGCTGAAGAGTATTTTCCCACATATTTTCCCAAATACAGATTGTTCATACACACAATTTGCATTTGAAACAGGAAACAATAGAAGATTCAGTAGTTTCATTTTTAAAGTCAACATATAGTTTATTCCAAATCATTTACTGATATTTTCATATACTCTTTGCAAAGATTCAACACTAACCATAATACCAGACATAAAATGTGTGCTTACCTTTCAATTTTTTACACACACAGTTCCTAGTTATTTGTAAGGAATTTCCAGCACTATGTTTTGTTTATCAATGTTTATTCCATAACCACATTTGTTCCTATTCAGTCCATGTGGCACATATGAATTACACATATCAAACTAGTCATTAAAATCTGCATTAAATTTGTTGCTGGAATTCCTTTTTCTAGCAGAAGTTACCTTCCTGTGTGTTAGAAACTCTATTCGAAAAATGTTGAGGTAAGTTGCCAAGCTTTTGCATTGCTTATTGACAAATGTCCACCTCCAACTTCAGGAATGATATCTAATTTGGATGCTAATTCAGAATTTCTTGAATATAATGTTTTGTTGTAACTACACCGCCATTATCGAAAATATACTCATAGTCGATGAAGTGATTTGCAGGAATTTTCAACATGCACAGTTTGACAATTAAGTAATGAGACTGTCATTATCAGATGAAAAGGAAACAAAATAATTGAACATTGCCTGTTTATTACTCAAAGTACATCCCTCCTGCATCAATACAGCAATTGACACGGTTGGCCAATGATCGATACGACATCTGCAAGTCTTCATGTGGTATGACTTGAAGATTGGACGTCACAAACCTGTTGGATGTTCCTCTGTTCACGAAAGGTGCGTAAATTCAGCAGCAGCTTCACTTTCGGGAACAGAAAATAATCACAAGGGGATAAATCTGGGGGTAGAGACGATGATTCAACACTCACTTGTTTTTTTTACTAGGAACACATAGACAACCACTGCTCTGTGGGACCATGCATTACTGTGGAGCAGGTTCAGGATACTCAGGGGCGGCGCCAGAAATTTTCGACTGGGTGGGCAGAAGCTCCATAGTGATAGATTAGGGTGGGCAGTATAAATGTAAGACCATGTATGTGTACGTAAGACGTATGTATCTCCCTCTCTCTTACACTCCCAATTTTCCTCTTACTTCTTTTCCCTTTCCTTTTCTTGTTTTCCTCTTTATTCTTTTCTAATCTATTTTCGCATCTTGTTCCATTTCCTTTCGCTTTGTCTCTGAAGGACACCATTATTTGAAGGAAGTGTTTACACATGCGCAGCCATACACCAGCCATACATTCTAATCACATTCTTTCATGCATGTTCATACAGTGAAATAAATGTGAATTAGGTATAAGCTTGTGTTGCAAATACAAGGCACATACTTGATTTTATGTATTCGGCGACAGTGATAGAAAGTGCGATGGTAGACAATCGTGACGTTTCTCGTAATTTAAATGAATGTTCCTGAACATAGTATTTTCATCGTATAAGTGTTTGACTGAAAGAGTTTTCTTACTCCTTGGGGGTTACTTTTCTTAGCTTACAAGGTTTGTACAAATCTATCTGAATATTTGTAGTAGCAGCGATTGGGTGCCAACATTTGAGGGGCAAGGACAATACATGCAGGGGTGCCCATCCCCCCCCCAAGGCCAATGGCGCATCCCCACAAAAATCATGTCCATGTCATCCACCCCACCCCCCTAAAATCATATCATTTGCGCCCTGAAACTATATCGTAATCCCTACACCGAAAGTAACTTTTTTCTTAGCTTTTTGTTACAAATGATGCACCTGCTTTAAAATAAGCAGTATACCAACACTAAGCACTATATTTTAAGAAGTGATGTTACTCATGAATATGGAGAATATCGCTCATGTCTTGTAATGCAGCTATAGCATAAAAATTCACATCCACCTCAGTAAAGCGCCAAACACGCATTGTTGTAACACATTATTGCGTGCGAAGCAAGCAAGAACATTTTTACATCCATTTCTTTTCAGGATTTCAAGAATATTAATTTAACGGGGTGTCAATACTTTCTTAGGATCCCGGGATATTTAGTCTTTTCCAACTTCTGTTTTGGCACGTTCGGGGTCGAAAACGTGTGGATACTTCAGCTGCATCTACAGATTCTGTTGACATTTTCGGCTGATTCATGTGACAAAATTTGTGTGGAACGAGGATTTCTAAATAGGATAAGCCACTCATTAGCAATTGAATAATTCTGTAGCTTTTTCCATATATAACTGATTTATTAAAATTTATTCACTTCGGTATTGTTGTGATTCCTTCTTATTAGTAGAACGAATATAAAGTTGATATTTCGTATACCATATTGATATTTGAAGATGACAGGTATATAAAAATTGTAATGAAAAAAAAGGGACACTTCTGGAATTTCAATGCAGAGCTAATTAAAATTATATTATACTCTATAGCAGGCATGTCCAACTTCAATCAAGCAGTGATCTACTTTTTATTGTCACAACAGGCAGTGAGCTACTATTAATCATTAATCTTTGCAAAAATTTGTACCTATTCAGCCATTATACATTATAGAAGTTGAATTCAAATAATGTATATTCGTATAATAACAATAGATAACTGCGATCGACCAACAAAACGCCCCGCGATCGACGCGTTGGACATGCCTGCTCTATAGCATACTTAAACGAAGGTTTATGGCTGCAGCAACACAAGCCTTCCATCTGTCCCTATCCTGGACAAGATCAATCCAATCTTTTCCATCCTTACCGATTTATTTTAGGTCCATCTCAACGTTATCCCTCTATCCTCGTCTTAGCTTTCCTACTGGTCCCTTACCATCAGGTTTCCCAACAAGAATCCTGTAAACTATTCTTTCCTCTGCCATTCGTGTCACATGGCCTGCCCATCTAACTAAGTCTTCTTGATTAAATTATTCTAATATTAATTAAAAAGTCGAAATAATTTATTGTGTTGCTGGAGGAAGTAACGCTAAGATGATGTTTAGATTTGTTTATTTGGAGATTATTTTAACCATAGCCAGGCCGGAATATATATACGTAGTGGAGGCCCGGAGCTGCAGCCCTCAAGTTCACCCTCAATTCTGATTTAATCTTGATCATACCCTGCATAAATTTGAGGCTCCTAAGCCTACTAGCTGCTTTTAAACATGGAAGTATTCATTTGATCACAGTTTTTGTTTCAACAATGACAAAAGTGGCTTTTTATGGGTTGATAATATGTGAACATTTCCAGCATAGATAATATTCACAAGTAAAATATACATGTTATGAACACCAGGTTACACTTAAATATTTGATCATTCATATATCCCAGAGTATATGTACTTATTGAATTTAATTGGGTGGGCCATCGGGTGGGCACAGGAATTTTTGGGTGGGCGCGTGCCCACCCCTGTCGCCGTCCCTGAGGATACTGATGTCTGATATTGTCAGTTCTCTTCCAAAATTATTCAGAGCACTACGATAGTAACAACCAATTACACTTTCACCCTCTGGAACAATTACATGATCAATAATGCCTTTGCTGTCATTAAAAAGCATAACATTGTCTTCACCCTTGGCTATTGGAGTTGCACTTTCTTGCCTCTTGGTAAATTTCGTGACTTCCATTCAGCAATTTGTAGTTTCGTAGGAGGACCATACCGAAAATGCTCTGCTTTGTCCCCCACAACAATGGAATTCAAGAAATGTTTATTTCTGCAAGCAATTTTCAAAATGTCTTTCATCGAACTTGATGTTCAATCGTTCCATGGTGATTACGTGACGACACCCTTACACTATCCTCAAGCCATGGCGGCATAATTCCCAGCATGTCCATCGCAAGTTCATGAGGTGTTGCCAGGTTGTGGATTATGATTATGGACCACACTACATCATGAACGCATTAGTTCACAGATAGAATGCACACGTAGGACAATATAAAATCAGTCTCATTACTTAATTGTCGGACTGTGTATGTGGAGGATCTACAAAAAACAAATATGGGCCTAAAAGATCAGATGGATTTAAATAAAAAGAATTTCCAGGTTTACTCCTAGGTTTGACCACATTGCTTCATTTGTACCACTAGTTCAGTTACTTGGAAACCAGTACCTTCCATGGTTTTGATAATTTATTTTACTGTGTCAACTGTCATTGGTTTATCATATTCATAATACACAGGCTGCTTCCATTTGGAAAAAAAAAAAAACACTGTTGCTACTTGAACATAATCATATGACCCTAATATGTCTTGTTGACTATCCAAAGTTATTATGTTATCAATTATCATCAGGTTGTAGTATAGAACCAACAATTTTTCACTTCTACTCAAAGTTAAAACGTTTTTCAGGATCCTAGGACTACAATCAAACTTAAACAACCACCTTTTTATTGTAGCAACAGCTGGAAGAGAAAACCAGTTTACTTTTCAGGTATCTATACTCCCTTGGGCTAATGTACTTTAATGATAATGCAGTAGCAATATCTTCCAGAGACCATACAATGCATTTTCCTTTGTTAGGTACACACTTGTTTTAACCTGGAGTACAAAAAAAACAGTGAACACCTATCTTACCTCTTTATCGACATTGTCTGTCGAATGTTTGCTAGTTTCTACATTTTCTCATAGTGACCACTTCTTCTATTCTTGAATACTAATTAGTATCCCCTTCTATGCTTCAAGATTTTCTATCCTCCTTTGCAGCTTGTTTATTGTGTCCACTGCGAGATACACATGGATACTGCTAATCTGGGATGTTGGGCCTGGAAACGTTACAAAAATAAAACTTTCTACTTTAAAGTACTATAACAACTTTTGCATTTAAAGTTTCAAAGTAGCATATTCTTATGTGAATGCTAATTGAAACTTATAGGGAATGATATTGATCTGAATATCTTCAATACAAGAAGTAGATTTCAGAAGACAAGTTGAATCTATAAATAATATTTGTTTCATGGAAATAATCACCCTTCAATAAGAAATACCATGGCCTCCAGGCACATAGCCAGGGGGAGGGCTAAGGGGGCTGAAGACCACCCCAAATCCGACAAATATGATATGTAATTTAAATATTGTATAGTGGTAATTAGTTTGACTTCCTTATGAGGATTAAAGATCTTGCATAATAATTTGTAATATACTGAGAAATTCATCTTCAGGGCTTCTAGTGCCCCTTTTTTCACCTTTAAATGGCAGCTGATGCCAACCCAGCCAGAGGCAGGAAAAGGCAAAGGATGATGATGATGAGATGGTAGCTGCTGTTAAGGGATGAGCCCCTCCAAAAATAAAATCCTGGCTACGGGTCTGGTGGCCTCATCAGTCTGTATTGTTGTTTTTCAGTTATTTTTGTCACTTTTCAAACTACTGGCTTGATCACAACAATGAGAATGAATGATGAGCTTATGAACAAAACCTAGCTCTATATGATGGTTTCACAATTGGTAAGTGCATTTCTCAAGGTGTCAGTGAGAACAACCTCAACATGAGGAAAATTCCATCATGCTGGGTCTCAGATATTGTCACCATTGTGCCACCATCAGATACAGCTAGGTATTGTTGCTACATGCTTAATGCAAGGCTTGATGACATTCTCGTGCATTTTTGCCACAGCCCACCTGGATTTTCATCCACAATTGCTGTTCTATCTTTGTAAACATGTTTTAGGGCAGTACACACAATGGTGTTAATTTCAACGCTGCACACACACACACACCAGCACTTGCTGCATCAACTGACCACTTCTGGCACTCCACACATCGACATGGGACCCAAATGCCATTGCTCAGTGTTATCACCTTTTCTTGACAGTGTTGTCACTTTTAATTTTACAACCCACATAGTTAATAAAGTTTGATTATGCCACTGATTATATAAATGCTTTACAAATAGGGACTACATAGATGATATTAAGTTGATTACATGGATCACATTAGTATTAGTATTAATACGTAGCTTTTCACCTTTAAGATGTTGCCAACCACATGTAAGTGGATCGGCATTGAACATGTGAACTTGCGTTATCCCAATAAAACACTTGGTTCTCTAAATAAAATTGTTATTGCTAAGGAAGTTATATGAGGGAACTTAGTTCCTCTATTTATAACCCAGAATTCCCATAGGTAGGTATTTGCAATGCTGATGCTTGAAAACAGCACATGAGAAATGCAAATACAAATGTTAATGTATTCTACAGGGTTCCCACATGAACTCTAAATGTATTTTCCCTGAGTTTTCCAGAATTTTCATTTTCTTTCCAGAGTACTTAACACACAGTATTATTACTATTTTAAATTGATTATACAATGGCTCCCTCCATTTCCCCTCATAGCCATACCATCCTCATCTTAATTATTATTATTGGTGATGATATTGGTGTATTGGTAATTTTACCAATCTGATATATTCATAAATAGCAATTTAGTGCAATATTATGCCATTTTATTATTATTTTTATGAATAAAAACCATATAATTCATTGTTTTTCAAAGGCAAAATCCATTGCAGTCACCTATTTACATAGATTAATAAAGGAGATTCATGTTCTTCAAGGTAAAAAGGTAAAAAGTAAAGTATTCCCCTGTGCATAGCACCACGCCATGAAGGCGTACATTTAGAATTTTATATTGGTTCAGTAGAATATCGATTATTATTAACAGAAAATTTGATATCAATACACCTTCTGATACCAGTAACAAAAGTAATTTAAGAATAAAGTGACATCTGTGTATATTGGTCATTCTCAAAAAAAGGGGGAGAAAACTTGACCAGTAGTCATAAAAAATGTTTTAAAAATATTTGCTCATTTTTTTTCAGTAGGAGTTCATTTAGTCATTAGTTACAAGCAGTGGGTTCGCCAAGTCCAAAGGATGGGTCGGCCCTTTCTTGCTTAATAATTTACTTATGGTAGATACTTAGGACATCATCAAAATTTACGCTAATATTTTGTTTCAATGTATCTTGGAACTTTTTCTCCTCGTAACCTGTAAATCATTATCTGGTTCTCTGAGAGGTATGCTTCTTGCTGTGCGAGAATCATCCAGGATAAACTGAATGTCCTAGGTTTTGATTAAAAATATCCCTTAAAACTGCAACTAACAAATATCTCAATGATTATTTGCCATTCATTAGTGCACAAGACAAACAAATTGCTCCACAGGAACAGATTTTTCTTTAATTTTGCTCTAAAATATAATTCACATTTTCTGTCTAATACATCATCATTTCTTGTGCAGATTATGGACTCTTGATGTCTAGTAAATCATCACCATTGCACAAAGTTGTCTGGAGAAACGAAAAACAATGTAGGCCTATGCACTCTAAAGAGCATATAACTCTGTTATGTAAATTACACGCAATCCTCATTGACGATTTGTATTTCGTAGCATCTTATCTTCAAGCTGTGATGGTGGACAGCTGCCATTGTCAATCAATTTTGTCGTCCTTGTTTACAAAAGTTCAACTCCCAAATGCTTATCTGAAAAAGAAGAATAAAAATGAAGTTAACATCATGTATGAGACAACTTATAATGTATTTTAAAAAATATTTACATTATATTGTTACAACCTTAGACAAGTTAAATATTAATAATGGAATACAAAACTTCCGTATCTTCTGTAAATAGATGTAAAAATAATGGGTCTAAATGGTACTACAGTGGTTGACGATATTATCTTGAAATTAAAGGGTTACTGGTTTGCTTCACGATAGTTCACTTCAGTGCCTCAGATCCAACTTTATAATGTTTGTTAAACATTAATTTGTACCCAACAAGAACACGAAATAATAAATAATAGCAGCACTTATTGTTACATTCATAGATTGATTGATTTGATGTTAAAAGTCCACTTTATGCAAGGCTAATCGTGACTGGACCTACAGTTTAAAGTGGAATCCAAACCACCATGTGCCTCCACCGGGTATCGAACCCAGTCCTCTTGATTACAAAGTGACGACGTTACCGCTGCACCATTGGGAAGGACCTTACATTCAAAGAAAATACAAAATAATCGTTGGATATGTTTTCATATTATGTGGCAAGTACAACCAACGCTTTATGGAGTCAGGTTCATCCAGGTTCGAACCATGGTTTCATTGTGTTCATTGTCTTCATTGTCGCAAGAGGTAGAAGATGGGAGGTAAAATAACGAAAAAAATTATGAAATGGAAATTCAGTTCCTACTGTTTTTTTTTTAATTGTATTAATATATTTTAGCAACACTTCACTCGAGTTTGCAAAATCACAAGCTTATTATTTAGAACAAGAAGTTGGAAATACAAAATTGTTTGACAATAATTATTTGATGTTGTAGTCAAGATACATACTCACACCTAACTGTAATTCAAAGCAAACTGTAAGTACACAGACTACGTAAATTCAATAGGATATTGAATTAAATGTACATGATAAAAACAAAATATGATTTCCAGGATGCTCTATACTATCCACAATTATGTGATTGCCCTTGAACTTTCACAATATGAGAGCTAATAATCTTTACTAATATACAAATATACTAATTTGTAAATTCTCCATGAACATGCAAGCTATGGATTGGTAGATGGTGAGACTTTAGTTTCTTAACTGTCGTACTTTTACAATTTAAGAACAAACCTTAAAACATGAAGTTATGATAAACTTTACTTTCTGGCCATAATAAAGGATATTGAGTTCCTTCTTTAATAACATAGCCCTACTTATTATGTTTCAGTTCTATAGCATTATGGTAAATGTTACGTCAAATAAATATAACAGGGTGGATACAGACAAGCAGAAATGAAATTCCCTGACATTTCCAGGTTTTCCAGGACAAAATTTAGATTTTTTCCCTGACAATTATAACCTAAATTCATGTTTTTGCAATTGGAGATAAGAATGTCATACAGATCCAGGTATATTAAGTACCTATATTAGCTTCCACGAAATTGACTTCATTTCTCTATGATATGGATTCAAACTGCAAAGTAGTGAATTTGGAAAATTATTACTATTCACAAGCTAGGGAGGAATTATGGGAATTTTTCATATGCAGCCAGTTTTTCAATAAAATATTTGATTACTTTTAAAGTTACGACTAAATAAGATTAGAGTGAAGGGATTTATGCAAAAAGAAATTTTGTAATTTTTCAATCTCTGGCCTTTCTCGATTTTATATGTTGATATTTCCACTGAGGTTTGGAACCCTCTGCTTGCAAGAGCCATGAGTGCAGACTCATTGTTCAATGCACAAACCTACACTTTTCTATGTAAAGCAAACAAAACCCTTGCACACAAGTGAAACAATTGAATCATACAAAACAAAGTGTCATATTTCCTTACATTATCAATGGGACTTCTCCTTCAGTACAAACATTCACAGTATATCCAAGTGAAGTACTGTGAAACTGCCAACATGCAGTTATACCATTATTACTGGCGAAAAGGGTGTATATGTATTAAAAATTAAACTCGAGCATTTTATGGAAGGGGAATCTACTGCATTGTAAAGGTGCCTGATTTAGCTAGTCAAATATTAAAATAGGAGCATGCTGTTGATAATAGCTTCCGAAAGTTTATGTACGAGGGGCATCCAGAAAAAAGTTCCAATGGCACCTGTACGCGGCACTAGTGGTCGGAGAGCAACATGCATATGCAAGCAGGAAGAAGTGTCTTGTGGCTGTAATCTGGTGCAGTAAAATGCATCCATTTTAGGACAGTTCTAGGTTAAAGATGGTAGCTCTCATACAGTCTCCCACCAGCGAGGTACGTGTGGTAATCCGATTCTTGCACGCTGAGAATCCGGCATACAGCCACCAGCAATTATGTCCGGTGTACAGACCAGACATCATGAGCGATAGTATGATCAGACAATGAAGGACAATCCAATGTGCACGACCCCATACAGCCGAGTACATGCAGGCTCTTTAACATCATTTCAAGTGAGATATCTTGGACCACTCCCTGTACAGCCCTGGCCTTGCATGTACCCACTTTCATATATTTGTTCAGCTGAAGAGATTTCTGGCAGGAGAAGGTTTTCACAGCTACACTGCAGTACAGATAGTTCCAGTCTTTGCTGTCAGACACATATGCCAAGGGCACACAAAATTTAGTGTCATGCTATGACCAATGCCAACACAACAGTGGTGATTAAGCAGAAAATTACATTAGGAGTCACTGTAACTAATGCTTTTAATTACTACTGATATTCTTGTTTTATTTATGCCAAATCGGTAGGGACCTTGATCTTTTGTTATTTTTCTTCCAAATTGATGTTATTCTTTATTTATTTACTTTTACTATTCAGTGCTATTTTTCACAAAATTCACATTTTCATTTTAGCTCATTTTGTGGCAAATATACCTAAAATTATACCTTCATAGTGTTTTTTAACCACTGTTTTAAATTGTAGGTCACGTGGTGTACGTATTTTCGTGACAGTTTGATATGTTGGAACAGAACATTTGAGGAAGTTATTTTCCATTATTTCTTGCTCGACAAATGCCGATGTTACGACTCTCCTGTGGCAGTAGGTGAGCACTCAATCTCCACCAAAATCGCACCACTTAGTTCGGTAATTCAAAACACTTCTCGCGCGACAAATACTGATGATGCGGCTTCTGTGTGAACCCCGCCACTGTGCTCTGTGATGCAAATTGTTCTGACGGAAGTTGAGAAAATCCTGGGAAATATTTGATTGAATGTGGCTGTCGGAATTATTCCACGTACAACATGCATTATAGTTTTCTCTTCGATAAAATGTTGGAAAACTTGGCACATTTTCTTTCTTTAAGCCTAAAAAAGACAAGAATGTTGGATTTCGAGGAATTTTTTGTTGTTTAGGTACATTTTTTAAATTAGTGAATAATGCCAACAATTCACATTTTATGCCAAATTTTCGTTATTTTGCTATTTCGAGCGGGTGAAAAATGTGTCCACACATCACTGCACATTCATAAACACTACTTTGCAGCAATTGACATTTTCCACTATTATCGCGTTTGTGAAAAATCAAGGTCCCTACTAATTGGAACTTACTTCCTGGATGCCCCTCATATAAATCATAGATGAAAAGTGAAAATTTAGGAGGTCTGGCAGAGAAACGTCAATTACTGAAGAAAGTGACATGCATTTAGGATTGAATGATTCGAGTAATTATGATATTAAAATATTTACGTATTTATTATTATAATTTACGTAATTTCATAACTTTGGCCATTCCACGAGTTTAAACAGACAGGACTGAAAAGGGGGGGGGGAGGTGAATTGCGATACAAGTGTTGCAGAAAACTTGAGGTTGGGAGCATCCACTTGCAAATTTATATGACGTTTACCAATGCAGATTTCCTTTTTACTTTTTCGTGACATTATTTAACATATTTAACATCCCGATTTGTTGGATTCTTCTTGACATGGAATTACAGCAGCATATTTGCACTGGTGCAGCAGACTAAGGCTCCATTTTTGTTGGATATTGCATCTGGGAAATGTGAAAAATGACAAAAAAAAATATCATACTGGAACATCCAAGAAACATCGGATTCATGAGAGCGCAATGCATGTGATTTTTGTCAGACATCGCAGAATGACAAGTGCGACAAAAATCGCATGCATATAAGGAGCCAAAAAGTTTGTTCAATGAAATGTTGTACCACATCAGACAAACTCGAATGTACAAGGCTCTGTTTATGCATGGAATTTTTGTCAGATGTTGCAGTCCGAAGACATCCAACAAAAATCAATTCCATAAGAATGCCTTGCATACGATTTTTGTCATATGTTGTACTGAACATTTTGACGAAGTTCAACATTCACTGTGATATCCGACAAAAATCGTATGCATCAATGGAGTCTAAATGTTCTTCTGACAAATGCTGTACCACGACATTCAACAAATTACAAGGTTGCATAGCGCCTGTTTTGTTTCCATGTTCCTTCATAATGTCCAACAAAATAGAGCAACCACAAACAAAAGAACCTCCCGCAAAAAGTCTCCGCACGCCTTACCCTTCTTCCGTTCATCTCAGGCGATAAGGAAGCAGGCTTCACTTTCCCCCTCCCCTCCACGTAGGAGTGTGGTGCACAGGAGTCGAGGGTCTGCGCAGGCTTTCTCGCTTGTGGTTCCACTATACGACGTCCAACAACTATCAGACAGTGTCACAGTGGTAATGCTCCTTCCCCCTTCCCCTCCATCTGTTGATTGTTCTGTCCCCTTACTACTTCCATACAGACAAGAAAAATTATAATTCAATGCATTTTCCACGTGATATTTAGAGGCTTATCACATTTTTCTGCCCCTCCGGAAATTTATCTCCCTCCCTTATGACTGGTTTCTGTTCTGTTCTGTTATGCATAAAAGGGGACTCAAAGTTGAGGCCGAAATTTAGCAACAAGTTACATAACATACATAACAATGCGCAAAAAAATCAATAAAAAAAAATCAATAAAGGCAAATTTCCCTGACTATTTTTGACCTCTCAAATTCCCTGACTTTTCCCGGTTTTCCAGGTCTGTCGCCACCCTGTATAATATCCAACAATGAAGTTTTACGACTTCATTAAATTTTAATAGGCTATTTCACAAATATATTGTGGATAATTTTGTACCTCTTTACTCAATACAAACAATGGATATTATATTGTATATACTATCCCTTTGTAGAATATCTCTATCAAAAACAACAAAATCTTTTTCATTGTTGCGATATAGTTAATTAACTATATAAAAAATGTGTACCTCAAAGTAGCGTTTAAGGTGTATGGAAATTTAAGAAGGAAAATCTGTAGACAAGGTAATAAAGTGAAAATGTATACATTATGTACTGTAATGCAGTTTAAAAAAATATTTAATTTACTATTTAAAGAAAAATGATTCATACCTTTGCCCGATTCATTGTAATGGCTTGCAACAATGTACGTACCAGTACAACAATGTTCACATATTAACCGTTTCTTAGAGCTTGTCTTGTCTCAAAGACAAAGACAAAATGTCTCAAAGAATGGTAGAATTAACTGGCAAATTCAATTAAAAAGAAAGTAAGTATGGCTTACATAATAATTAAATGCACTCTTCCCAACTTCTTAATTGACCGCTCAGAAATAATTCTAAGTCCTGAATTTGTAAACGTAGCAACATTGCACTTGAGCGCCAGCTGAGGGTAGCCAACTTTGAGTCGGTCATTCAACTAGATGAAAACACTGCTGTGAAGTATTTCCAATTTTGCACATTCCATGATCTTAGAAACTATACACCGCTAATATAACACACCCACTCAAACAGAAATAGTAAATTGGATTAAGTATCTTGAGGAATTTTTACGATTCTGCGTGCTCGACTTGAAATTAGATAAGTTTGAAACACTCAATAGGACTTTTCTCCACCTACAGGAAATTGCCATCAAGTTTGAGCAGAAAGAGGCAAATTTATGAGTTTATGCGACATTTTATTCATAATACCCTGCATGATATCAAACAGTTTAAAAAAATTATGATTTTCACGACTTGTGGAGAAAAATGTGCTTGGAACACAAGAAAGTGGATGCTTTCACACACATCAACATGTTTTAATTGCATGTTCTCAGTAGGTTTTTGTAGAGCAGTTGGTTAGAACGTGGTATCCTTGTTTTTCGTCAAGCATGAAAGGTCGCTGGTTCAAATCCAACCCTCTCTTTTTTTTCCTAGCTGAAAACACGCCGTTGGTATTAGAACACTGTAAAAGTTAATCCGATGCACACTTCGAGGGATGTCCCTTCTGCGCATTTTTTCACCTTAACACATACATTATGACCAATTCACATATCGCATGTATTCGGAATGCTGTATGTAATGTTATTTAAGATATGTATTGTATTGTTCTGCACACCTAAAGGGTTCATTATTTCGTTTCGATATACTAACACACACACACACTGAGAGAATTATGTTAAGCAGTAATGTAGTGCAATACTGTAACAAAGGGGGATGTTTAAGGTTCAAATGGCTAAGATTGGTTATGTTATGTCCGTTCCTTCTGACTGATGTTAATACTCTCACCTCCATCTTCTGATGCGTCTAAAACTAATAGCAAATCACCAATTCACGTAAGGAAATGCCTATTGCGACCAAGACTCATGCGATATGCAAAGCAGAGTATGATCGTTAATTCGCCACTTGTCTTATTTCAACGAAGTATTTGAATTAACAATCTTTCCACTAATTTCGCAATAATCAGAACCACCCCCCTTAGACTTAGCTCTACCTATCTTGATTCTGCACATTCCACGTGACACATGATTGCCTCCTAGCTCCAGGAAATGCTGCACCTCTTACTGTTTCCTTTCACCTCGTGAAATACACAGATCAAAGTTAATTTCCAAGCATGGTGGATAAACTTTATGCCCAAAGCTATACTCTTGAAAAAGAAAAGTCATGCCTCTCTAGAGAATCGAACCTACGATCACCCTCTTTATGGTTGGTTGATTTGGTGTTTTAAGTCCACTTTATGCACAGTAAGGCTAATCGGGACTGGACCTACAGTTTAAAGTTGGATCCGAACCACTATGTGCCTCCACCAGGTATCGAACCTGGTACCCCACCCTCTTTATGAACAATCATGCTATCTCTACTCCAAGTAGATTGCGATAAACTTAGCTACCAGTTCAAAGAAGCCAATACATACATGATGTCATGTCTATAATTTCCTCCAGGTGGAGGAGAACCTGTTCAGTGTTTCAAACTGCACATGAATTTCCCTACTTTCAATTTCAGAACGAAGAACCGTAAAAAGAAATTCAGCACTCTCATATCTACTTACGAGTTTTGTTTAATTAATTATGTATTGTATTACTAGTTTAGGGTTTCTACCATCATGGAATGTGAAAGAATGAAAATTCACAAGAGCCTTTTTTTATTTAGAAAGAAGAACTCTTGCAAGTTGGCTCTGAAGTGCTATGTTGGCAAATTTACGAATTCAGGACTGAATTTTTTCAGGGCGGACAATAAGGTGTCGTGAAGAGTACATGGGGATGCACAAGTATTACTTGGTAAATTGTCCATGGCTATTTTTATTAATTTTGCTTGAATCCTATGAGTTTTTAAGAAATAGATGTTTATGTATCTGGTGTAGGTTGTCAGCAG
This sequence comes from Lepisma saccharinum, assembly GCF_977018435.1. NCBI lineage: Eukaryota > Metazoa > Arthropoda > Insecta > Zygentoma > Lepismatidae > Lepisma > Lepisma saccharinum. The sequence goes on from NC_139233.1 coordinate 101,319,701, forward strand.
CTTGTCTGATACTTTGTTTAAATTCTTGAAACTCTCATTGGCTAAACCATAAAATAAGCATGGTACTGGACAATTTGCTTGGTAATGCTTATGCAGCCCACTGCATGTCATTTCTCACAACAAACAGAGTGTCACTAATTCTTGGTTCCCTTGGAGATAGGTCGGGGTTGATCTGAACTCTGTTATTGATAGAAGGCAACAATACTTGCATGTTGTTTCTATAGAACTTATCATCTTAAAATGAAAGCTGTTTTGTCATGAAACTAAAAAAAATAGATCTCAAAATTCAATAAACGAAAAATATATGTAAGTAAGGGTTATATAATATATATATATATATAATAGAAATTGAACATGTTTGTTTTTTGTTCTCTCAGTAAACTTCAAGAATTTGAAATTTCATTTGCATCAGAAATTTTATTTTGTTATAATGAGGGGGTGCATGATAAATGCCGTCACAGAAACATGACACGACTATAAAATTCAATCACTATTCAATACATATTATTATTAATAATGGACAGCCGCTTGACTGAGCTAATTAGTGATGAACTAAATATCTGTTGATTTTCATTTTCTTTAATAGCAACACAAAATATTAGTACCTCCATGAATATTTCCATAAAGATTTAAATGAAGACATGTTTGTTAGGCTTGTAAAGGAAGAACATAAACTTATTACACAAATTTTTTGAGCACTGTATACTGTGTGAAAGTACGTTTTTACTACTGTTTCCTTTAAGCTTCGTTAATTTTGACAATGACATCAAATCTATTAACATTACTTACACATAAAAACAAGACAAACTTTTGATGAAATGAATAATAAAATATTTATTTAATTAGTTGCTGCCATCAACAGAGATAAACTCCTATTACAGAAGGTAGTTTCACAATACATTTAGCCTATCAATTATCATAACATAGGATGAATTTCAACATAGTAGTAAAGAGATGTCCTCTGTAATCAAGACAACGGGATTACCGAGATACTTTTGGGTGCGAATGTTCACTTGCATTACTACAAATGCATGATGGTCTCAACGGTAGAATGGTGCTTCTAGCTATGAAAATAAAGATCTAGATATGACACCAAGGTGAGAATCACTAGCCTCCTCTAAATTTCTGATAAATCACACACAAACAACTAACTTTTAGGATAAGCGGGGGGAATTGGGTGGGTGGGGTAACTGGGTGGTATCATGTTATTTAATTTTTATTAATTTCCTGTATTGTCATAAAACAATAACTAGTACATAGAATAACAGCCTTATTCACTGGGCACAAATTGTATTTTTTTCAGCATTTTGCTTCAATTCTCTAGCAAGTAAAAAGAATTGTTTCGACTACTGCACTTTTCTGACTTTAAAAGTGAAAAACTGTTTGTCCTGCCTTAACAAAATGTAACACTAATCTTTTGTCAAGTGGGAATTGTTTGATTTTTAGCCTTAAAACAAGTAAATATACTCCAAGGAGTATGAAGCATTTTTAAAAATCTTAATACATGCACTTTAAAGGAGGGGTTTAAGGAGGGGAGCAAACTACCTCCCAATTACCCACATGTTTTTCAAAGTTTTGAGATACTCTAAAAAATTCTAAGTTGTGCCAAAAAATGTACTGTATGTATTATCATTTACCTACATATACCGCGTGAGGCACCTAAAAGTACCACCTGAAATAGCGAAGAAACCAGAAACAGTAGCGATGTGAGGTTTGCGGGAAACAATAATATCAAATGGGGCTCGTAAATCGGAGGTATGGGGTGGGTCGAAAAATATCGACAAATGGGGCATCTGGAGCAAAGTCATATTTTTTTAAATGGAACGATATACAATAACATGCATAATATAAAAGAGCACACACAGAGAAACACAACACCGTTGGTCTCATGCATCTACTGCACATAGGAACGAAGATATGGCCATGTGAAAATATGTAAACAAACGAACAAGTGGCCCCCTTGACCGTCAGTACCACGGCATGTACAAGTATGAGATGTCGGAAGCCATTGGACAAGATGAAGACAGAACGTGTTAAAGGAAGAAAAAATACAGTAGACATCGTCAGCACCATGTATTTGACAGTGTTACAGCATAATGAAAATGACCGTGACAGTATGTCGAAGAACCACTGCGTAAGAAGCGAAAACCTGTCAAAGTGTGTGTTCAAAGTAGTGGCCGTCAGCTGTGATACAGGCAACAAGGCGCCCACGCAAAGATCGTTGCACAGAATGTAGCATCTCGTAGGGAATGTCCCTACAGGCCGCAGTAATGCAGTGTTGCATATCCTCTGGAGTTGTTGGCACATCCCGGTAGACAATGTCCTTCAGCTTTCCCCACAGGAAAAAGTCTAACGGTGTCAAATCTGGGGAACGAGCCGGCCATTTGACAGGCCCTCCACGTCCAATCCAACGATTTGGAAATGTATTTTCCACACATGCTGTAGCGCATCTTGCACTGTGAGCTGGGCACCCGTCATGTTGGTACCACATGTCCCTCCTTGTCTGAAGTGGTATGTCCTCCAATAGTACAGGCAGTTCATGTTGTAAAAACTGTATGTATCGGTCAGCATTCAGTGTCCCTTGTATAAAAAAAGGGCCAATGAGATGTTCACCCACTATACCACACCACGCATTCACACTCAATGGGTGCTGGCGTTCCACTTGGCGAAGCCAATGTGGATTTGTCACCAACCAATACTGCATGTTCCTTAGGTTGACATTTCCATGATTGGTAAAAGTTGCCTCATCAGTGAAGAGGATACGTGACAAATTGGGTGTGTCGTGTCGTAACAACCATGTGCAAAACCGAGCACGGTCCACAAAATCATTCCCGTGAAGTTCCTTATGGAGGGAGATATGATATGGGTGAAACTTGTGTGTGTGCAGAATGCGCAATACACTTCGCTGACTCATCCCAGCATCCCTGGCAATTTCACGGGAGCTAACGTGCGGATTCACAGCAACAGCGGCGAGAACATTTGTTGCACCTGCCTCACCTGTAGTTGGCTTGTTCCGCACACGTGCTCGTGGTGTTACACTTCCAGTGTCTCTTAATTTAATAAATAACTTACCAAACAGACGTCGAGATGACTGTCGTCTGTCCAGATATCTCTCTGCATACATACGGTAGGCTTCTGAGGCATTCTTTCGGCATTCCCCATAAATCAGGATCATGTCCGCTTTTTCTATGTTTGTGAACACCATAATCTTCGCTCTTACCACTACGACTGCTTGCTATGAACTAACACGATCTCGTGGACCTGCTATCAAAACTTGCTCTGCGTAAAGGCAGTTCTGTCAGGCACCTGAGAAGTCTTACATGCCGTGGTACTGACGGTCAAGTGGGCCACTTGTTAGTTTGTTTACATATTTTCACATGGTCATATCTTCGTTCCTATGTGCAGTAGATGCATGAGACCAACGGCGTTGTATTTCTCTGCGTGTGCTCTTTTATATTATGCATGTTATTGTATATCGTTCCATTTAAAAAAATATGACTTTGCTCCAGATGCCCCATTTGTCGATATTTTTCGACCCACCCCATACTTCCGATTTACGAGCCCCATTTGATATTATTGTTTCCCGCAAACCTCACATCGCTACTGTTTCTGGTTTCTTCGCTATTTCAGGTGGTACTTTTAGGTGCCTCACGGGGTATAAACTGTAAAAACACTAAGTTGCTGACCAAGGCAGTTTATTAAGATAAAAAGTGTTTTTATCTTAATAAACTGTCTTGGTCAGCAACTTAGTGTTTTTAAATATGGAAACAAGGCTTAATTCTATTACAATAAACTGTAAGCAGTAGGTTTTTCAAAGCCCTAGAATACTGGGATAATATTATTTTATTTCGTTTTAAGAAAATTGTGAAGTTTTCTTAAAAACATTTGTAATTTAAAAATATATATATTGATTTTTTTCTCCTATTAAAACTGAGTGTAAAATGTAGTTTTTACTTTCTTTTTTAACACCCTTTTTTCCACAGACTGTAGCACTAATATCTTGTTAGTTCTTAGGCATACCTCCAAATTACCCCCATGGGGGCTAATTGGGTTGTAAATTACTTTTTAATTTTTTTAATGTATAAAATAAGGAGGAAAAAATGAAAGTGTGTTTAAGAGATGGTAATTGAAGGTTCTGAAGTACCACAGCTTCGTTTTAAAAACATACCTTCCTATTACCCCAGCTTACAATATATCTAAAGTGGGGTTCACTGTAGCATGGGACCTTGGGCGAGTGCCTGAGCTGCCCCTCTGGTCTCACTGATGTTAACTTCTATTTACATTTAGATTCAGTTGTTACTAAATAACATTACATTGGTTCTATGTGTTTCACCTTGTACTTTTCAGAGGTATAGACGACTCATGAACGACAGTCAATGGACACTGTGACGACAGTCAGTGGGCACCGTGACAGTCAGTTGGCACTGTGAAGACAGTCAGACTCCAAGTGTTGCATGTTGCGAGAAGAAAAGTCATAAATGGTTGGTAAGTACAATTTACTCCTTATTCTCTCTAAAATTGCAAATTTAGTTTACTGTTGATTTTGCAGCAAGCTTAGTGTTAACATGTTCAATAATTTTGTGAAATACAGCAGATTAGATATGGTGTAAGTATTTAAAAAAATTAAAAGACATGCTGAGGACATCAACAGAAAATTTCTTTATTGCTTGCATTTGTTTCGTTGACAAGTAATTCTCTTCGCTATATTTTAAACGTTTATGTACGAAATGCAAAATTTTAATACAATGGCCCCACAAATTTCTCATTTAATATTATAGAGAAATGTTTGTTGAGACATTCCTTGACTTAAGGAATCAGTCATGCTAATTCCTCTAATTTTGAAAACCCACTACGATATCTACGATATACCAAATGGTTATTATATATATATAAACCATCTGTTTAGAATTCATTGTAGAGCATTCAATTGAATGGTTATGTGGTTTTCTTTCGAAATATCTTCATTTATCGCAAACTGTGTTCCAAGTACAGCTTGAGTATGAGTGAGAACAGTCACAGATATTTAAATGGATCCTTGAATAATTTGTTTTTGAAATTTTGGGGATTATAAACTAAAAGTTAATCGTTGATCTCGAGTGCAGCCTGAACGTTATCGCATGTGGAATCTGAGTTGGTGCATGTTTTATCTTTTTAAATTACTGAGGCAAAAGATAAGTTGCATCACTTTGCTACCTCAAGAGTAAAAGATGAACGTTTTATTTACAGTTACTCTTCTAAAATAATGGTTAATTTAGCTTCATTTTTAAATTTCTTCCTACGATATCAACGCATGTCGTCGATTCAACGAGCACGACAGAGTGATGCATCTCTCCTTAGACAAGGCAAATGCCTCTTTTGAGAGAATGGAGAGGGGCTCCATTAATTTCATGTGGGAAGAGATGTCCCAACTTATTTTGTTTCTAATTTACTGTAAAAGAATAATTGTAATAATTCTTAAGAATGAATAAATGAAGATATTCGTAAAATTTTAGTAAAATCTAAGAAATTCCAGACGAAAGGTAAGGAATCATATATTAAAGGGAAATCTTCATGATGAAGAATACTAGTTGAGCCAATAAGTGATGAATAGGGAAAGGATTTTAAGGTGCAAAATCATGGTCGGGAAGGGAAAAAAAAACGTTCTGAAAATATTTTCAAATAGGTGATGATAAAATGCCTTTATTCAGAGCTCTCTTTTTCTGCGGCTTCTGAATATAATGCGCGTGGACACCATAGAGAACTGTGGTTCTGCCGAAAAGGTTTTATTGAAGTTTGTTGGTTTTGCTACATTATCTTGGGAACTATTGGGGCTGCAATGATTATATTATACCATTTTATAGCTCTCGTTCTGCTATAAAAAAGGAGACTATAGGATTTTATGTAGCTGCTCAAGAAGTGAAAATCATTCATTTTTTGTCCAATTTTTAACAAAATATAAAAGAAAATGAAGGAAATAGGTGATGAAGCATCAAAGAGGTGGTAAAAACAGGATAAATGTGCTAATCTCAGGAAAAGGTGCAACAAAGTGTGTTCATTTTACTTGATTTCATGTCCTAAAATACATACATCTCGCAAACCATCGGAATAAAACAGCTGCATTTTTGGAAAGGTGGTATGCTCTGGAATCCTCATCTGACGAAGAAAAGATGGAATCATAAGTAAGAAATAAATTAAAATGTTTAGAATACTTGGAAGACTGGGAAAGGCAATATCGAAAGTAGACCAGTTAGAAGTGCATGCACGAAACATGCACGTTGTATGGTGACAGTGAGAGAAAGGGGGAAATAAAGAACTACGAATAAGCCTTGGGTGAATATGAATAGTCTATTTAGAAAATGTTTTAAATTTTCTATTTAAAAACAAATTTGTCGATAAATTTTCAACGTTTATCCTAGGTTTATATGTTATATAATGATTTTACAGTATTTTACTTTTAATTCAGCAAAAAGGTTGCTTTTGATAATGTACATGTTTTTCACAATAAAACTGCATTTTAAACTATTTTAGTTTTATTTTAAACAATATTTATTGTGTGGGGCATCTCCTTTAATTTTCAGGAGAGGTGGCCAAATGGATAGTTTTAAGAAATTCTCAAATTTCAAACTGCTGATTTACATTATTTTTCAGTCTTCCACAAACATGGATAAAATGAATGCTATCTATCTCTTGCATGTAAAAAAAAAAAAAACAACTGGCACACACGTTGTCTAAATTTAGAAAACCCTCCCCCGACAAGAGGCCAGATATTGGGCCAAGGAAAAACTGGAGTACATTTCTTAAGGGTCGACTAGCGGTTAGGGGAAAGGGGTAGGGTGGGGAGGGTTAAAAGGGGCGAGAAACCAGCACTGCGGAGGGGTGATTGGTCCATGGGGGATGTAACCCAGGCCGGGAGGGATGTAGGCCGCAGCACGTTGCTGAAAACTTCATACTTCCACCCTTTGACGTGCTGCATTTGAATGGGCGTTCCGGAGATCTTGGTCTCGGTACCGGGGTGGTGTGATGGGCTAGTGGGCGCGGGTGAAAGCTTATCCTCTGTTGGTGTTTGTGAAAGGCAGGTGAGGCAACCCTTTCTCCCTTCGTAGTTGTAATTCCGTATGGGAAGGGTTGTAGGGATTGTAGCGGTTACATGGAAACTCACACGACTCGCTCCTCTACACTTCACACAGCTCAGTCTTCTGTCGCCTGGAAGCAGTTCTATCTCCTTTCCATTTTTTTTCTCTTTTCAGTATTCATCCAGTGACTCATGGCCCACAATCAGAAAGCCATTCAAAAGATGGCAACAGTCTCAGATCACTCTATTCTATATAATTTACTGCCCCTTTTTTATACTTCCTCAGTCGAATAACAACAAACAAGGTGAATGATAGGATAGATAGGATTGACACAATACAGTGGCGCCAACTTATATGGGCCTCTGGGGCTCGAACCCAATCAATAATGTGCCTGTTTAGTATTTTATTTTAGAATTAAAGTCCTCGCTCTTAAAAGAACATGTGTTTTCACATACACTTAAATAAATCTCACAACTTAATTACTTATTAATGTTATGAAAATACTTCATAATGTGTTACGTCTCCAATGTGATGCTATTCCATATTGTTAAGAAAGAAAGGGAGGAAATGGCTTACAACTAGGATGAGAATCGATAAACACTAAAAATCTCAAATAGTCAGGCAAAAGAGCACTGCATCTCTTGCACACAACCTCTCTAATGAATGAGGGGTTAGAGCTTTGCTTTCTTCCCTTTAAGGTGATGAGATGCAATTTGATTAGTTGTTGCAGATGCATTGTCCTTCAACTACAGTGCAATCTGATTGGTTGTTACAAACTAACGCACCATGTGAAAGCAAAGAGTGATAAAGTTGACGGACGTGGGTTGAAAGGAGGAAAAGAGACTCAAAATCCAACCAGAATATGCAGATATTAAACTGATTTTTCATCACTTTCTCATTTTAGATACTCAAGTAGGCAATTATTTTAGAAATAGACAGTATGCAAAAATAGCCACTGTAAAATTCACATATTGCTTTCAGAATGACCTGAAACGATTTTTAAATGTAAAAGCCTACATTTTCCTAGCAAAGGACCAAAAGTGGCATTTCAGAGCAAAACCTCAGCCAATGGCACCACTGCACTCATGCCTTGCACAGAATCCGAAACTAAGAACTCTGTCTTCAGAACGCATTACACTAACCACTCCATCGCCACAGTCAATGTCATTCAACTTTAAAAGTTTTAGAGGAGGACCCAAAAAAACTTTAAAGTATTAAACACTACTATAACAGATAACCTCGAGGGGTGATTTTCTTCTGGAGGCTCCCTCTTCTCAGACTTTCCTCGTACTTTGTAGCCACGCCCCATACATATTGAAAGCCATCTAGTGGTAAACCAATGTAACAATTCTTTAATAAAGGGCCTCCCAGATGGCGCAGTGGTAGCGTCATCGCCTTGTAATCAAGGGGTGCCAGACTCGATACCTGGTGGAGGCACATAGTAGGTCCAGTCCCGATTAGCCTTACTGTGCACAAAGTGGACTTAAAACACCAACTCAACCAACCAATTATTTAATAAAGCTACACAGTTAGGTAAAGTGAGCTAAGTATGTACTACGGCTATTTCTCCAAAAAGGAAATCGCATCATATCATTTTATACAGTTAGACAGAGATAATCAAGAATTCTATACTAGTTTTTTTAAATGGGGCAAATGACATACTTTTTGTTATTTTAAGTCGTATTTTTCTTTTCTGAGGTTATTGCGACGATGAAGATGAAGTACATACGGACACAAACTCAACACACATGCCTTCTTCAGGATTCAAATCTAGTCTATGCAAGTGGTGTAGGCATCCAAAAGCAACTGATCACTGAATGTAGACATGAGTCTCTGGACCGCGAACACTAATGTCAATTCCTTCCATTTTATTTATTTTCTCTACTCGCTTTACCTTCTTTATTGTGGCATTGTTGTTACTTATAAGATGTGTGTGTGTGTATGTATCAAGATGTGTTCACTAATGCATTGCTTATAATCAAAGTTTGTGTTACGTCACATGTATATCTCTGCATGCTGATCATTATGAACTGCTGAAATATCTTACTGGGGCAAACATCACATATTCATGCCTTCAGTAAGCTCAGGATTCCTGATTTTGTAATTCATCAGGTCTATATTTTTTAAACAAAGACCAATTTTGTTAATTTAGATCTATTATTAAACCATTTTAGGATTCAATGTTTTGTTTGTTTGTGTGTCTCCTCTCTCTCTCTCTCTCTCTCTCTCTATAGCTCTAGCTTTCTTTCTCTCTCTCCATCTCTCTCCCTCTATCTCTTTCTCTTCCTATCTCTTTCTCTCTCGTGCACGTTTTTCTTTCTGCCTCTTTATAGCTCTATCTTTCTTTATCTCTCTCTGTTTCTGTATCTTTCTTACAGTCTAACTTTCTCTCTCTCCTTTTCTTTTTCTTTCTCTCTCTCTTTGTTCTTCTTCTTTCTTTCATCCCCTCTGTAGCCTTATTTTTCTTTATCTCTCCCTCTCTCTTCCTCTCTATCTTTCTCTCTCGCTCACATTCTGTTTTTTCTTTTTCTCTCTCACTCCTCCCTTTCTTTCCCTCCTTCTTTCTCTCCCTCTCTCTTTCTCAATCTCCACGTTCCCTCGAAATGGTATTTCATTGGTAAAGTTATCCACTAGGAGTTCTCTCTTTGATTCTTGTATCAGCATTTCATTTCATACGCTGTCCGTACACGATCAAATGAAACACGAACAACACATTGAATTCCAGTCTTAAAGCAAGTGACGCCAGAGCACACGCCATATCTCTTCTCGAATTCAAGATTACCGCCAAATACTTTCTAATTACGAATGGTTAAATAAAGCCCTTCATGACAAACTCTGGACCAATCAGATCACATGTTATTAAAATGGATTATCGAAATAGCATCGAGGTACAGACTGCCATTTATTTATGTTCTCTGGCGAAGAGAAAGTTGTGCGGAAAGAGGAAACAATTGGTAGTGACTTGCGAGAAAGGAAAGTCAAAGTCGTGTAATATCCTTGTCTTTACTTATTTAATCCCGATTATACAACATCCCAACATAAAACAATGTATGCTTCTACAGCAAGGAGTGATGAGAAAATGAATTGCATTCAACAACCAGCCATGAAATATATCTTGAGTTCATACTAAATTTCAGTTTAGGCAAACAAAGTGAAACACATATCTGTGAAAATGATATTTTATGCTGTTATTTTTTCAATATGATCACACAGTTCCTCTGCTGCAGTATATTACACATATTACACCATAATTCCCAGATGCATACATCACACTTCTCTCGAGTTTCTGATATAGGTGTGTTTCACCTACGTCGCAAACTGTTGCATTGTGGCTTCGAGCAGCCATGATTGAGGCCAGTTCTTGAAAGTATACGGAATTCAAGCAGGCAAGCGATAGATCCCAACACAGACATTCGTGATTTAAAACAAACGTGCAGTTGGTGCAGATGTAACGAATGCTACGTCGTGGATATTTCCTTGCAAATAAAATTATCCGCAAACATGAAGGCTGTGTACATCCTGACTTTACATGAAACCCACTTATACATTTATCTTTGGAAAGAACATTTCTTTTTCGCGGTTGATAGCTAATCTGTTTATTTTATTCTTGACATACACAGTGCCACCTTTTGGCAAAATGTGAAATTGACATTTTTCATTGATCGTGTACGCGTGAATTTTCAGACCTTTCAAGTTTTCCAATAAGAACCCAGTTCAACGGCTCTCAATTGTCGATTTTGTTGGATCGTGAATGCTCCGATTCAATAAAAATTGAATCGTGTATGGACAGCTTTACATCCAGGTCCTTCTGTTCATACTACTTCTCATTTTGCTCTCATTCACTTGCATTCCTACGATTCTAGTCTTTTAGTGTCACTTTCCTAGGCTACATTCTAGTTGTATTTGTTTATTTGTTATTTTACGCTGCTTTGTACTTCTCTAGTTTAATCGCGGCAATAAGGATGGATCATGAATTCATGAAACCCCATGTCTTATGAAAGATTCGAGCCTAGGATCTCTGGCTTCGTAGCGCCAAGCACTCCAGAACGGAGGCAGGCGTTACATTCAGTTTTAAACGATGAAAGAGGAGACCGGACTGCTTCTATGTTTCTTCCTTGCTTTCTTTTGCCATCTTCTCTGTCTCTCTCTCTCTCAACCTCAATTTTTTGGGTCTTTTCCACATACATATTTCTTTTCTACCGAAGCCATGTTTAACCATGGCAATATCCAAATCTGAAATTTGTTTCTATGTAAATATTTCCAGACAGTAAAGGTAAATAACTCTGTGTGTGTAATGTACACACACACACACACATACACACACAGATATATATATATATATATATATACATATACATGAACATAAACATTAGCCTTGTCACTGTGAAGGACTTTTAATTCAATGGAAGCATCACACTGGTAATTGTTCGCGACAACCATTCATAATGCGCAGCTATTCATGGATGTATCCGATTAAAACCGTGTGTAATGGCATGCGAACGTCTCTCCCTAGACGTCACTTTGATCTCGATGCATTACCGATGCGCTAAACAAATTTTAAGGCATTTTTCTAACACCTCGAAAAGGAGCTAATTGGTACAAGAATTCAGTCATAACTTTTTGCTGGTTAAAGATACGTCGAGAAAACCTTCACCATTGCATTTCTCGTGAAATTCTAGCCCATTTTGATATGTCACACGACCCCCTTTCCATTTAAAATTCTGAAGTTGAATTCAAGATGGCCGCCGACCATGTGGGTGGCGTCAATGTGGTTCCCCCTTGGCCTGATAACGATTGGTCATCACCATTTCCATGTTGCACACTGCAGTGGCCTTGTACTGGGGGTGTTAAGTGACTTATTGAGCCACCCTGTATAATATTATACAGGGTGATTTTTTTAAAACTCATGGTTTTCTTTGTTGTAAAATTTGTAAATGAAGTATTATTTCCATGCTGTTTGTGGCAAATGAATAAGGAAGGATGGGAGATTTATTGGAGTATGTATACCGGTTTATATGCATCCCGGGTAATATCGCCCACGCCTCAACAAAAACAGCAAATATTCACCAGTGTACCTTTCGCATCTATATGGTCTGGGGGTTTGGATGCAGTGCGGAGGTTTAGGTTTCCTCCTGTAGATAGCACCGTTGTCATTCTCAACAATAACCAGGAAACTGAGCTGTTATATTGTTGTGCTGGAAAGTTGTGTGCTTTTGCGTAATTGTTGTGCTGAAAAGTTGCGTTATTGTGATCAGGACACACAGTAAGAATGGTGTACTTGCAGGAACGTGTGTTTATCGTGAAAAGTTTTTGGAAAACTGATTCTGTTGTTGCTATGCAAAGGGCATTTAGAAACAAATTTGCCTCAAGTTCTGCCCCAGACAGGAACACAATATTGTCGCTAGTGAAGAAATTGGAAAAAAACAGGATCGCTTCTGAGTGAGACAGGGAAGCATCGGACCCCGCGGGCAGGTGTTGTGGAAGATGTCAGTGCTCGACTCTTGAGGTCGCCCAAGAAATCTCTCCGTCGTTTGTCACAAGAAAGCGGCTATAGCTATTCAACATGTCAAAAGGCAGCGAAAACTGCGAAACTAAGGGCGTACAAAATTACAGCTGTTCAAGAATTGAAGGATCCAGATTAAGTTAAACGTGTAGATTACTGTAATTGGTTTTTAATGTTTATTGTGCGTAATCCTGATATCCTGAAAATAACGTGGCTTACTGATGAAGCCTGGTTTCATCTCTCTGGGTATGTTTATTCTCAGAATACACGGATATGGGCAGCTGAAAATCCACATAGTGTAATCGAAATTCCGTTCCACTCACAGAAAGTTGGGGTATGGTGCGCTGACTCAGCATCACGTATAGTGGGTCCAATCTCCTTCAATGAAACAGTGAACACAGAGCGGTACAGGGCAATATTCATGGAATTTGTTGAAAGTTTGGACGACATTGAACTCACAAAGGGTTATTTTCAACAGGATGGTGCTACATGCCATACATCGCATGACAGTATGGCACTGATTGAAAGTTTCTTTGCGAATAGGGTTATTTCAAAGGGATTGTGGCCTCCAAGGTCTCCAGACTTAACTTCACTTGACTTCTTTCTGTGGGGCTTCCTAAAGGGACATGTGTACACAAACAACCCTACATCCCTGGAAATGTTGAAGCAGAACATTATCACTGAAATTGCGAACATTAGCGCAGAAACACTATGTCAGACAGCCCTTAACGTGTTCGACTTTGTTTACAGGAAGGAGGTCGACACTTTCAGCACCTTCTTTAAAGGTGAGATGTTATGTCATATGTCTGTGCTATAATTTTTATGTTTTATTTATGTTTGAGTGAATACAAAAAAAAAGAACTCATTTTCATTAATTCATTTTAGCAAAAATCCAATACTTCAATGTTATTGTTGGGTACACTGGTGAATATTTGCTGTTTTTGTTGAGGCGTGGGCGATATTACCCGGGATGCATATAAACCGGTAAACATACTCCAATAAATCTCCCATCCTTCCTTATTCATTTGCCACAAACCGCATGGAAATAATACTTCATTTACAAATGTTACGCAACAAAGAAAACCATGAGTTTTAGATAATATTGCTACATATATAGTGCATTGGTATATTAAACTACTAAGAAGTGTATATAATATACGTATATGTGAATACTGGAGGTCAAATAAAAATTAGAGTTCAACAATTTTCAGGAAGCAAATCAATTTATGTAATTACTATTAAACTATTACTTTACAGTTTTCCTTAATGTATTTTACTTTCTGCTTGTCTCAATGACAACCTCTTCTTTTTTATCGAAACTCTATCCTCTGTGGAAGTGCTAAACTGATAAATTATTCTGTGTAGGATCTTTACTATTCATTCTGGAGGATACCGGGATTTTTTTCACCTGTTTGACGGCTCCGGTGCCCACCCAGCGTTGTACGTATAAAGTGGGTACATGGAGGAAACTCTGGCAGATAAACGAGGCCAGGGACGTGGTGCTGATTGATCACATCACCTCCACCTTCGGCTGTGATCAAGAAAGTGTGGAGCCCTAACTACACACCCCTATACGCTTTCATGGCATAGCGAAAAGCACAGGGAAGCACATTACTTTACTTTTTCATTATTTGGTATCCAGTCATCATTAACAAATCATATTACATACACGCACACATATACACAGTTTTTTGGGGTAACCATTATAACTTGTTACTTATTAGAAACGCTTATATTGAAAGCGAAGCGAACAAGAAAAATATTACTAATTTCATACCTTTCATTCTTTCAAACAGGCAATAACAAATACTTTCATGAGTCATCATGTAAGTAAACTGCTACATTTTCTTCGTCCTCTTGCATCTGCCCCTCATCTCTCTCCCAAGCCCTCCTACCTCGTCACTAAAGTTATTGCTTGCTCGAGGGCAGCGAGGTCATTGGACCGTTCTGGTACTTGGCACCCTGGATAGAAGGAAAATCTAGCAGAATGAACAAAATGAATCGAAAACAAGGGTTTACTGGGGAAGGGAAAATTCAACCGTATTTGCGTATTGCCTTACAGAAACGGTGCACTGAAACAGCAGTAGTATACAATAACTCAACCCAGGGATAAGTCTTCCCTGCCATTTGAATGCCATTTCCTTCCCTTGACCGCTCCCTGCAATTTGTCAGGTTCGACACAAAGGGGTCTAGTCATACAGTGACGACCACAGATTAGAAATAGGTCTCGCAGGAACATTTTATGACGGCAGTTCAGAGTATTTGGGACGCAGTGCCGCCTTTGGTTGTCCGCAACCATCTCACCAACATTTGTTGAACAAGCTTGTTGTATTGTCTCCATTCAAGCTTTGTGCTGGTCTTAGGGCCGCCTGTCAAGATGTTGCTTTCCTGAAGAAAGAAGATCGCGTTTCATTCTAATTTCTGGGCCTTCCCGATGGCGCAGTGGTACCGTCGTTAACTTGTAATTAAGGGATCCCGGGTTCGATACCCGGTGGAGGCACATAGTGGTTCGGATCCCACTTGAAACTGTAGGTCCAGTCCCGATTAACCTTACTGTGCACAAAGTGGACTTAAAACAACTCAATCAATCTTATTTCTGGCTGTGAATTTTGGCAGGGACGTAATTATAACCAATAATAGGACGTTATAAAACAATAATAATAATAATAATAATAATAATAATAATGACACTTTTAACATTGAAATTATTGTCAAATTTAAATTCTAGCACATTTAGTAGTATTCCTGCGTAAACAGCACTTTAAATTATGCGAGTGATTTGTAACTCTCCTCTAGACACTAACGTGTGCAGGTTTTTTTTCAGAGGGGAGGGGGAGAGAAAGTATAACATATTTCATAATTAACTACTTTTAAGCTTCCATTTGAAAGTTGTTCAAAGACAGAAATTTCGGGAGAGTTATAGCCTCATCAGCTCCCCCAAGTGTACACCAGTGCCTCGAGATGTAGTAGGAAAAATAGATGCGTGCCACTTTTTTTTGCGGCAATTTCGAAAATTGTGCACCTCTTAACTTGCACCCTGCATTCTCGCAAAACGACGTTGATGGTTTGTGCACGTTATAAAACAATAATAATAATAATAATAATAATAATAATAATAATGACACTTTTAACATTGAAATTATTGTCAAATTTAAATTCTAGCACATTTAGTAGTATTCCTGCGTAAACAGCACTTTAAATTATGCGAGTGATTTGTAACTCTCCTCTAGACACTAACGTGTGCAGGTTTTTTTTCAGAGGGGAGGGGGAGAGAAAGTATAACATATTTCATAATTAACTACTTTTAAGCTTCCATTTGAAAGTTGTTCAAAGACAGAAATTTCGGGAGAGTTATAGCCTCATCAGCTCCCCCAAGTGTACACCAGTGCCTCGAGATGTAGTAGGAAAAATAGATGCGTGCCACTTTTTTTTGCGGCAATTTCGAAAATTGTGCACCTCTTAACTTGCACCCTGCATTCTCGCAAAACGACGTTGATGGTTTGTGCAAGTATCATGCACAAAGACACTGAAGTAGGTGTTTTCACACTTTGTTTATTTCTGTCTTGAGTTCGTGTTATCAGTAGGGAGCGGGTTTATAATAGCCACAAAGCATGCTAATGACAAAATTTGAATACTTCAAAAAGCACAAAAAATAGGTAGCAAATATCAACTTTATTGCCTTTCTTCTTCAGTTTCACACCTATTTTTTTTATTCTACGTATATTATATTTTTTTAAATTTTGTGTCGCTTTTCTGTTACTTTTAGTTAATCGCAATGTTGACGATCATGAATGGCAATTAATGTAGGAAAACTCACAAATCGCCATCACAATTATGATATGTAATATGCAGAATATTATTGGCGACTCAAATGTTCTGTTTCTTGTTGTTTTTTAATATTCTCAAGAATAAATTCATGTTTTTGCTTTATATTGCATATTTATTATAATGTCATGTTTACCACGGCGGATCTCCCCGGTGTGGTTTACCACGTTGCCTTGTAACCAAAGAGTGCCAAGTTCAAGTCCCGATGGAGACACATTGCACAATGGGTCGGACTCAAATTTAAATTATAAATCCAGTTCCAATTAATCTATTTGAGCATAAAATGGACTTTAAACTATTTTTGATTACGACGACAATGGGATCAGTTATTGTAATAGTGAAAGAAAATAATATCTCCTTCAGGATTCAAACCTCGGACTCAGTTTTACAGAAATTGTAATCTCTAGACCAGTGGTTCCCAAAGTGTGCATCGCGGCGCCCTGGTAGGCGTACGGGGCCGCCGCGAGATGTTATAATATTTTCACTGAAATTCAGTCATTGATATGATTGTTCCAAATACATGTTCTTATTTAGAACATTTTACATAAAAATGTTTCTGAATTTGAAATATATGTTTTTTTTTTAACTTAAGGAAAGCAACCTATGCACACTAACAGAGCGTTACAAGTGTTAGATACGACCTACCCGGTGCAGGCACATAGTGGTTCGGATCTCACTTTAAACTGTAGGTCCAGTTCCGATTAGCCTTATTGTGCATGAAATGGACCTAAAACATCAATTCAATCAATCAATCAATCAAAGCAAGTATTAGATAGGCCTACATTCAGATTTGGACGCAGTGGAAAAATCTTGAAACACTAATGGCGCGGCGAAACGAAAAAGTTTGGAAATTCCTGCTCTAGACCATAGAGATTAGCTTTGTTCCTTCGTTCATCAGTGCTATATATATTTTTTAAAACAATGCAAATATAGGTAAAGATTATTTTTCCGTTGTGTGAGGTATCGGTAGACCGTTAACATCTGCTAGCAATGCCAACAATGCATTAGTGTACATTGTTATTAGCTAGGCTTCCACTCTCCCCGACATCCATTCTAAACAATGGCATTACTTATTTCATTTTTTCCAGTGTTCGTGGCGGAGTGGTAAGCGTAAAGGGCTACGGAATCAGAGATCCCATGTTCAAACCTCCACCAGCCATTGGCGACTCATTCTGTTTGTCTATGCTCCAATCACCTTTCCATCCGTCCATCATTCATCCATCCACATCGACTTGTAAAAATTAACCTACGAGGTAGGAAAAAAGGTAAAATAGCCAAAATGAAAACCTATTGAATTCTAGCCGCCTCAGTGGCTGAGCACGTTAGCTACCGAATTACGATTTTGTCCCAAATTGATCTAAGTTCGAGTCCGTGAGTTTTTGTATTAAGTCCTCTTCATGCACAGATAGGCCAATCGGGACTGGACGTACAGTTTAAAGTTGGATCCAAACCACTATGTGTGTCCACTAGATATCGAACCCAGGCCAGGACCTCTTAATTATATGGTGACGACATTACCACTACGCGATGTCCTCGCCTGGAGAGGCAGGCGCTTTTTTTGTTACTGTCCATGCATTAATTTCTTGTATCACCGTTGCATATCTTTGACATTAGCCAGAAGTGTCAGTAAAGTAATGTAAAATCAGGAAACGAAAATCAAAGTACATCCAGTGTTCAAATTGAAATTTTTAATTTAACTCCTGACCAGGTAAAGAATTTTCCTCTTAAATATTCTCGATCATATTTTGCTATTGCTAAGAATTTGACATAATCATTTCTTTCAACTTCAAGTAAATATTACATTAATATCAGCATATAAATTGTCAGTTTCTGTACTGAATTTTACATTAAAATTAATACTGTTGTTGGTTTGCAAATTACAATATGTATTTGATGAGAAAATATTTCCTGATTAATTTGCCTTCCTCTAAGAAAAATAATTCTGATATGAAATAAAAGTCCACTGAGTCGAAATCAGTGATTACTGAACTCTTGTACATTAATTGGAAAATTTGTGTTATTTACTTTGAATCATCAATCCGTATGTTTTAGGTACAAATCTCAAAATTTGAAAAGGGAAGCTGATATGACTTTTCTCCTCAGCATTTTTTTCAATTTGAACACTCGATATACAGACATATACATATTTCATTATTTACGTTAAACTACGAAAAACACACACACACACACACACACACACACACACACACACACACACACACACACACACACACACACACACACACACACACACACACACACACACAAACACACACACACACATAACTGTTTTACAAAACTGATTGGTACTCACTTTGTAATTCGCCCACAGTTCCATGCATTTTAGATGATAGGACGTTCCTCCGTTTTCCTTAATTTTTTCACATGGTTTCTTCCAGTTGCGAATCCCTATTTTCCTGAAACTTGATTCTGCATATCCTGAATCTGTGCCAAATTTACGGCATGGAAAACAAAAGCATGCGTCAAGTTCCACACTATATTCTAGCTACGGCGCAGATGCAAACCAGTATTTTTGAAATAATTGCTTTCGCTTTCCGAACGTAGTATTTGGATAGTTTTGCAAAAGTGGTTGCCTAGGATTATCTACCCCAAGATCAGTAATTATTTTCACATTAGTACATTCACTTGTTTTGCATAACTTTGGAACGTCAGAACTTGGATCAACATCATCTTCATTGTCGTCATGTTCCACATGTTTTGAGATAGTTTTAAAATATCCAGTTTTGATAAATTTATCCATTCAAAATGGAAATGCACAACAAAGCTAGAACTTTTCCCACACACGAACAAAAACACAGTGACCGTAGCAACCCGATAGCAGACCTTGCTCGCAAGCAAGAACACAAAGCTAATCTGTGGCTCTGAAGCTGAAGAAAGGAGAAATTTTAAATCTCAGAACAATGTCAGTACTGGAGAACTCTCTCCATATGTCGTTTGACCCCCTACTGTTGACCGCTCGGCGTAGGCGGAGTCTTTGATTCCATCTGTAACGGAAGGGTCATTTGCAACAAAAGGCAAAAGGTGTTCAGGAACTTAGGGTAGGGCAAGGGTAATAACCTCAAAGCAGGCAGATTTTATGCCATTGGTTATAAACTGGTAAGTAACGAAAGGGTGGAATTTTGCTGTGCTTCATTTGCTTCCGAAAATTTTCTTTGGAATAGCAGGTTTGTTCCCGCTCAGTGTTTCCAACTCTGCTACAAATTTACCAGAAAATAATACGTAGTATTAATTGAGGATAATTTTTAAGAGATCAAAATTTTGTTTGCGGGGGCCAGAGTTACAACTGCCGGGGCCAGAGCCCCTCAGCCCCCCCCCCCTAACGACGTCCCTGGCAATATCTCTTCCATAATCAATTTCTACTACACCTATGCATCTTTCTTGATTTTTTCCAATTTGATTCTTCATCACATAATTTCCATCATTTTCATTAGTCTCTTTACACATCATACCTAACAACCACATAAATAGCGTGTAAGATTAGCATAGGGGAAAGTTTTGCAGTACCCTCCACCGTAAGTTTTGTTACCGTTAATGCGCCAGTGTGAACAAATCACAATTGTGGAAACAGTGATCTACAGCAGGGTTTATGCTAAATTACGGAAAACTTATGATATCTCGTGAAGTTAGAAAAATGCCATCCAGTACCGACCAGTCACATCTTTATGATTAACAGCTTAGTGATAAGACGTTTATTCAAGTAAAGGAGAGGTGTAAAACGTTTACAAGCTGATAAATTGAATGTGGCAATGCAAACAAGATTGAAATTAAAATATGTTAGACAAAAGTTCCGAAACGAGGCTGGGTCTAAACTTAGCTACACTTTAGCTTTAGTTACAGCAAATATAAAGAAATGGAAAGATAGGTCACGTTGCAGAGATTATTAGCAATAGAATAATCCATATCAAATAGTAAACTAAACCTATTAAGGTTTAGGTGAAGAGAAATTGAAAGAAATTGGAAAGATAGGGTACGTTGGAGAGATTATTACCAATAGAATGAGTCACATAAAATAGGAATCTAAAACCTATTAAGGTTGAGTTGAACATCAAATATGGGGAACTAGGTCCTAAGGTGACATAATAAAATGTCAGAGCTAGGGTAAAATGAACACTTAGCAATCTGACTTAACATATAGTCATCAAAGATATGTATTAGTATTAACATACAAGAAGCTCTTTCTACCTAAAGTAGAAGTTTTTCTTAGATGAAAGTTTCTGATAGGAATGAAGATAGTTTTACGTAATGAAGTACTTGTAATTGAACAAGTTATGTATACAAATAAATCAATCAATATGTATAATCAGTACTTAGTAAAAGAAGTGCCTCTTAGGAGAAATAGAAACAATACTACTGACTTTATAAGCTAGAGTAAATAATAGGACACTTCATTTTTATGAACTTGCTATTGCTCCAAATTCAGAAAATTCCCTAAAGAGGGTATATATGAAAAGCAATTATGAGTCTATATAATGATAGGAAAAACAAAATATTATTGACATTATCCAGTTATTTGAGAACTAGATCAGAGAGGAATGCTCAGTGCACAAAGACAAAACTTTGGAAGTAATCAGGTGTTTGAGGAAACTGAATAGAAAAATCGGTGCAAAATGATTAGAACATTAACAAGAATTGTCGAGAAAGTTAAGTTTAGAATTTACTTTTATAAGTGTGGAAACAATGTTGCAAAGTGTTCGAGGATTCCAGACAGGAAATGATAGCAATAGAGATAAGGATTAAAGTCTAGGTAGGTTCAGTTTAGTTAAATATAAGTTACTTTAGGTGAAGTTTCAAGATAAGAACAATGATAGTTTAAAGTATTTGTGATATCACTAAAGTAGTTTCTGACATGAGATCCATTCTGTGGCCACCACAATCACTCATCTTTATCATTACATGAGTTTCACCTGGCAACGAGAGACAAGGCTGGGCCTAAACATGCTGTTACAGAAAGACTATCTCCACACTCATAGGGTTTCCGTGTTACCGCTATTGCTAAGGTAGTATGTGGGTTTTTATGCCTGTGTTATATTTAAGGGTGATCTCCGGCTGTCAGAGCAGCTGGAGACACAATTAGTAAATAAGGGTGATCTCTGGCTGCTGTATCGTGGCCAGAGACACCATTAGTATATAAGGTTAATCTCTGGCTGCTGTATGGCAGCCTGAGACACCATTAGTATATAGGGGTGATCTCTGGCTGCTGTATGGCAGCCTGAGACACCATTAGTATATAGGAGTGATCTCTGGCTGCTGTATGGCAGCCTGAGACACCATTAGTATATAGGAGTGATCTCTGGCTGCTGTATGGTGGCCGGAGACACCATTAGTACATAAGGGTGATCTCTGGCTGCTGTATGGCAGCCTGAGACACCATTAGTATATAGGGGTGATCTCTGGCTGCTGTATGGCAGCCTGAGACACCATTAGTATATAGGAGTGATCTCTGGCTGCTGTATGGTGGCCGGAGACACCATTAGTATATAAGGTTGATCTCTGGCTGCTGTATGGCAGCCTGAGACACCATTAGTGTATAGGGGTGATCTCTGGCTGCTGTATGGCAGCTTGAGACACCATTAGTATATAGGAGTGATCTCTGGCTGCTGTATGGCGGCCGGAGACACCATTAGTACATAAGGGTGATCTCTGGCTGCTGTATGGCAGCCTGAGACACCATTAGTATATAAGGCTGATCTCTGGCTGCTGTATGGCGGCCGGAGTCACCGTAGTTCACCCTCCAATTGTCCCCTCAGTTCTTAGTTTAATAACTCATAGTATTTTCTTTTTGTGTGACTGTATGTGTGTGTGCCTCTCTCGTCCCTTTCGGCGCTCACTATGGCAAGTTAATCCCTAGATCCTCTTCTGCTGCACCATCACTACGGCATCCGGGAACTCTGGGGGGTTCATTCCTATGTGGGGGGGGGAATTTGGCAGGAAGGAGGGTGGAAGGCATGGAGGTACTCCACGCACCCCTCCGACCTGGGTTCCCCCATTGTCCAGGATCTCTTCTGCAGTGTTGGATTTCTCCCTAGGGTCATTTGGGGGCACTAAGGGGTACCGGGGGTCCTCAAAGGGAACCAGCAGGGCCCTGAAAGGGACAAAAAGGAACCTAAAGGGCCAAATTGAACTCTAAAGAACCCATGAGGCCCTCGAGATCCGCAGGAGGCTCAAAAAGCCCAGGGTGGGAGGAATGGTCAGTCCACCTCTTAAGGAGTGCTACTCCAGTCCGTGATGGTAAACCCAGAAAAGACAAAATGAAAAAGAAAGAAAATAAAACAAAAAAGAAAAATTTAGAGAGCGATCTGCGTCAAATCTGAAGCCAGGCAGGGTCAAGAAGCAGCATGTGCAAGTAAGTCTTGTTGTTTTACGTAGAATTTTAACAAACGAGTAAAAATTCAATAGAAGTAAAATGGTTCGAACTTAGAAATAGAAGCACTATTAATATTCCTTGAGTTTTGAAACACACGATTCATTTATATTGTGTAGTAACATCGGCATTCACTTTAAAAACCTATTTTGTGCAGCCACCAAAAAACATTATACTTAGTAGTATTGCAGTTATTGATTGATTGATTGATTTAGTTTATTTTACTTCGTGTTTTGTGCATCTTGGCTAATTTGCGAAGATGGGGATGAGTGATGAAATGATGAAATTGGTGAATGGACATTCACAAACAACTAAGCCCAGCGGGATTCGAACTCGCACCGCGATGTGCTAACCACTTCTTTTTTTTTTTTTTTACACATCTGATTATAACAAACTTTTCATGATTACTATACAGGTTATTACAAACTAGGATATATTACATTTAGAAAATTCGCATAGACATTGTTCTTTTTGTTTGCCGACATATTTTGAGATGTGTGCCTTAAGAGTGCCCTGGAGGTTGGCATGAAAGTAGTTTCCTGGTCCGATGCGATACAGAGACACCTAGCGACATATCAGGGAACTAGGAATTCTTTTCGGCTGTCCTAAACCAGAGGCCAGAGAACCTTCCTCCCTTCATCACCCCTTCCCTCCACCGTGACTCCTGCAGTGAGGTTTCCAGGAAAAGGGCACTCACCTGTATCTTTCCATTCTGATTTTGGAGGATAAAATTTCTCCACTGGCAAAGCAATTCGCATTTCACTGCTTGCTGGCTGACTCTTGCATGGAGCGAGAAGAGTGGCAGGCTCAGGCCCATAGCTAGAGGGAGGCAGGTGAGCAACTACTCCCCCCTCTGAGAGCCTGCTCTGCCCCCCTGTGAAAAATACAGAACACATTCCTACCTGGAATTCTCACTAATCTTTACAATTATATCATGTGTTACTCTAGCAACATTACAAAGACACTTATTGATTTTGTGATTTACTAGGGGGTGTGGGATTCCATACAATGTCGTATCAGGATTGGGGGGAAAAATTCCCTTCTAGATTAGACTTCCGGAAATGATTTCACAATTTACAATATCTAGAACAGTTGTGACATTTTGAGTAGTATTGTATTAAAGGTGCCTAATGTGTTTGGATGTTTTTCTTGGATGTGTTGCTATGAACTTTGAATTGGTTAAATTTTTGTTTCCCAAGCTATCTTTTGGTAATAGTGTGATAGAGAGAGGGAGTGGATATTTGATTTTTGTTACTTTGCTTTGCTTTTCTGCCCCTTCTAGCTAATCGCAACAATGAAGGATGACGTGAAATTGATGAAGACACTCATAAACAGTGCCGCAACTACAGGGAGCATTGTCCCCTCCCCCTGACCTTGGACAGAAGTCCATTCTAGGGGAAGCAAACATTTAAGTAAGAAAACAAGACTAGGAGAATCTAAGAATAGCAGGACAATTGGATACTCATGATGGAATTAGTTTTTACGTGTTCCTTGCATTTTTGTACCAGATGGCCAAGGGCATTTGCAAGGGGCACAGAGGGGCATTGCCCTCCCTTCATTTCAAATTTTATACAAATAAAAAACATTTCGTAAAATTTTCTTGCTCGCTTTGCTCGCAATGTCTGCTATTATTATAGTCCAAGTTCAGAGCCAGAGCTATGGGGCGGCAGGAGTCGGCCCTGGGAGCCATACGATCTATATGAAAAAAAAAAATGTTAAAGAGAATGCCATGGTGCCCGGTAAAATTATTGTACCCTATTAAAACAACTTATTTCTATGAAACTTAATATGAAATATTAATGATGACACTGTAATCCAAGAAGTCATTGATCAATCAAGGGATTCCTATTTGTATGTCAGGTGTCAAACACATGTATTTCAACTATAATATAGTACAATTCACACAATATTTTACAAAATGGTTAACGTAACCAGTAGCCAAACGTTGTCTGTAGTGATGCAAGAGTCTTCCCTTTGAAGGAAATTGAGTCCGTGGTGGACTAAGGGACCCATGTTTTAATTTTTTATCAAGTACAAAAAAAATGTATTAGCTACAGATTTTTACACAATTCATCGAAGTGTAGGTAATATGTAACCATTATTTTTTAATTAATTCTATTT
The DNA here is from genome assembly GCF_977018435.1 of Lepisma saccharinum. Classification (NCBI taxonomy): domain Eukaryota; kingdom Metazoa; phylum Arthropoda; class Insecta; order Zygentoma; family Lepismatidae; genus Lepisma; species Lepisma saccharinum. Next base: position 101,344,584 of record NC_139233.1, read on the forward strand.
TTCTTGCATAACACAACACAATGGTGTTGTTGGATTCTCGTTAGATTTATTTGTGCGTAAAATCTTGCATACTGAAAACTAGAGGGAATCATTATGAAGCATGATTTATAAATCATGTTATAATCAGTTCTGCAGAGAGGCCCAAAGTTGTTGGTGCATATTAATCATCTATTAACATTATCGACCTGTAAATATCAAGTAGATTCAGGCTCCCGAGACAGACCCTTCATCACTGAAGTTTTGATTGAATAAATTTGGTTGATTACAGTGGCTACTATAATTATGTTGAATTTTCTTGTTGAGGTTGGAATTATCAATTCAGAGTAAAGATGGAGGTAGAGAATATCATTTGAAAGAAAGTAATTTTTTTGAAGGGGGTGTGTTCTTATACAAAATCGATATAATAATAATAAGGCAAAAATTAGTAACAATTATTATTTCAACTATTAACGAATAGAGTCCCTGTAATAATTAGAGATGGGCAGGAGCGAAACTACCTGGAATATAAAAAGAGGAAACGTGGACATGCGTAATTGCATATGGAAAAACTGAAAAGGAGAAAGACGGACAAAACAATGTAACAAAATGTACAGTAGTAACACATATGTCAGGAAACAATAGTTTAATATTGATGAAGTAGTTTTCTTTGTTATGATCTGAATTAAGTCCCTTTGCACAGTTTTCATCGTTGGAGTTCACAGCAGCTTTAATCGGTCAAGGTTGATTGATTTTGTTTATTTTACTTCGCCTTTCTGCCACTCTTGGCTAATGATGATACGATGAAATTGATGAAGAGACGCTCACAAAGGACACATATGCCCAGACTGGATTCGAACCCAGGACCACTGGCGTCATAGCGAAATGAGATAACCACTTTGCCACGGGGGCCGGCTAATCGGCCAAGGGTGGGGACAAACTCTCAGTGGTGATGCGAATCCCCTGTGGAAACATGTGACCAGTTGCATTTAACAAGTTCCTGCATCACATTAGTTGCTCTCTCCTATTGTGATTTTTCCCAATGTTAATTGATTGCTTCCCAAGTGAAATTTCAGTCCAATTAATTATAATATGATCTTCAAGATCAGCACTATACATGTTACAAAGTACTCTTAAAAAATTCCCAGTGAATTGGTCAAAATAAAGTGACAGAATTTCGAGGAGAGGCCGAGCTTCTGTGGACCCACACAGGGCCCACCTACTGACTGCCTCACTTCCAGACAAACCAGTTACGTGCGGTCAGCACAACGAACCCCTAATCTTTGTTGTAGGTTCCTGTGACTCATTCATAGCTTCCCAATCTCCTCACGATGGTGCGTGGCAACTGGTCCTATACACAGGTTGAAATCTCAGGAGAAAAGTTGTTGTTACGTTTCCCCCAGGAGACTCGAATCTGCACGCGTCTGCCGAGGAGGGGACGGAACCCAGCTGTTCAGAGGATTCAAACACCCGCACGAACTAGCCCTCCCCGTCAGCCTGAGGCAATTATGAAACACAGGCATCTAGTGGCCAAGTGGTGAACCGCTTGCGATTTCAGAACATGCTGGCGGCCGTATCTTTTGCCGTTGATAATACATGAGTTTTTTAATCAATCACTTTTGGCTGTGCAAGTGTCTTTTGAAAGAAAAGCCATTTCTAGATTGGTCATAAAAGAATTGAGCATTATGTTAGTATGCATCATAATGGCAATTTTCGTTTGTGCTACCCGCAAATTGCAAAACTATTCTGTGCTTATTTACATATTTTCTTATGGGAAATTGGAAAAAAATAATGCAATTCGTGCACATTTATCAAATTGAAATTGCATAAATGTGTCATGTACTCAAAGTTTCATAAAGTAAGTTCACATCTACTTTGCGTTTTCCGGAAAATATTTGTCCTATATATATATATATATTTCACAGCGACCTTCGCCAAACTCCACCGCCCTCTTAAGTAATGTACAAATTGTTCATGAAAGTCAAGTTGCTGATAAGTAGAGGCAAACCAAGCATAGTGCCCCAGTAACCACAGTAGACAGAAGATGATCAATTGTAATATTCTTCTCATTGGTACAACAGATGACACTTACGAGTTTCGCAACATATTTCCATGACATAGCGGTTATTAAGCATTCACTGAGCTTATGCACTAAACTATCAGGCAAGTTACATATTAAACATAATGATGAATCTGCCATGTGCAGATCATAGAGTTTCACTCGAGTCAGCAGTATTTGATGCACTATAACGAACCATGCCAACCGTATTCTAGTTGGGAGATGCCTCGCATGTATATTTTTCCAATACCACAGGCCAACGAGCTTCCGGGTGTCTTGCAACTATTTTAACCGCCTGTTGAGATGCTACACGCATTCCTCTGTACATTTGCGACACCACTGGAACAGGCAGGGTAGGAGTTTGTAACAAGCCATAGCAGATCTGTACTAAGGTATCACGGAGGTACCTAAGGTTGTGGGGAAGGTTAGTCACATTTGTGGGGGAATCCAACTGTATGTGGGCCAAGCAGTCTCGAAGACCATGACTAGTAAGGCTATCAGGGCTCTGAATCATCGTCTCGATGTCCGCTTGAATGCTGAGCGCCTGGCTCTTGTGGTGCACGTGTGCAAGATTCAAGCCTCCCCCAGCATTATGTAAACAGAAGGTCTCGTGATTTACATGTAACAGCTGCCCATTCCACACAAACCAGTTCACTGCACTTTTCAGCTTTGTTAAATCAAGAATTCGCATCGCATGTATTTTGGCTATAAACCATACTTTCGAAAGAGCATATACATTAACAAACGTGACTCGTGATTTCAAGCTAATGTTTTGAAACTTATTAATTTGTAGCACTGCTTTTACACTCCCAATCACTCGATCATAATTTACTTGTATCATTCCTTGCAAAGAAGGCGTAAAATGTTTACAACAGGGAAGTGTTGAACTGGTGTGTGTGGTGGGAAATTATTTAAAAACATCAAACACGATTTTTTTTACATTTATGTGAAGGCCTGTATACACGCCAAATTCCGTCGTTAGTTTATGAACCGTGTCCACATCAACAGGTGACTGAACTAAAATGCTGACATCATCCGCATAAGCTAAAACTTTTAGCGACTTTGACAGAATAGTTATGCCTTGTAACCGTGCTTCCAAAGAGGCAAGCAGGGGACTTAGGGAAATACAAAAAGCCAACATGGATAAGGGATCTCCCTGTCGGACACCTGTAACAATGCTAAGCAATTTCGTCAAAAAACCATTAATCTGTATCTTCGATTCAGCATTGTTATATGCCCCTTTTGTAGAAAACATGAAACATATAATTATGGTTCAGCGAATCAAACACACGTTCGAAGTCCAGAGCTAAAATCGCTTCATCATTTGAATTTTTCTTATTATGAACAACAATGCATAAATGTTTTTATTTTCACCATATACATATTGCATGTCCCCCACCAAGTTGATTGAGTGTGGCATTAAAAGTGCAAGTATACATCGTGTGAAAATTTTATAGTCGGTGCACAGGAGTGTAATGGGGCGATAATGACTGATCTCTGTGGGCTTTGCACATTTCGGTACTAATACTATAATACCTGTCTTGGAAGTCTTGCCCATTTTATGTTGCTGAAAGGCCGCGTTGACCCACTCAGTTAAAGTCGGCCCCACTAGCGTCCAAAATGTTTGAAAGAAACTTGTAGGAAGCCCATCCACACCAGGGGCGGAGAAAGGCTTTGCCGCTTTCACCGCTTTATATACTTCTTCGAATGTGAAATCCTCATCAAGCTTAGTTCTATCATCATCGGAAAGTATTTCCGTAACTGCATCCACAACAGAATCATAATTTGAATTGGCAGGTTGGTGCTGGGAAAACATCCTAACAAAATGCTCATATATTGTATGTTGTATGTAATTAGGTGCTATGATTTTATTACCCGCTCCATCTGCGAGTTCAGTAATGAGTTTCCGTTGTGCATTTTGTTATTCTTGTATCAAGTGACTAATCAATACAGCTTCTTCAGGGTCAAACTTAGGGAGTCTACTTCGAATTTTTGCACCCATACGTTTGTGGGCGGTCATGTTTAAGAGTATTGCTTGTATACGTTTAATTTCCATATGAACCGGTCGTCCTGCCGATGCTTCTTCTATTAATTCACGCAACACACGATAATAAAAGTGATATTTATTATTCCAGTCACGAGACCTCTCTTTACAGAATGATATACAGAAACGTTTAACTGCCGGTTTTAGAATTTCATCCCACCAACGAAGGATGTCAGTATTGTCGAAGGCGATGAACCTCCCAAAGTCTCCATTGCTCATGAAATGATCGTTTAAATTCATCATCAGACAGGATGGACGTATTCAGTTTCCAATATCCATATCCCCTAGGCACTAAGGGAAGATCATGTTAATTGCCATTATCACTGCCAGGTGGTCCGAAAAACATGTAGGGGTGAGAGAAATCGAAGTAACTTTCTGACGCAGTGCCGGGATAACAAGAACCGGTCCAGGTGGGATGCACAATTGTCTCTAAAATAAGTATACCCCTGCTTATCAAAATATTTCTCTGTCGAAAGGTCCACCAATTTAAAACCAAACACCAATTTTTGGAGGGAATTAGATGTTGCATAACCAGGATGTTGATCTTGTGGAAGCAAGATGCAATTGAAGTCGCCGCCACAAATGATATGTTCCTTTACACCTTGCAGTTCAGCCGCCACATCTGTCGCAAAAAAAAAAATGTTCCTCTGTGATCTCTGATTTGTACCTGATGGGGCATATATATTGCATATCCAAACATTTGTCACTTTCGCACATATAATTCTCCCGTTAGGGTGACACACAACGTTAGTGATCGGCACAGTGTTTTTCATGAGAAGGGCAGTCCCCGTTGCCTGACAATTTGCATTATTATACACTACTATAGATGGGGGCAGCTCAAAATTTGTCACTTGAACTTCCTGGAGGAGAGCTATATCGAGAGATGACTGGATAAAAAATTCACCCAGTGCCTCTTGTTTATTCCTGTTTTGGAGTTTGTTAATGTTAATCATGCCTATTCTGAGTGTTGTAAACATATCGATTGTAATCGTCCTACATGTTATCAGGGATGCTGCATCCCCCTTATTGCCAAGGCTCTCCTTGTAACCATTATACCCAATATTTACACCACAATACACTAAGACCAATAGATGAAAAAAGTACCACATCATAGAGTGGTACAAATTGTTGATCTTCTTTACAAAAAAGGAACTTATATAAAAAAAGACTATATAACTCTATCATACCTATCAGTCCCCTATCAAAAGCCCTTTGTACAACCACAATCATTACACTCTTACAAAAATTACTTAACCTCCTCAACATTACTACTTTGTCCACGAAATCAGTTTGGGGAAAATTTAGTACTATTAGTACTGTTACCTTTAGGTACATTGCCTAAATTTGTTTCTAACTAACCTGTTTATAATCTAGATTAGTGTTGTCAGTATCCACTCCACTCTCTCGAGAAAATATTGCAGAATGTACATCTGCAGTATTTTTTCTTCTTTTTTCTATGACGCACACGACAAATAACTTTGGATCCTACACTAGGGGTGGTCACTCCTTCCTTTCTTCTCTTAGTGTAGATACGCATGGATGTTGACTCAGGGCTCCCCAGGTACCTGTGGATGTTGAGGCAGAGCTCCCCTGGGTTTTTTCTTCTTGCTTATTGGCGGGACGAATCGTGGTCTGGATTGCTCGTATCTTGAAGAGCCTCGTTGTCCTTTATCTGTGTTAATTGCCGGAAATTCATCCTCTGTTTTCGATTCATCCCCGGATCCATCTTCTGTGCCGGTTTCTACTTTCTGGAATTCAATCTTCTTGTCTGCTTCATTTCCGAGTTGTGAGGGAATTCCTGAGGTGTGTTGTTCCTTGTCAGGTCTGTCTAGTGTTGTTAAGGGGTTGGAGTTGGAAAGTTGGCTACTCTCTTCATTTTCACCTACAATTTCACCTTGTTGTTCGTTGTGTATTTTGTCTTTGTCGGTGCTCTTCTTTTGGCTTGGGTCGTTTGGTGTTAACTGTGTTTGAAGCTCTGGTTCCGTTGCGGGTGTCTCTGTTGTTTCATTCGTGAAAAGGGAGTTGGATATATGGCAATTTACCTTTTTCGCTTGATGTTGTATTTGAGTTTTGGGGTCTTGTCAGTACTTGAAGTGCTGTAGTTTGGTATGCCATAGGGGTCGTTCCAGTGGTCAAATTAACAGGGACTCTTCCAGTTTTATTAACGTGGGGTCGTTGCGAGGGGCATTCTGAGAAGTTGTGTCCCTCCAAATCAACCCGCTGCACATACGTACTTGACCACAATAAGTTACCCAGTACCTGTCTCCTTGTATGGTAATGTACGAAGGGATTGCTTTCCGCAGGGCTATTTTAAACACAATGCACCCCGTTCGTGTTCTATAAATATGTTCTTCTGAATACTTATCTTCCTTTACGTTCAGCACTTCACCGTATTCACTAATTACATTACAAATCACATCGTGGCTTAATTCGTCTGGCACTACATGCACACTTACAAAAACACTCTGCTGGTCTGCCCATTCCACATCTATTTTATGCCGTACGTCTGCATCATAATAGGGCACTTCAGCTCCATAATCATTTAATAATCGCTCACCCACAACTCTCGTTACAAATTTCACAAATATACAGTTTCGATAGTAATCAATTTCAAAGCTTTGAACTTGGTTCGATGTCACACCGTATGTGTTATGAAACCACTTATGTAAATCCAGCGAAGTGGGTCTAGATTTTACACTACGAAAAATACATTTCAGCGTATTTTGTCTCTGTACCGGCATGTTTGTCTTCCTTCTAGTCTTTCTCAATTAGCATGTACGTACTCCACAACAGTGCTTGCTCAATTCAACTCAAGAGTATTTTGCCTTACCTGCCACACGGAAAACAGCAAACGCGAAAACACGATCTGCAAGCGGCCACGTGTGCAGCTAGACTACACTCCACTTGGCCACAGGGTCCGGCAGTATTACAGTTATCAAGTTTCCTAACCTTTTGCTTGAATTAGACACGCATACTTAGTAGGCGAGCCAAGTAGTAAACCTATGGAAACTTAGCTTATACCCAGCATTAAAGGGAATATAGTATATATATTTTTTTTACTATAGATATGTACGATTGTAGATATCTCTAGCCACTATGCCCTAGAATCCTATTTTGTGATTAGAAACTACTTCCTTACAGTTGATTGCTGATTTCAAAACCTGCTGGATGTAATTTAATACACTTCAATTGTTATTCTTTCAGAATTCTTTCTCACAACAGAAGTCGTCCTCGAAAGCCGAAATCTGGACTTATAACTCATAAGGTGCTGAAGATGTTCTTATCAAGACAACAAGAAGTGTAACGTACTTGTCAAGACAACGAGATGTCAAATAAATGCTTTTAAAATACCTAAGTATTTATGCTTTACTTTCCACATTTATCACCTTGAGCTCTTGAATACTGTAACATATGTGAAGCTCATCTCACCGTGAATTGGCTTGGAAAAGTGTGGCCACCTTCACGATTAGTTGTCCTGGATTTGAAGACAAACAGCAAAGACCAATAAGAAGAGAAGCTTATTTGCTTTCTGTTTGTGGAAAAGCATAATTGCTTTGGCTATTAAATAAACTCAGATATCTGAAGCTATATAGATATAATCTAGTTGCACGTGTGTGCATTTTCTTAATCAGTGAATTGATTATAAATCGCCCAAAATATTCACTTTTATAGGTTATAATAATAATAAGGCCGTACTAAAGGCAATTTTGTGGTAAATTTTCGATAACAGATGGCAGCACCATTTGCCATGGTAACAGAGTGCCATGTTGCCAGATCTCCATGTAATCAAGGTAGATAAATACAGGTTGGTCGATTAGGGTACTCGATGTGAGATGACGCCATATTGGTTAGAGGTGAGTTAGTGGATTAAAAAGAAATAGTAGTAAATCAGGGAAATTGATAATCATAAGATTTTAGTTATATGTTCTTATTAGAGAAATAAGTAACATATCATCAGTGGAAGGTAGTAATAGTTGAAATATTAACATAAAATCCATTGTTTTATATTAAGTATTTATTGTAATATTTAGAACGCAGAGAAGAAAGTACAATAATAAGTGTAGTTAATTCAAACACGAAATGGGCCAAGTGAGGACAGTAATTGAAATAATTGAAAACATTTTGTGAATTCGTTTGAAGCAAATGCTGCGTTGAATGTACACTTAATTTTGTATGACAGTAGCCTACTTTCTACCTTTGGTTGAAGATTTTATACTTTGTTCTGATTATCTCTGCTGCAGAAAGGCTGCACATAGCGGCAGAAAAGATGGTGTGTGTGTGTGGGGGGGGGGGGGGATCAAGTGTGTAGAGCGAAGCACTACACGATGCTGCAAAAGCTGGTAACTACATCCGTTTTCCCCCGTTCCACACAATCCGTTGCACATAGACTAATTTTCGTTCGCTTGCTCCAGCGAAGATCTTTCTTGTGTATGGAGTGACTGTTCAAAATATTCTTAGGTCGAACGCAACGCAACGCACAGTGCTTTCATTGCTGAAACATCATTGCAAGGTATTATTTTCCGCACCCTGTATTAGTAAAATGAAGTTAAAGATAAAATAGATTTTCATTTTTTTCAATTATAAACATTGTTGAAAAATGAAAAAGTTTACTAATGTTAATTTTTCCACAAGGCCGTAAGTTTCAGTTTCTTAATGTATTTTTCTTGCAGAATTCCAATTTATACAAAAAAGTGTTCCATTTTCTCATGATGACGATAAAACCAAATAAACTTAGTTTATAATATTTCCGGGTATATTAAAATATGCAAAAGTTCTTATTCGCAATATTGGAAGAAAACTGAAGACGGAAATTAATGTTCAAATTACTATACCATAAGACAATTATTTATTTGAGAACTTTGATGTTTTAAGTCCTTTTTATGCACAGATAGGCTAATCAGGACTGGACCTACAGTTTAAAGTGGGATCCGAACCACTGTGCAATGTGCCTCCACCATGTATCGAAAGTCTTGAGTACAAGGCGACGACGTTACCACTACGCCATCGGGAAGGCCTTTTTTTGAAAACCGGGAATAAAGGTAAAGAAGCAGCAGAGTGATTATTTGTTTGTTTCATAATACTTAAGTACAATTTTACACATGTTGCCTCTGCACAATGTCCAAAGTCCTGTTTCACAGTTCTTCACGAATTATACTGGTTTGTTCTGCAGCTGTCTTTGGAAGTAAAAGTAACATATTCGAGTAACAGTAACTGTAAACTACTTACTTTATGAAATTAGTACCTGAATCTCAGTTTATTTTTCCACTTAACTAGTAACTAAATTGAAAGTTAGTTGTACACTCCTGTTTACATAAAGTGTCACTCTTTATAAGGTCGAACAGTTGAAGTATGTTCCACTTGATCTGAACAGAAGAGTACAATTACTATTTTTTTGCATAGAAATGAATTTTCTTCTGTTCCATTTTTACAATTTGTTGATTCATATGCTCGCCTGAAAGAATGGATGAATTAGTGATTACTGAAATCGTGAGACCATGAGAACTATCTTATTTATTGCCAAGAACAAGAATATATCTATTCCAAGTGTATTTCAATTAGAATAATTTCGACATAAGGCTATATAATCTCCAACAATCGTCATTGGTATACCACAGTTCAACAGTAATTCTGAAGAATATATTGTTTGCTCAACAAAAATACACTAACATTATTTTTTTATCTTTAAGTAAAAGATGTGGATTCTATTGCCTCTGTATTTACATAAAATATATTAACTTAATTATAATTATATGGTTGATGCATTTAGTTTACTTTACTATGCTTTTCTGCCATTTTTGCCTAATCGCGAAGATGAGAATGATTGATAATATGATGAAGCTTATGAAGGATCACATACAAAGACATCCATACCGGGATTCAAACCAGAGACTCCTAGTGCCGTAATGTGCTGTGCTAACCACTCCAACATGGAGACCAGTAGTTAAAATTATATATGAAACTTAATACTAAGTTGTTGGTGGTCGGTCATCTGTGATGAAATAACGCACTTGCATTTCATGTTCTGAACCATGTCTTATGAGATATAACTAATCTAGAATAAAATAATTGTAATTGTAACTAAATTAGATACTTTTTAAAGCAATAGTAGGCTAATTGTAACTGAATTAATTTTTCAAGTGATTAACTTTGAATTATTTTTGAAAAGTAAATTTCCAAACATTGTTCATACCTTAGGCCATGTCCGAAAGGTGCAAGACCGTACTTGAAGCAAGCATACTTCAAGAATGGTCTCGCAGTGCGGTCTTGGAAGTCGTGGACTGGAAGTGAAGATCTTTTGAAATGCACTTCGACTGCAGCGCCAAATACGATCAGTAGATATAATCGAGGACACGTTGGTTTTTTTCGTTTTAAACACTTCTTTTTCACCACAGAAATCACATAGCATTTGTAAATGTTCTAATACATACATTTCCACACATTAAAAGAACTGCAACAAACAACTTGCTGGCTTTCTACCTACGCGATTTCAAACAAATGAACAACAAGTCCACTTGTCATTTGACAAAGCCTCCAACTTCGTGTGCTCTACCCTGTGGTCTCGAGACCTCGTGAACTTGACGCTTTCGAACTGTACTAAGTGATGTCACTTCCGTCACGACCAAACTTCATGTATGTACTTTGTACCTTTCGGAGAGAGCCTTAAGAGTTCACCATGACTCAGATAAGAATTGTGAGAGAAGTTTTCTAAGATACCATATGGTAATAATTACCATTAGAATAAGATTCAAATCATTCATGAAGTGACTACTAGAACTATACATTCGGGATATACTAATAAATTCAAATTAACGTCTATGTTTCAATGTAGCTTCACTCTCCTTCTTTCTCATCCTGAAAAAAAACAAAAAAACAGGATAACGTTCTCTCAGACACATGTATGCTTCTTGCTGCCTTGGAATCATCATCCCATTCAGAAAGCAATGAATATCCTAAGATTTTGGGCAAATACTCTTAAAAATTGGAACTAGAAAAAAATTCAAGGATTTTGTGCTACAACTTGACAGACAAGACAAACAAGTTATACCATTCCCATTATTTTCAGTTTCTCGAATATACCATTCTCAATTGCTGACTACTTGCAACCAGATATTAAGAAGTCTTGTAATATAATTTCTTGAGTATATTTTGGACTCTCGATTTCTTGTAAACCATCACCATTCAACCATGTATCTGCAAAATATGTAAAGTTTAAACATCCACACAGACGATGTTGATTCCATAGAAGCATACCCACAAAGTTTCACGGTATTGGACTACCATTGTTAGTCAAGTCTGTTGTCCTTTTTACAAATTTCAAGGTATTCTTAGAAAACACATCAAATATGTAGAATCTCAAATGTTCATCTGCAAAAGGAACATATAAAAATATTGTTAGTATGGTGTATGAGACTATGAACTGAACAAAGATAAGAAAAACACATTTACATAGATTACATTGTTACAACCTCAGACAAGTTGAGTTAATAATGAAATGAAAACAACTTAGAGATGTTGTGTAAGTGGATGTGAATATAATTGATATAAATGGCACCATAATGGTTAACGAAGTGGTCCTGTTATAACAGAATTATTAAAGGTTTGATTCACGGTATCAGTTCACTTCAGTGACTCAGGTGTACTTTTACAGTGCATGTTAAATATGACTCGGACTTCAGTAGCTTATTGAATCAAATATTCGTAACATAATCAGGATAAATTATGATCTCTCTGAAAATCAATCAATCTTACACACAAATAAATGATTGGCCTTGCACTTGTAAAATATATGAATTAGTAAGCTTTACTAATCTATACTAATTTGTAAATTCGCAGTAAAGATGTAAACTATTGTTTGGAAGACGGTTAAGATTTTACTCCTTCAGCTGCTAGGGTGTACTTGTACACTTTAAATACATAAAGCATGAACTTATTTGAAATTATGCACTACCATTACAAGGCGTTCAAAATTATGAAAGAATGAGAAAACCGAAGACTTTTATACAGGTTACGAAACCGGTTTGTTGACCTGATTCTGTGAAAGAAGATAGGCTAGCAGAACGTTGTCCAGAACTTGTACAAAATTCGGGGATCTCACATAAAATATTTTCCAATCCAACCTAACTTAGCTTAACCTACTTAATGCATTTAACATTTGCGAACTTTATGAACTGTGTTCAAGTTTTAATAAACCTAAAGGAGAAAAATCTTATTCAAAACAGGTCAGAAGCGACTCATTCCAACCATGTACAAGGGCAAAGCTAAACTATAATGAACTACTGATTTGTAATACAAATTCCGATGTATGTACATTTGAATAGCACCAGTGAAATACGAAAATAATCTCACAGGAACGATAGTAGAGCATTTTGTGCAATATCGATTTAATGCCAGAATATAATTTATACGTATCAAGGTATTTCATGCTCTAGTAATAATCACAAAACTGTAATTATCTGCATTATGCCTAATTTAAAATAACATTCTCTTCTGATGTTACAACTGCAAAGAATTATCATCTTCGTTTGTAAAGGAAAATGCGTGCTGTGTTGAAAAGGTAGACAAGTTGAAGCGAGATTCTCACAGAAATTATATTGGAAGGTATTTCCTCAACATATAAATAAATCATACATTCTGCATCACTCTTGCTTATTGCAAACATTTTGCTTTTGATGGATTAAGCAACAAGCATTTAAACATGACTTACCTTTCAGTTTGAGTTTTTTTCAATGTTTCCTTCTTCCAGCATGTACTGGATTCCTTATTATGTGGTAACTTGGTTTAACTTTCATGATTTTGAAGCGCTCGCATTGATCATATCGGTAGAAATCATGGAGTGACATCTCGGCAACAGTGTTGTCTAAAATCTCCACGTCGGAGTGTATTGCGACGAAACACACTTCAAAAATTTTAATGATAACCACTACTTTCTGAAGGAACGAAATGTTTTCATTTTTTCACATAGTATTTCAGATACTTGCGGGAAGAGCATGTTATCTTTGTTTCACCACAAAATCTTCCATACTAGTTATAAAAGAAAGAAAATGCACCGGTATTAACAAAACTACCACTTCAGCGCCATCTGTACGCAGCAGTTTGAACATGACGGAGACCTTATATTTTCTGTAATTTACTTAAATTCCTTCAATCGTAACAAAATTATAAGGTTCACATATTCTAGTGAATAAAACAATCTTTTATATCGGAAAATGTCTTTATTACCGAATCTATATTAGTTGTACGGTTATCCTTAGAAATTTGGGTCTATGCTTTAGAACCCCCTTAATGCACATCGCTGTTTGTGCAATAAATTATACAATGCAGTGGCCATTAAGAAGTGCTATATTTGAGTTTGGTAAAGTTACGTCAGTCAATATTGCGTATTGTAACATCACATAGCACGAGTGGCACGAGCGCGAAGAACCGGGTAGGAATTCTATCGCTGTCATCTGCTTCAGAAGGCAGGAAGGGTGACATGAACCAATCACGGTAGACCTCTGCTCCGTACGCTGGCGTACGAGAGAGCATTTACGCACATGCTGTAGAGATCCAAGCTTTCTCTCCAGAAAGGCAGCAAGGAATATAGAGTTCTTTACGCCGAACCTGCTCGGCGTCCGGCCAGGAAAGGCATTGGAAAAAAATCCTAGAAGGAGTGTTGTTAGTGGAGTGTTGCAACCTATGCCATGAAGGTCAAACATATATGAAATTAGTCACGTTTTACTTTATATTCACAGCATTTACACATTTTTGAAATTTTAAATCTGGGAACGCCGGGCATACTATGACGCTATGCCACATGTTACAACATTCATCATTTATATCTTCCAGAAATAATTTTTCCTCTTTTCAAAATTTTACAAAGCACATGTAGATTTTCCCTTCGTGGATTCTCCGCATTCAAAATTTATGGATGTAGATTCTTTTAATATCTTTTCCTATAGGCAAATTAAGTTTTAATAGATTATGATTAATGAAGTAATCATATTAGAACCTTAAAATATAATTTCATGAAGATCAATATTGAGTAAAATATTAAAATATGATGTCCCATTGGGAGCTTTCCACTCTATGGACACTATACTGGATTTCAGTGTAGGAACCGAGCACTTCGATGTTTCTCGGAATTTTGAGGGAGCGGACTTTACCCCTTGCAGGTCATCAACAGGCAGGGTTGTGTGTTGCCGTTGTGCCCAAACAATGTTTCCAGCTCGAGTAGTTTGTGACCAGATTGAAGAATGACCACTTGTGTTGCGGTAAACAGCATACACAAACAGTTACAAGTAGTCTCGAATCAGAGCGCAATACACTCTAAAATAAGTATAATGATGGTGGGGTGCCTAAGTAGATTATCGTATCTCAGGGCAAGTAGTATTATTCGCAGCAAATAACTATTCTACTATTGAGACAGCCTAAAACACGCGACGTGTTAAAAGTAATTATCTTTACAAACTGTGCGATTTCTTGAGTCACACATTATTTTTCTCGATTTTGTGAAGACCGATTTTGAGAATCCTCCTTAGTAAACGATGCCTCCGCTATGGCGCAGTGGTAGTCTCGTTGCCTTGTAATCAAGGAGTCCTGGGTTCGATACCCGGTGAAGGCACATAGTGGTTCGGATCTCACTTTAAACCGTAGATCTAGTCCCGATTAGCCTTACTGTGCATAAAGTGCACTTCAATCCTATCTCAACTCCTTAACAAACCTTTCTAATATAAAAAATTTAAGCAAGTAAATTCATTTTTCTCATTTTGAGGTAAATTATCATTTTGGGCTATTTTTGGTTTATAGGAATCTGCCTCGTCGGCCATGCGGTCTAAGGTGCTATGCTTTGGGCTCCGACTGTGGGATGGCATGGGTTCATGTCCGCCTGGGTTCAGTCTCTGGGTTCTCGGCCTGTGTATAGGGCCAGTGGCAACCCACAATCGTCAGGAAATTGGGGAGCTACGATTGAGTAGCGTAGCCTGGTGATAAAAATCTCGTACAACGGCGGGGCGGTCGATGTGCTGACCCCACGTCACCACATTAGGTAGGAATGTGGGATGGGGACTGGCAGTCGGGAGATAGGCCAAGGCCCTTCAAGGGCTGTCGAGCAATGGGTTATTATTATTATAAATCTGCCTCGCTCAATAAATTTATTTTATTGAGTCAAGCACAATAGCCAACTCTTGCAATGGAAAGACATACAATGTGTGGTTGCACATATATTTAAACATCTAAAGAAGAATTACATTCTTTTGGTAAGGAGTCGTCATTATTTAACAAATTTTATTGATTTATTCTATCAGCATTATTGAAATATTGTGCCATGCTGAACTTAACAACTTAACAAAGTCACATTGATTGCTTAATGAGGCATTTTTCTTGTGTTGCAGAGCAGGTTCGGTTTTTGGAGTATTACAATGCTTTACACAGTCCGTTCGAAGAATTTTGAGAATATTGATGTTTTATCAGAGGGACCACCCCCGAATAAATATCTGTGGAGTGTGTATGTTTTACAGGTTTCATTGCATTTAAGATGGTAATTTTCCGGTGCAACATGTCTGTTGCCACTCGGGTTGAATAGCCTGATGACGATGACAAAGTTCCAATTTATAGGTGGCAACACTTACAGGCAGGAAGGAACTCTGATTGACAACTGACTCAAGAAGCCCCGTGACCAACAGAACTTAAAGCGCTCAGATCCTACATTGACATAAACTTTAGAAAGGTCCCATAAGAATCCACAGAGTGCAGCACTGTTAACTCCACATCCGGAATTGGAGGGAATGAGAGCCATTGTAATTTCAAGGGACAGTTAGAGGTGTTCGTCTTGCCTTTTGCTTATGATTTTTGGGATTACATTCTGATATTCCAACTCCATGGACAAGCTTCTCAATGTGAATAATTTTGCAAATTATTAATTATTATTATTATGCAGAACTCTTCTGACAATTTATGTTTGCCTAACTTGTATTTCCATGGAGTAATACAATAAAGGAAAACATTTTGTCCCCTCTTTGGACCAAGATACTCACGGAGGGGACTATTTCATGTTTTTATCATTTGTTGAATCTGAAACAATAAAACTATTTGTAAATTTTAGACCCAGTTATCCTTTTAAAGTGAGTTCTTGTAGATTCGAATATATTTATTTATTTTCTTGTTCACCAAATTAATAAAATAACTTAATGATAAAAAATTAATTAACCTGCCAAATATGTGGTAGTTTAAAATATTTCAATAATGTGTGTGAAACTGAGTACTCTCTTTTTAATTCTGAGTAAGAAACTGAAATAAATTCAAGGGTCAGGAAAAAAATGAGGTAAGTCAATTTTGTGTTATATGGGAGGTAGTGGTATCATTTTCTGCCATGTGGATGCTATACTGGATATATATATGTAACTCCCAACAAAAAACCTGTAACCTTGGTCCTTAACTATATGGGTCATTCTCAAAAAAAGGGACATGAACAAGGAGAAAAATTAAATTTAATTGCAAGACATTAATGGGCATAAAAAATGAAAAGGTACAAAAAATGTATCCTTTGATTAATGGAAGGTTTTTTGTACCTTTCCATTTACATGTTTAGGATCTATATACACAAACATTACTCCCCTCCAGACTATTAGAAAGTTCTTCTTTGTAGCTAATCAGTGGTGATTTATTCATCATGGAGTTTTGGACTATTAACCACTGTTAATTTTTATAAAAAAAAAAAAAAAAAAAAAAAAAAAAAAAAAAAAACAATTTTTTTACCTACGTTTCGGAGGCTGAATCTGCCTCCGTCTTCAGGGTACCGTGTAGTCTGTTATTTTACATAATTGGTTGCCTAGGAGGAATTGTTCAAAGTGACCTAGGCTCCACCGCGTCTGCAGTTACAATGACCTCTATATACGAAAAAAGTGCCAAGTGGATTATGAGTGGCCCAGGCTCCACTATGTCAAATGACCACGTCGAGGTCACGACTGACCACGTGAAGGTCACGACCAAGGCTTCGTGTGGCACCGTTAGGTTTCCACCTTGATCTCCGGGGACTAATTGTACTAATTGTACAAAAACACAAACTGCAAAAATCACTAACAACAACGGGGCCTGAGTTCACAATTCTGACACTATCTCTCCACACACATAAGATCTCACGTATATTCTCTATAGACTATTCATACATATTGCACACCTACCCCGCTTCACGTCATCATGCAATCCGGGGCGATCCAGTCCCCGGAGATCAAGGTGGAAACCTAACGGTGCCACACGAAGCCTTGGTCGTGACCTTCACGTGGTCAGTCGTGACCTCGACGTGGTCATTTGACATAGTGGAGCCTGGGCCACTCATAATCCACTTGGCACTTTTTTCGTATATAGAGGTCATTGTAACTGCAGACGCGGTGGAGCCTAGGTCACTTTGAACAATTCCTCCTAGGCAACCAATTATGTAAAATAACAGACTACACGGTACCCTGAAGACGGAGGCAGATTCAGCCTCCGAAACGTAGGTAAAAAAATTGTTTTTTTTTTTTGTTTTTTTTTTTTTTTTTTTTTAATAAAAATTAACAGTGGTTAATAGTCCAAAACTCCATGATGAATATTAGAAAGTTGTTCTGGAACATTCTAGCAGGTGGCTTTCCCTTGTCAACTGTACTTTCACCTGAAAGGCTAAACACTTTTATCTATCTAGCTTAACTACCATACCATGACTCATTGCTTTCTTTCTCAGACCTCTGCCCGTGCATAACAGGATTGGGAGCTTTTGAGAGGATATAAAAGCCTAATCTATCTTCTTCAAACAATAGTGTTTCCATCGATTTCCATAGAGCCTAATGATACGATGCACATATGCAGCAAGTTGTCGGGCACAATGGTCTGTTAGCTCCAAGTTTTAGACCGTAGCAAATAAATTTACATAATGCTCTTCAATAATAGTCTTTCCACTATCCTGGTGTAGGACATTAGTTCCTGGTAGGAACTTTTGGCCATGAATTAAAGGGAGATTTCCAACATTTGGCATTCAATCTACAGGTTTAGTTGTGGCAATTTTTTTGCATTTTTAGTGGCATGGCCTTATTCCAGCAAATGTTCATGGAATGGTTAATATTTAACAAAATAATTAATTTATATGTTGTATAATAAACAGGTCACAATAAAGAATATACATTTAAAAATTTGCATGTTCTTAGTCCTAACTTATATGTATTTGTCCATTGATGTTGCAGAACCAAGCTGTTTTTTCATTCTGTTGTGCAAATTTCAATGCAATTTTGCAATCTTGAATGTTAATGAAATACATGAGAAACAGAATGTCAATATGGGAGTTGGAATAATATTAATAATAAAAAAATCTAATGCTGGAGTTCTCACAAAATGTGGAAGAGTTGGCTTAGATAAATCAAATAGTCTGTGTATACATGAACACTCAGGAGTAGACACCCAGAGAAGGGAGATGGAGGGACAGGAAGCAGGAAGCCAGGTATATTTTGAGGTTTGAGGGGTTGAGAAGAAAGAAACAGTTTCTTACTGCAGCAGCGAATCTGCCGTGTGCACAGGATAGGAAAAGAATGTCCTGAATGCAAGTTTAATGTGCATCTCGTTGTTATGTCAAAGTGAGTAAAAACATATGAACATGAATGGGGAGTGTCTTTCAGATGTGGGTAAAAGTGATTTCTTGTGTGTTTAGTGCTCATTTATAATTGGTGGGTGGTGTGCTATGGTGAGCGAAAGACAGAAAGGTTCTACCATACACAGTGAGGCACGTGAAATCGTAAGTAAAGTGATTGAATTTTGTGGCTGGGAATCAGCAGAAAAGCAATATTTGGTGCCAATTAACCAAAGCACAAAACACGCATCTTCAGCAACAGGCATGTCGGAGAGGACGATAAAGAGAATTCGAAGGGAATCCCACGAGCGCAACAATCGTTCACCGATGAGGAAACTTGTATCCGCAGGGAAACACAGAAAAAGACCTTACAAAAACGTTACTGTGGATGACTTCGACATTAATGAGTGAAATGTATCTGAGGGACCTTGCTGCGCCAACTTGTGAAAAACTTTTGCCTGTTACTAGGCAAAAGATCCATTTTCCGTGGAAGAAGGATTCCTTACGCAGTGTAATGAAAACAGCTGGATTCAAGTGGAAGACATGCAGAAATAAGCGAAAAGTGTTAATGGAAAGGCCTGACATTGTAACTTGGTGAAGTAAATACCTCAGAGCCATTAAAAGGTTTCGGGAAGAAAAACGTGAACTTGTGTACCTATTCATAATTGGGAAAAGAGACTTGGTAGTACGTATATAAATATGGAGAAACTAAAAAAAAGTTTCGCGGATAAAGTGAGTACTAGTTTCTCCATATTTGTGTACCTAGATGAAACAGCCATGGACAGCAATATCATATCGAAACAATGTTGGCAATCAAATTACATTTCGCGTGTGGCTTCTAATCCGAGTTCCGCACACCGTCTGATAGTTGTGCACGGAGGAAGAAGGAATGGGTTTGTTCCAAACGCTTGCCTTACATACAAAGCAGGCTGCAGCACAGGTGATTACCATGGGCAAATGAAAAGTACTAATTTTGAGAAGTGGATACGTGAAAAATCACTTCCAAATATATCGCCTCGATCTGTTGTCATAATGGACAATGCATCTTACCATATGGTGCAGTCGGATAAAGTTCCTTCAGGCTATAGCCTGAAAGCAGACATGATATCGTGGCTCTCAGCTAAAAAATATTCCTTGTGAAGAGTCTATGAGGAAGGCTGAATTATACAGCCTACTTCAGGCTAAAAACCACAAGAAAAGTATTTTCGTGTGGACAGAATTCTGCGAGAACATGACCATACTGTGATTCATCTGCCACCATATGCATGCAACCTTAATGCAATAGAACTAGCATGGTCCAAAGTTAAAAAACATGTTCGTGACCATAATGTGACAGGTTCACTGTCCATGTCCGTACTCCAAGAACTTACTAACTAACTCTCTAGCCTTCTTAAACCCGAAGGTTCATGGCTGCAGCAACACAGTCCTTCCATCTGTCCCTATCTTGAGCAAGATCTATATACTCTTTTCCATCCCTACCGATTTCCCTTAGGTCCATCTCGACTTTGTCCCTCCATCTTCGTCTTGGCCTTCCTACTGGTCTCTTACCATCAGGTTTCCCAACAAGAATCCTGTAAACTCCTCTTTCCTCTCCCATTCGTGCCACATGGACTGCCCACCTAAGTCTTTTTGATTTAAATATTCTAATAATATCTGGACATGAATACAAATTATGTAGTTATAAATTATGTAACCTTCTCCACTCACCTGTCTCCTCATCCCTTTTAGGTCCAAAGATTTTCCTAAGGATCCTATTTTCAAATACTCTCAATTTATGTTCCTCTTTCAATGTAAGGGACCAAGTTTCACACCCATATAATACTACAGGCAAAATTACGGTTTTGTATATTTTAACTTTTAGTTTCTTAGATATTAAACGAGAAGACAAAAGTTTATGAAGAGAGAAGTAACATGCATTTCCTGAATTAAGCCTACTTTTTATTTCCTCTTTAATATAATCTTCTTTTGTTAATATTACTCCTAAGTATTTGAATTTGGAAACTGGTTCAAACGAGTTGTTATCAATAATTAGATTTTGATTATTACCTAACACTTGGTTTCGGCCTGTAAGCATATATTTAGTTTTCTCTTTGTTAACTTCCAAACCTATCTCTTTAGCAGTTTTGAAAAATATTTTAGCATTATTCTTAATTGTATTCACATCATCCCCCAGTAAGTCTACATCATCTGCATATGCTAACAACTGAGTCACACCATTTAATTTTAGTCCTTCTTTAGTTTCGTTTACCTTCCTAACAGCATATTCTAAGGCAAAATTAAAGAGCAATGGAGACAATGCATCTCCTTGTTTTAACCCATCATGAATTGTAAATTTGTCAGACATATTAATATCCACACGAATTTTACTTTCTGTTTCACTGGTGCATATTTTTATCATACTAACAAGCTTCTTAGGTATTCCAAACTCTACTAATATATTATATAATTTATCTCTTTTGACCGAATCATATGCTTTTTTGAAATCAATGAATAGCTGATGGACATTTTGATTATATTCCCACTTTTTTTCAAATGTCTGTCTGATGTGAAAAAATTGATCTGTTGCGTTTAAATCCACATTGATAATCACCTATAATTTCATTAGCATATGGGGTTAGTCTTGTTAAAAGAATGTTAGATAATATTTTATATGTTGTTGAGAGTAGAGAAATTCCACGGTAATTATTGCAGTTCATTTTATCACCTTTTTTAAACACAGGAACAATTATGGATTCTTTCCACTGTTGAGGGATTTCTTCTTTATTCCATATTAAACAAATTAATTTATGAATTTGACATATTAATGAATTTCCACCATATTTAATTAACTCAGCTGGTATTAAATCAATGCCAGGTGCTTTGTTATTCTTTAGCCTTTTAATAGCATCTTTAACTTCAGTCAAGTTAGGTTCTGGAACTAAAGGTTCTGCTGTGTGTACTCCAAGAACTTACAGCCATAGGAATTGCATCTTGCAGGCCTGAAGATTGGAAGGAATATTGTGATCACGTCAAAAGGCTTGAAAAAGGATACTGGGAAAAAGATGGCTGGTAGAAAATGAACTCTAAAGAATTGTTATTTCTTTTGGGGGTACCGAAGATAGTGACAGAGGAGAATCATCAAGTTAATGCAAGGAAGAGGAGGATGATGATGAAGACGATAATGACCTTGCAGAACCACTGATCTAGTCCTAGTAAGTTTGGCAATAGTTTTGTACTCTACCATTTATTATAACTGATTTTGTTATTAGTTGTACTTTTCCGTTCTACTATACAATATTTTCATTGTTAATATATTGTAGTAGATTACCAAACTTTCTCTATTTCTCCACTATGTAATGAATTAACCTTTTAATTAGCAGAAACTAAATAGTCTGAACTCAGACTTTGTGCTAAAAAAACAAGCTTTGGGCACTATGGTTCTCATTACCTCATTTACTTCAAATACTTCAACTATCATTTCTTGAACAATCCTGATCACTTCAGGAGTTTACAGAACTACAAATACCGGGCTATCCATTTGGGTATGGATAAAATAAAACATTAATAGAAACATAAATGTGATAGTAGGAAAATTTTTGTGTTTGTGTTTCCATGCATGAAACATGGGAGTTTTGCTGTAGTGTATTGGCAACAATGAAGTTCTGACTTTCGTGATTTTCTTGACCAACATTTAAATCCTCGTTGGTGTGGACATGAGGGATCAATTGCTTGGCCTCCCAGATCCCCAGATTTAACCCCTCCAGACTTCTTCCTCTGGGGTTTCGTTAAAGACACTGTTCATTCTCAGAAACCCACAGATATCATACAGGCTTTTGACAGAATCATCCCAGAGATATTACACCAGATGTGGAATGAATTGAATCACCGTTATGAGTTGTGCAGAGTTCGCAATGGAGGCCATGTAGAAAACTGAAAACTGTGCCAAACTGTTAGTAGTGTACAAAAATAAAAACTTTCACCTTTCAGTCTTATGTATACAATATTTCAGGTAATTACATTTGACCAAAAAAAAATTCACATCAATTTTATTTTATCCACACCCAAACGGATCACCCTGTATTTTCAAATTACTTAACACTGTTTCGGACTCAGACATTTATCACAACTTACACTCAATGCAAGGAAATTTATTTTCTTTTATTCCGGTGATATAGACTTGTAAACTTATCTTACTCCCCTAATTTTTATTCTTCTTTCTTTTTGTTGCTCTTCCATCAGAAGATAACAGATTTTGTCTCTCAATTATTCTCCAGAAAGGATAATGGATTCTGGGGTAGAAATAGTCAATATTCCTTCTCTTTACAGATTAGAACCTGCCAAAGATAAATCCGATTGTAGGCCAATGTGTATATTTTGCTGTTTTTGAGAAAAATGTTTTCGCAAAACATTCTTCAAACACTTTTTGAATAAGAAGATAATGAATTAATTAGTGCAATATGGTGAGTGAAATTGTTGCCTCTTAAATGAATGGCCAGTTCATTCAATTGACGAAAATATTATAGAGAAGAATAAGATATGATATATTCTTCCATCTCTATAAGATCAAATGTTGACTTCCTCAGACCTACTTTTCATTTCAGTAGTTCAATATCCTTCTTTCAACAAAGGACTATTTTTACAACCTGTTGCATTTTTTTTCTACAGATTCACACACTTGAAGAAATTACCATTGGTTTGGTGAATTATATTTTTTCACTAGCCTCAAAATAATGTTCATTTCCTTTTGTCCTAATAACTTCTTAAGGCGAAGAGGGACAATAATGCACCAGGCATGCATTTATTCCAATATCGTCAGAATGAGCAATGCTACTAAAAAGATCTCCGCCAGAAATGAAGAGTATGAATTTCTCTCCATGTGGCAAGTGGAAGCGGTTTCTTAAGTTGATTATTACGCCTTATACGGTCTTTGAAAAATATGATGAATTAGTATTTACAGAATCCCATGTATTCCTTATGGAGGAACAACTTTAAATTCAACTTACGGCTAAACCAATGGGAGTTTTGTCTTTTCCTTTGGAAAATATAATCTTCAATGGATCCTCTAACCCATCATATATTTTTTTCCGCCATCGGAAGTTTGATATTCCCAAGAGTACCAGTAAAGTAATTCTCCCATATGCGTAATGTTATATTTCTGCCTGTCTGCTGTCCCCGGCACACGCTTCACCCCTCGAGGCTCGTTGCGGAGGGCAGAGGGGGAGGGGCGAGAAGAGGTCTGTCTACTGGTCACCGAACGAGAAACACATGTTCCTTTTAGAGGAAAAATATTTCTGAAGGGTCCTCCAGAGTAAACAAGCTTGCAGGGTGGGATTCGCGACAGGCAAGAAGGCCCTGGAAGCTCTGAAAAGTAGGGACGGTAGAAAAACAAAGCAGACAACAGGGAATAGATTTCAGGTAGAAAATCAGGAAACATATTATACAGTTTCTTGTAATATGCAGTAACGTACTTGAACAAGCCTGGAAAAATACGGGCAGAATGCGGGAGAGGCATGGAGTTATTATAATAATTATGTAATTCTTCATGGATTTGTCTCAATGTATATGTAACCAAACAAATACAGTACATATTTACATTATATCCATATTTATTTGGTTTACCATTGTTTAACTATTGTTTTACTGTAACTTGTACCTCTCCTCATTGCAATTTTTCGTTTCCGCACAATATATGTTAAACTATGGGACATCTCTGCTTCAAGAACGATGATTTATTAGTGCTGGGGTGGGAAATAAAACTGTGTTATTTTGTTCACAGGGCTTTTTTTAATCTCCCTGAACAAATTGTCCGGATAATTTTGGGATGCTCTGTGATTTCGGACGATAAATAGACAGGTTTTTGTGTATTGAATGTTTATTTTGCTTTTACTGAATATGAATTTCACACTGAACGTATGTTTAAAACGAAAAAAAAAATCCACTTCACATTTCCTACTTTCAAGCATACTACTACAGAGCATTCCCTGACATTCGCTACGAGACTCGGCGCAAAGCTGGCCGGCATCAGCGCTTGTCTTTCCCGGTGAACGGGTCAGCGACGGTCGCTAGAATCGGCTATTAAAATTACAGTTTTCATATTGTGTACTAACCTTGACTACAAAAGGTGTTGAAAATGATGTCCCTCTGCTGCAACACATTCCTGGCATCTCTGAGGGAAATTGACATTTACACGTGCAAGTTCGTCTACTGTCATTCTCCCGATTTTTCGTACAATACTCTCTTTTAACTCACGGATGGTGTGCGGATTGTCTTTGTATACTTTATTTTCCCATTTTTCTTTCCACTTTTATTCAGAACTGACCCTGTTACTCTAAACTTTTTTACGAGGTTTAATATAAGCGACTGTCGCGGACCCGTTCACCGGGAAAGACAAGCGCCGATGCCGGGCCGCTTTCCGCCGAGTCTCATAGCGAATGTCAGGGAATGCTCTGTATTTTGCCGAATTTACTTTCCATCATGGAAATGCTTTGGAAATGATCAGAATTCCATCGAATACTATGTTTACTTTTTCTTCGTACAAGGGAACTATTTCAAACAGATTCATACAGTGATCCACAAATAGACAAATTTTGTCAGATTTTTTCGTGTATTTTTCATACATTATGCTTTTCAAGAAGTACTGATTGTAGCCGCTTGTGCGTCATAACCGATGAGTCCTTGAGGAACAATCGACTGGCTAAGCGTGACAGTGCCAGTGACCTGGCTCCAGGTTCGATTCCTGCTGGAGGCACATGACACAGTGGTTTCGATCCTATTTCAAGCTGTAGGTCCAGTCCCGATTTGCCTACCTGAGCATAAAGTGGATCTAAATTGCACTTCAGAAAACTTGTAAGTGGTATGTTTTCCATCGAACTTCATTCTCTATGTATGTATGTATGTGTGTGTATCAATCCTTTTCTGAAAAATATCCGGTTTCCTTGCATCATTTATTCATAAACTCCTCATGTGCGAAGAATGGGCAAATTATCCAGGCATTCTCCAGAATCTAATGTTTACACTGATAGATGATACATATCAGTATTTTTGTTTCCTAACTTCAGTGACTGTAACAAAAGATAATCAGTTTCAATTTCCAATGCGTTTACAAAATTAAACCCAATTTTCTTATGTCATTACTTAATTAACCCCTAATCTGTAAGTAATTATTGTATGGGAGAGAGGGCCAAGGCCCTTCGAGGGCTGTCAAGCCATGGGTTATTTTATATATATATACAGGGCTCGAAAAATCCCTGTCGCCAGGTCGCCATGGCGACTAAAAAATTCAGCCTGGCGACTGTGATATTTTGCTGTAGTATTGTCGTTTTCTTTAAGTTTGCATGTACGAAATTTTAAAGATTCCAAGTTCAAATTGCAGTACAGCGTAAGTTAGCAAATGATTTTTTTATCAACGTTGTGAACATTCCATAGAATCAGTAACAATTTCTTACTCTTTGTTCCCCAACCCCCCCCCCCCCCCATTTCCAGCTTTCTCACACGATTTAGCGATGTTTTGAATACGGTGATGTTCAGCTTCTTATAGATTGATCGATTTTTGATCGACTTCCTTTATTTTACTTCGCCTTTTGTGCCACTTTTAGTTAATTTGCGAAGATGGGGGGGGGGGGGGATAAGTAATTTGATGAAATTTATGAATGAACACACACAAACATCCACACCTAGGCCGAAATTCGAACCCGTAACCCCTTGCTTCGTATCGCGATGTGCTAACCACTCCGCCACGGGGGCCGGCTTAGCTTCTTATAGTATGCACAATTGCTAGTAGGTGGTTTCTTGGCGCCTGCTTTTCAAAGCTGGCGCCTAGCTCTGAAGAAGATTTTTCGAACACTGAATATATATATATTCACTGATACTTTATTTTCTAACTGTTGTCACTGTAACAAAAGTTACCTCTTTCTGATAAATTTTCAAGGACAAAGGCAAGAAGTAAGCGGGGTGAAAGTTTGTTGGGGAACTAACATCCGGGACATTGGTTGCTACTGTAGGAATGTCAACATTTAGACAGTAATTTGAAAATCATTTGTTTCCAAGAGTAAAAAGAGAGGGCGTCGTGCTAGTATAAGATGTTAGTAACATCATGGGACTTACAGGTACGAATTCCCCTACATGTTTCGAACCTTCTGTATCTTTATTTACAAACCCAGGCCAGTACTTCAATTTTTTATACTTGGTTGGAGTCCCGCTTGGTTTTTAAAGTTTTGCTATTTACCTTTGGTTTTTTTTTTTGCCACTTTTTACTAATGTCGAAGATGAAGATGAGTGGTGATGATTCGTCGGCGGATTTTTGCATATTTTTTCCTTGAGGAAAATCCACATGCTGTCAACGAATTAATTCATTTGACTCGATTTAAAACACTTGGTGCATATTTGGGTTTGATGTTCATATTAATTGCATATATTAGAAGACTTGGCAGTTTCGTACCAGGTGTACATTTATTTCTACATCGTCGGAATGGGTACTGCTACTAAAATATAACCATACCACATGATATAGTGTGAATTTCTCCCCATGTTGCAAGTGCAAGCGATTTCTAGTTCATTAGCAATACACTATGTTTGAAAATCATGATGAATAAATGTTTATAGAATCCCCTTCATTCCTTATGGAGAAAAAAACGCAACAACTTCACTTTACATCACATGACGGAAATATTCAATGTGATCAGTTCATATGCCGGCCTCCGTGGCGGAGTGGTTAGCATGTCGTGCAGGGTTCATCCCGGGTTCGAATCCCGGTGAGGGCATGGGTGTTCTTTGTGAGTGTATCTTCATATCTTCGCGATTAGCCAAAAGTGGAAAAACAGCGAAGTGAAATAAACTCAATCAACTCACATTGTGAAAGGATAGTTGATTTATTATATTATGCATCTCTGCGCCATTGGAAGTTTGATATTCCCAAGAGTATAATAAAAATAATACTCCCATGAGCATTTTCTCCGATTCCCTACAACCATCTAACGATAGACCCCTCCCTTGCCCCAGTAAATTGTGTTGTGACAAATAGTAGTTAATAATAGTAAATAATATAACATTTTGATCTTTTTTCCGAAGGAAATATTATTGTGGAGACCTTTGTGGTTTAATATTCGTGAGCCCTAGATCATGCAATATGCACAAATCTCGATTTCTAGAACAAGAATATGTGCCGTTCAAAATGTTCTGGGTATATGGTTATATACAGAAGAGGCGATTGGGTGCCAAAACTACGAGGCAAAGGCAGCGGCGGCGCCTGGATTTATCATCTAGGGTTGCTGAGGGGGTGCGTAAAGAAATTTAGGGAGTGCGATCAGGCCAGTACCAGGATGTTTTTGAGGCGGGCCAAGTCCGAAACCTTGGTTATATATATATTGTCATGAAATATATGTCAATTATTAAATAATTAATATCATTAATTAATTCATTTATTTATATATATTTATATTTATAAACATATATAAACAAAATTACTTTGGTACATTTATAAACTAGCAAATTAATTCCTTTAACGACTGGTTCAAAATGTCAAGAAATTAGAAGATAGGTGAAATGTTTCACGTATTAAAAACATTTCACCTATCTTCTAATTTCTTGACATTTTGAACCAGTCAAAGGAATTAATTTGCTAGTTTATAAATGTACCAAAGTAATTTTGTATTGCTTTTTATTAAAATGATAATTAAATTTTCATACATTTATTGTGTTATGCTTCTATAATGGTGTAAATCTATTAATGGTCTCTCGAAAGGAAATATTTCCTTATCAGAGTTGTAGCTAGAGATTTCAGTGTCCAGGACGAGAATGATTTTCGCATCCCTGCACCAAATTTGCACCCTCCCCTACCTAGACATTGTAGAAATTTTATGCACCTACTCTTTTCCGTTGAATTCGATGAAAAGAGAACATAGCATTCAAGAAATGTGACTAATAGAAGAACAGTCTTCATTAAAGCAGTGTGTGTTATTGTTCACATCTGCAACATCGATTGCAAATTAAAAATAACTAGGTGGATGTACAAAAAATGAGAAACTTTAAAAACATTAGTTTCCTATTAAATTAACCTGTAATGCTATGTTTTATTCCCGACGAAGGGAGGTGAGAAATGTACGAGAAATAACAGGTCGGTCTAATTTCTAGGGTGACAATGACAACAACCTTCGCAGCTACAGCTCCATTTCTTACTAGTCCAATTTGATATAATTTTAAAGTCTTATCAATGACTGTAGAAGTACTTTTTTTACCTAATGCTGTTACCAGCCCTAAAAAAAAAGAGAGAGAGAGAGCAAGAGATGTATGCAACATTCACACACAGGCTGACATCATTCTTTGTCATTCCTTCTTTGTATGTATTCGTACCTTGAATGTATCCACCAAAACTATGGAATTATCCTAATAATGAAGAACATGTCTGAATGTGAATTAACCACAAAAAGAGAGCATTTTCTGAAGACTGCAGTTCGAAAAAAGTCAAAAGAGGGAGCAAATATAGTGAACTGTCCCGACCAAATTGGAACATTTACTAGCTTCGCAGAAATTGTTATAAAACTAAAATTACTAAGAAACTAAAATTACTAAATATAGTAGACTGCAGACTTCTGCATCTCTTTAGAGACAACCTATTCATTTATACAAGAAGAAAATCTAAATTATTGCAAAATCTTTAAAAAAAAATATCCATGTTATTTTTGTAGGTTTGCATCAAAATATTTAATGGTGATGGGGGGGGGGGGGGTGAGCGGCTGCCACTTCAGGACCAAACGCACAGTGGACAGGAACTTCGACTTCGTTAAAATCCAATCTGCCACACCATCTCCAACAATTAACTGTAAAATTTCTTCGTGAATATTGGGCTTCTAATTTTCTCTGAACTTATTGGAAGACAAGGATTATATTGGGATCATATGGCTTGGAAGAACAGGAAGAACGTATTTAGGGGGGGGGGGTCTGGACGCCCTGAGAGCCTTACCAAGTACTAAAATGAAGTAATGAAAATATTAGCATTTGTCGATGGTTATTAATTTCCTCTGAACTTTTTAGAAGGCAAGGATTATATTGGGATCATACGACTTTGAATGACACTACAAAGAAGATTTATGTGCACTACTACTCAAAATAATTTATGCAAAAAATATAAATCAGAAACTCACTTTTCTCCATCTACATGTAACATCATTTTTGTTATTCGGTAAATATTCAATTATTTATCTATTTGACATAATTTCATTGCCAGGTCACTTGTTTTTATGTAAATTATTTCGATTTTAACTACAGATAAGCTACGTAATGAATATGCGCTGTTATATCTCTATTCTTATAGTCATTTTACCTAATCGTGTAATAATAATATAATATTAATTTATATATTGTAATTAGTATTAATTTAATTTTATATAATAATTTAAACATTACTGTTATTAAATATTATTACTCCTGAAACACTTGGTTCGGACCCCGACCGAAACATATTTCTAGATACGTGGCTGATATATATATATACAGGGTGGGCCAAAAGTCGCAATACATAGGACAAATAAATATGTTGTGATAAGAAACAATGTATTCATATAATATCCTCTACGTGGTTACCATTGGTTTGCAATACGTTTCTTCCACTCTTGATGAACACGCATTAGAAAGAACACTTTAAAAAATAAATAAATAGAAAAACTTAAAAACAAAATGTTATTTTCCTATGCATTGCGACTTTTGGTCCACCCTGTGTGTGTGGTAGTGTTGTCCACGGGACGAGACAGGACAGGCTTTTAAAAATTCGAGACGAGACGAGAATGACCATGTGTCATGAGACAAACGAATATTTTCGAGACGAGACGGCATTTCCACGAGACGAGACAGGCCAAAGTCTCGTCTCGTGGGCAACACTAGTGTGTGGGTGTGTATGTCTGTATATATAATATTTATGCATATATATAGTGGTTGTACACATGCACACACATCTCTCTCTCTCTCTCTCTCTCTCTCTCTCTCTCTGTGTGTATTCTTCGCATTTGGCTGTTTTTTACTTTTCGGACGCTCTTTATAGCTCACATTTTTAGATTGCGATTTTCAAATCAGCACTGTTGGAGAAGGACAGGAAACTTATAATACGGTAGAAAACGATAGTTTACCGGTTGACTGAAGGGCAGGTTTTGACGACTAGTCGATCGAGACTGAGATGGCTGTTTGATATTCGATACCTGACTTTCAAGACTAGTCGGTATGGTATCTGACTGCCACGCGGGATACCCGGGTTTGATTAAGGTCGGAATTTTCCCGGCCTTGTCCTCACTTAAAAACGGATCCGGTTTTCACCCAGCCTCAAATCAGTGGTTACCTGGAGGAAACCGTGGGAGGTAAAGGCGGTCGCAGCGTGATGCTGATAACATCACCTCCAAAGCTGCCGAGATCGAGAATATGTGGGGCCCTATCCCCCACATCCACTAAATGTACATCCTCGGCACGGTGCTACATGCACGGGGAACTTTTCCTTGACTTCCAAGACGAGACCAAAGTTGAGACGTGCTTCTCTAAAGACTGAAGACCCTGAGACTTACTGTTCGACACTCTCGTCTCGTTGGATAGTTGGTCAATCAAAATGTGTGGCCTTTGAAAAATTAACCTAAACCAAAGTCACACGAAATCTCAGAACTCGAAGGGATTGGTACAAGTTTGTTACATCTTAATATTCAAAATTCCAATGAGAAAACTCTTGAAAATAGAGACAGGACCGAGAACAAGACAAACTTTGTAAAATCGAGACGAGACGGAGACTTACTGTTCGATAATGTCTCCCCGTTGGAGATTTTAGTAAACTGTAATGTAGGCTATGGGGTTTGAACAATACCCAAAACCATAAATACATTATTATTTGATTTATCACATAAAAATAGGAGTAAAGTTAATTCATTTCATTCCTCAGACGACCTAGGGCACCCGAAAGATTTTTCTGCGGAGGGAGGAGTGGCAGAGTAAGATTCCATGTCTTGACTTTCAGTCGTTAAGAAAATATGTATTACGTATATTAATATTATTATTTTACAAATCATAAAATTGTAATTGAATTCATAATACTTTATTGTTGAAAAGTTCATATTTGAGTCCATTATTATTATAAAAGAATCGAGGTCTTATTATAAAAGAAAAACATACGGAGATCACTTTCTCTGCTCTCCTTCATGGTATCCCTGATGCATGATATTACGCGTCGAAAGATACCGTAGAAAAAAAAGTAATTGAAAATACCGTCTCGTGTATTGTCAAAGTCAGTTTCAGACTTCCGTAAATGATTTCTGCACTTTCTGGATACCGAAAACGAAAGTCTAGAAATGTCAGCACAAACTCAAAATTTAAATTTCATGAACTTGTTCCAGTTATCTCAGGGCAAGTTCTCTCTCTGGCCCCATCTGGTGGCTTCCTTCTCAGATTGCAAGAAAATTGACCGAGGACTTGTTTGGGTGTCCCTCGCTCCCATCAAGTCATAAATTATATTGGGCGCTAAGTGGACAAGGGAGGCAGCTGTGGACATGGCCTGCTCTCGCAGAGCCACGCCTCCTCATCCCTTCCCTTGGTCAGTGTTCCCACAAACCTCTGAGAGTCTCTAATTGTCCCCCTTCACCTTAACATGGAACACATTATTTCTTAGGTGTCTCAGAATTTCCCATGGTGCATTCCATTTTCTTATTAATTTCTCGGTTAGTCCTACTTTGTGGGCAGATTGATATCCCATCACTAAATCTACTGTGATGAACTGTACACCTTCTACCTTTTTACCGTGTCATATATGATTGTCTTTGCTCATGTTTTGACCTCACTATGCACCATCTCTCTTTTAAATGTTGGGAAAGTACAGCTGGATGAGAGCTAGGTTTCGTCAGTCTTGAAGGATTCAATTCCCATAGTCTCTGAAGGAATAAAAGGTTTCCTAATCCAACTCAAAGAATTAATTAAAAAT
This sequence comes from Lepisma saccharinum, assembly GCF_977018435.1. Classification (NCBI taxonomy): domain Eukaryota; kingdom Metazoa; phylum Arthropoda; class Insecta; order Zygentoma; family Lepismatidae; genus Lepisma; species Lepisma saccharinum. The sequence continues at coordinate 101,377,150 of NC_139233.1, forward strand.
TTCATACATCTTTGAACAATTATATACAAAAACACATAACCATAGCTAATCCCTCCAGTTCTTCTGCTGGTGTTCAACGTACTTGTTTAGCATCTGTGCTAGTGTTGCATTCAATGTTTTGACTATCATTTGTTTGTGGTACAGGCATGTTTGATTTTCATTTATTCCACTTAATTCTTTGGTCACCTTGGCCATAAATACAGATCTTCTATTGGATAGCAATTCTCGGCCAAATATGAAGAGATAATAGCATATGTACAAGGATGTCCTTGTCACAGAAATCGAAGCATTGGTAAACTGCAAGGAGTATTGCATCCTCTCCCTATTGGAGAACTTTTTTGCTCAAGTATCAACTGACATACTAGTACTGTTGCCAAGGAATACATAAGGAGCAAGAAGAAACCTCAAAATGATAAAAATGCAACAAAAAGACCAAAAATACTGAAAAGGGCCTACAAAAAGGCCAAAAAATGGAAAAATAAAAAGAATGTTTTCTGTTTCTAATTAAAGAGAAACGGACTACTATCAGGTTTGGTATTGCCCTCAAGGCTCATAAAAGATGATGATTTTTCCATCAACTTCCTAGCCCAGATTATTAGGTTACAAGATGTATTTATATTTATGCCAAAAAATCAACATTTACTGTTGCGCAGTTTGAACTGCTCTCGTTTATTTGCCACTATTAACGTTCTTTACAAAACAAAATACTTTTGTTCTTTCTTTCAATGCAGGACACATGCTGTGTATACAAAATACACTAGTGACCAAAATTAAAGCAACAAAAATAAATCCTTTCCTCCTGTGATTTTTTGTTGATCAATCCTGGCAGGGGTGCCCACGGGGGGGTTATGGGGTTTGGTTGCACCGTCGAGATTTTCGGGGGGATTTTTTCTCTTCAAATAATATAAAATTCAACATTTATATCTTTTCCAAAATATGTGTAAAAATTTTACACCTTAAATGCACCATATTTAATCCATTGGATGAAGAAATGAAAGTGTTTAGGGCATTATCGAAGGGGAAGGGGGGGGGGGTATCAAACTCCTATATATTAGTTCTTAATTGACACGTGGGTTCTGAGGGGGATTCTGAATTAAATTTTTGGGGGGGACAGTATCCAACTATAGATCTTAGATTATGGCGAGTGCTTTAGTTACAGGGGGATTGAGCATTAAATTGAAGGGGATATCCAATTCTTGTGTATTACTATTGTTGCGTAAATTCTGGTGTGGAGACTGAGAATTAATTTTTTGGAGGAGGCAATATCTACTCTTCAATATTAACAGTAAGTCTAAAATTGGCATGGACATTTTGGTGGTAGGATTGAGTATGAAATTTAAAGGGGGAGATAGAAAGCTCTTCATAAAGTGTTAAATCTTAGATTGTCAAGAGATTTCTGTAGTGCAGAGAGAGTTCGAACATTACATTTTGGAGACTGTATTTAGCGATAAGGCATCCACACGTTTTCGACCCCGAATGTGCCAAAGGAGAAGCTGGAAAAGGAAAAGACTAAATATCTTGGGTTCTTAAGAAAGTATTGACACCCCATTAAATTAATATTCTTCAAAGCCTGCACAGAAATGGATTTAAAATTTTCTTGCTCGCTTTGCTCGCAATAATTTGTTGCTATGATGTGTGTTTGGCGCTTTAATAAGATGAGTATGAAGTTTTTATACTAAAGCTGTATTACAAGACAAGCGATATTCTCGATTGATTGATTTGTTTTTTTTTTTAAGTCCACTTTATACACTCTAAGGCTAATCGGGACTAAACCTACAGTTTAAAGTGGGATCCATGCGATATTCTCGATTATGATGAACAATTTTAGGCATGGTCTTGAGTGATGGCACCCCTGTTTAGGGAGGAGGGGCAGATCAATTATAATGTGCAGTAAAGCTACGAAAAAAGTTACTTTCGGTTGAAACGCTGTTGTAATTAAATATTTTGTGGGTATTATGATATGGTTTAAGGGTGCGAATGATATGATTTGGGGGAAACTTATGACATGATTTTTGGGGGGGATGTGCCATTGGCCTTGGGGGGGATGGGCACCCCTGAATCCTGGCACATTAAGGTTAGTTTATTTTCTATCTTAAACCAGTTAAACACTTCTTGAACTTATTTAAAGTTCAGCTTTATCATGAAAAGATAATGTCTACGACATTATAAATATTACTGTCACCTGATCATATTATGTGGTTAAATGGACACACGGGAAAGAATTTCCGTTTGTTGTTTTAATTTTGGACATTAGTATATATTCAAGGATGGTGACAGAATGTATATAAACATCTACAACAATGAAGATTTTTTAGTTTTCTCCATATCTGAAATGAACGATCTTGAATATGCAGTTTCAATATGGTGAGTTTTTAACTGGTAAGAGTGCTGCTTCCCGGATGATCCTTTTCCTTGGCTCATGGGGATTTTACAAATTGATAAGTGCATATGAATCTTTGCATTTAATTAATGTCTTATTAGGAAAGTTTTAAAACACAAGGAATGAGCAACTTTTGATTTGTTTAATTCTGCATTAAACTTTCACACAAGATATCACTGAACAATGGTAAAAGGAATTTGCGGAAAAGAATATCGAAAAATGAAAATCAATGCTATTACAGAAGCGATCACTTACTAAAGTCAACCTCTGATTGATTGATTTGCTGTTTTGAGCCCACTTTATGCACAGTAAGGCTAATCGAGACTGGACCTACAGTTTAAAGTGGAATCCGAACCACCATATGCCTCCACCAGGTATCAAACCCGGGACCCCTTGATAACAAGGCAATGATGCTACCACTGCGCCATCTGGGAGGCTGAAGTAAATCTTCATCTGCTCAATACAGGAAAAAGAGATGCCCGATAGGGTTCAATAGAAATATGCATATCGTTTGGGAAAACTAATACTTTTACATATATTGTGGAAAGTAATTTATACAAAAAAATCAAATGTAGCAATTCTTCTCTTGTTCACAGCACTATAAATTGATTGATTGATTGATTTGGTGTATTAAGTCCACTATATGCACAGTAAGGCTAATCGAGACTGCACCTCAGGCCCGTAGCTAGAGGGGGGGCAACTGCCCCCACTGAGAGCCTGCCTTGCCCCCCCTGTGAAAAATACAGAACATATTCCTACCTGGAATTCTCACTAATCTTTACAATTATATTCTGTATTACTCTAGCAACATAACAAAAACATTTATTGATTTTGTGATTTATGAAGGCGGATTCCGTATAATGTCGTATCAGGATTGGGGAGAAAGAATTCCCTTCCAGTTTCAGACTTCGGGAAATGATTTCGCAATTTTCAGTATATAGAACAGTTGTGACAATTTGAGTAGTCTTGTATTAAAGGTGTCTAATGTGTTTGGATGTTTTTCTTGGATGTGTTGCTATGAAGTTTGAACTGCATAATTTTTTGTTTCTCAAGTCTACCTTTTGGTAATAGCGATTCATGTGATGGAGAGAGGGAGCGGATATTTGATTTTTGTTACTTAGCGTTGCTTTTCTGCCACATCTAGCTAATCGTGACAATGAGTGATGACGTGAAATTGATGAAGAGACACTCACAAACAGTGTTGCAACCACAGGGTAGCAGGGGCATTGTCCCCCCAATCTTGGACGGAAGTCCAATCTAGGGGGGGCAAACATTGAAGTAAAGAAACATGACTAGCAGAATCTAAGAACAGCAGGACAAATGGATACTCGAGATGGAATTAATTTTCAAGTCTCTCTTGCACTTTTCTTCCAGACGGCTAAGGGCACTTGCAGGGGCACAGAGGGGCAATTGCACCTTCGATTTCAAATTTTATACAAATAAAAGTACATTTCGTAAAATTTTCTTGCTCGCTTCGCTCGCAAACAAAATTCCTACTGTTCATATAGTCCAAGTTCAGAGCCATAGCTAGGGGGCGGCGGAAGTCAGCCTTGGGAGCCAAAACGATCTGAATGAAGTGTACATGGAAGTTATACTGTACGTGTCATATGTACAAAAAGGATAATGTCCGTCATGCATATTCCGCCATTGAAAAATACAGTTTGCGTGCTTGTTTTCCATTACTAGCTAATATGAAATTGAACGTGTTGGACTAATATTTCACATAATTTGTTGAAACACAAATGCTTTAGCACCGACTTCTACCCCCTTTTGCATGATTTACGACGATAATAACGTATTTTAATGCTACTATTATTACTACCACTACCACCACTATATTAATATTATTATTATTGGCACGTTTGTCATGGTACTTGTCCCCCTCTACAGATAAAAATTTGTGGTTTCGCGTCTGCTCACAGGCTCGAACCTGGAACCCCCTGGCTTCGTAGTGTGTTATGATGGAGGTCGGCTAATGAAAGATGTGGGACAGCTTACTGGCTCAAATTATTATCAAACATGATGAAAATGTGATAGTGTTTCACATTTATTATTTCGGTTAGAAAACTATAAAATTTGTAGTTTGATAAGAGTTACACTAAGCATCTTATGGAGTGTAAATATCAACTTCAAATCTTATGAATCATTTCTCTATGCAAAAGCATGAAATATGATAAGCAACATAGGTGTGTGTTATTATATCCATTTTATAAAGGAAAATTTAAGTTTCAACCCTTACTGTTTGCATGATATCGTTTCCATATTATGTTACATATTGCTCTCAGAATTTTAAACGGCAGTAAAAATTAATTCCATTTGCAACTGCGAAGCTATCAATGGTATTGCATACATTAAGAACAGAAGATGCCATATTTCGATGGCTTGTAACATCGAAAGTAGAATTAGACAAGTAAATAGTGACTGAGAAGAGTATCAGTATAAAGAAACTGATGTTTGGAGTTTGTACACTTCTGCTCAAAAAGTGGTGACGATAAGCGGCCCAGAGACCTCGTGCCGCGGAAATGGGGTAAGGCGAAGGAGGCCTCATATCGTTCGGTTTCGTACCATAGTCATTAAGGAAGGTATTTTTCATAATGTAAAGAGGATACAAAATTTCCCTCTAGAAAACTTGATATGAAATATTAATGATGACACTGTAATCCAAGAAGTCATTGATCAATCAAGGGATTCCTATTTGTTTGTCGGGTGTCAAACACATATATTTCATCAACACAATATTTTGCAAAATGGTTAACGTAACCAGTAGGCAAACATTGTCTGTAATGATGCATCCGTGGTGGAGTAAGAGACCCATGTTTCAATGTTTTAGCAAGTAGGCCTACAAAGAATGTATTACAATTTTTTACACAATTCATCAAAGTCTAGATAATATGTAACCATTCTTATTTAATTAATTCGATTTTTCTTGCATAACACAACACAATGGTGTTGTTGGATTCTTGTTAAATTCCTTTGTGCGTAAAAATCTTGCATACTGGAAACTAGCGGGAAAACATTATGAAGCACGATTTATAAATCACTTCCTTAATCAGTTCTGCAGAGAAGCCAAAAGTTGTTGGTACATATTAATCATCTGTTAACATTATTGACCTGTAAATATAAAGTAGATACAGTCCCGATTAGCCTATTTATGTTAAACTTTATCTTTGTATTCTTTGGTAGTCCGAAAGGTTATAATCGAAATATTGCTATTTGATGTTGCTTGAACTTTTATTGTTCGTTGGAGTTTCAAGATAACATCCCTTTCCTGTTACTTATTACTTTTGGAAGAGGGGGGGGGGGGGCAAGTGCCTGTCTGTACCTTGCTATATCTGTCAATGCAACACAATATATTAAAAATTTGCCCCCTCTAGGATTGACTTCGCCCCCCCTACTAAGAATTCCTGGCTACGGGCCTGCTGCACCTACAGTTTAAAGTGGGATCCGAACCACTGTGTCCCAACCGGGTATCGAACCCAGGCCCCCTTCATTACAAGGCAACAACGCTACCACTACACCATCGGGGAGGCCCACATAAAGGGCTATAAAACTCTTGGAAAAGTTTCATTTGCTGACAATTATCACCATAGGTGCAGACTAAAGGGGGAAAGGCAGTTTCTGTCCCTAAATTCCTCAAGAAGTATATATATATATATATATATATATATATATATTATGAATATAAAAAAAATTGTTGTCAATATTGCCCCCCCCTGCAAATATTATCACACTATCCAAATAAGACATTCATTACCCAAAATGCTAGTTCAAAAAAGCCTTATCATAGATCAAAGTTCTTTTCATACCGTATGGGAATAACGAAGATGTTTTTATTTATGTGTTTGTTTATATTATATTAAAATATTTGTTTATCCTGTGTTATTTTGTACTCCTGACCCCAGAAAATGTGAAGTTTCAAGTTTTAAATCTCTCTCAATATAAAAATGGATGTATGTGTGTGGGAGTGTATGTTGTTTGTTCTGGCATAACTCTCGAACGCCTGGAGTAATTTCAACCAAACTTTGTACACATATCACTTGCAATCTGGAAAGAAGATTGTGGGTAAGACACCCCTGGCACTCCTAGGGTGGGGTGGGAAGGGGTGACATGTAAAAATAATCGAAAATGACCTATATTAAATTCTCCACAAACAGACATGTGTGACTATGCAATCCCGCACAACGATAGTGTTTCTCGGTTTGTCTAACATTCAGGCTGATATGATTTTGTGTTGCGAAAATGTGGTGGAATCCATAGTTTTTGTGACACTCCCAATGCGGTTGACCTTCAAGTTCATCACCTATCGGCACCGGGGGGGGGGGGGGGGCGAGATGGGAGGGGGTGAAAAATAAAATGTCACAAATGACCTAGATTAGTGATGAATCCATAGTTTTCGGAGTCGCTAAGCTAATTGGTGATATTCACGATGACATTTAAAATTAGTTACCTTTTACACTATAGTTAGAATTCATTATTTCCTGTCTAATACAAGATTGGGATAAATAAACATCCAGGCAACACCGGGTAATTGGCTAGTAAGAGATAAAATTGACAGATATTATTCATGAACACATTTCCTAATGAATTTCCTTATCTTACTCAGTCAACTAATACAAATTCAAAAACAGAGAAACTTCTTGTAGAATATTTTGTGAGCCTTAAACATATAATATTCACCAAAAAAATGTGCACGGAGTCAAGACAAGAATATACTTCTTTATTGAAGCATTCATATTTTCCCAAACACTTATATCTTGAATTTGTTTAGGTGGGCAACCTGATGGGCTGGGGAATTTTTGGGTGGGTGCTTGCCTACCCTTGCCCAGTCCCTGAGGTTTAATGAAAAAAAATATCATCCATGTTAGATGCTTGTCGAACCTGAACATTAGATATTCAATTGATTGCTTCTTAAATCAGGGGTGGCCACTCTAGTTATAAATAGATGATGTCACAGCCACTAGGGTAGACCCCAAATGATGTGCAGGGTTCTATCTTCTCTCCTAGCATAATGATGTTGAATATCTTGTAGGCTGTTGATGAGAGGCATGACTGACATAGTTCTGCAAGAGCATTTTGAGCTTCGTATAGATTTTGGAGCTTGGAAACTTAGATATTTCAGTCTGAAGACTCAAACTGTGTATTTTCTCAGGGTTTGCAACTTGCTGTGATGTAATTGACGGGAGCAGGAACATCGGTATTTGTTGCATGAATAACATCCTTAAAAATAGCTCCCAACTTACGAATCATGAACAGGCATAGGCCATATAACTTAGAACTTAAAATACTAGTTTAAAATTTTAGTTAGACAGTAAAGTGTGGTGAAATAAAAATGCAAATTTTGGAATGGAAAGTAAAAGCAGCACCAAAAAATTGACGTCCCTACTTGAGGCAGTACACCATGACAAGTGCATGTCAACAGTACAAACGTAGGCTTTATTTTAGTTAGTTTTGAAGTTGGACTTGGGCAATTTAGTGTGTAAACATGTTGAGAACCAGTATCCCATAAACAAATGTTGAAAAACATTGGAGATACATGTGGAGCACATGTAGAACAGATTTTGAGGACTCTTATCCACCTCCAAGTTGGCAAATCAAAATGCAGATTTTGAAGGATATTTGAGGCTCAAATGAGAAAAAAAATATAAAATGTCCCACAAAATGCTCAAGCTACTTATAAATGCTACTTTCCACCTATAGGACTATGTTCAATTTTTAAAAACCAGAAGTCAACAAAATTTTGTTGAGGTTTAATTGTTCAATTCTCCAGCAAAAATACATCAAACATGTCATTTTTTCTAGAGCCTTGTAAGTCCAACGTTCAATAATCAGTGAATGCACATAGTGCTTCGGATTCAACTTTAAACTGTAGGTCAAGTCCCAATTAGCCATTTTGCAAATAAAGTGGACTTCGTAACTCACTATTTCTAGAAAACAACATGACTGTGCATACTTCTGCTGGTGAAATTATGTATCAAACTGTATTTAGTCATCTGAACCCATAATATTAATTTGCATTTTCAATACAGGGTGGCTCAATAAGTCACTTAACACCCCCAGTACAACGCCACTGCGGCATGGGACGTGAAAATGGTGATGACCAATCGTTATCAGACCAAGGGGGAACCACATTGACGTCACCCGCATGGTCGGCAGCCATCTTGATTTCCGCCATCTTGAATTCAACTTCAGAAATTTAAATGGGAAGGGGGTCTTGCGACATATCAAAATGGGCTATAATTTCACCAGGAAAACAACTGTGACATTTGTTTTCACCTAACTTTAATTGTTGCAGAGTTAACAATACCACAAAGTTATGGCTCAATAAGTCATTTAACACCCCCAGTACAACGCAACTGCGGCATGGAACGTGAAAATGGTGATGACCAATCGTTGCCTGGCCAAGGGGGAACCACATTGACGTTACCCGCATGGTCGGCAGCCATCTTGAATTCAACTTCAGAAATTTAAATGGGAAGGGGGTCATGCGACATATCAAAATGGGCTAGAATTTCACCAGGAAAACAACTGTGACATTTGTTTTCACCTAACTTTAATTCTTGCAGAGTTAACAATACCACAAAGTTATGGCTCAATAAGTCACTTAACACCCCCAGTACAAGGCCACTGCGGCATGGAACGTGAAAATGGCGATGACCAATCGTTGCCTGGCCAAGGGGGAACCACATTGACGTCACCCGCATGGTCGGCAGCCATCTTGATGTCCGCCATCTTGAATTCAACTTCAGAAATTTAAATGGGAAGGGGGTCGTGCGACATATCAAAATGGGCTAGAATTTCACCAGGAAAACAACTGTGACATTTGTTTTCACCTAACTTTAATTGTTGAAGAGTTAACAATACCACAAAGTTATAACACATGCTCAATATGACGTCCCTCTTGCGCAACACACACGTGTAATCGTCTCTCCCATGACCTTACCACATTCTGAAGAACCTCAGGAGTTATTGCAGTACAGGCATCCACAATGCGTGTGCGTAAGTGGGCCAGATCCCTGATTTTCGTAGCATACACCATGGCTTTCAGGTGTCCCCAGAGGTAAAAGTCCAATGGTGTCAGGTCAGGTGAGTGTGCAGGCCATTACACAGTCCATCGGTGACCAATCCAGTGGTGAGGGAATTGTTGATCCAGGTACTGACGGACTATCATCCCATAGTGCGGTGGAGCACCATCTTGCTGGAACCATTCAGGATAGCTCCCATCCTCGGACAGTAAGGATGGTAAGATCTGCTCCCGTAGCAGAAGCAAGTAGCCCTCTGCATTTAAGTTGCCCTCAATGAAAAATGGACCAACAAGTCGGGAACCCCAAGTACCACACCACACCATTAGCTTCCCGCCTCCCGTCACCTTGCTGGGATCTGTCCAATGTGGATTTTCGGGTGACCAGTACCGCAGATTTTGCTTATTCACCTCTCCCGACACATAAAAATTAGCCTCATCACTGAACAGAATCTTGCTACTGATGGCAGGGTCACTTTGTAGTTGTGCTATAGCCCACTCACAAAACTGCAAATGCCTGTCTGGATCGTCCTAAGGTGCTGCTGCAGCTGTATCTTATACGGATGCCAGTGGTGGTCACGTACAATCCTTTGAATTGAACCCCTGCTGACACCGCTTTCCAGCGCCAGTCTCCGTGTGCTACGGGTTGGGGACTTTGCAAATGATGCCAACACCGCTACAGCAGTACCCTCATCCGTGGCTGTTTTCGGACGTCCATGTCGCGGCTTGTCATCCACAGATCCAGTATCTTGGAACTTTGCCAGCAACTGGCTGACGGCCACATGTGACACCGGTTGTCTTGCAGGATTGCGGTTATTGAAGTCTGCGGCAATGTCACGTGTACTTCTCTCCCCTGACATCAATATGATGGCAATCCGTTCCTCACGTGTTAGTGGCATTTTCGTTCAGATCAGTGAAAAAGGAAATATGCTACTCTTGATACGATCAATTCACATCATCACTCTTTTAAACTTTTATGTAAAGACAAAACACAATCGTAATTCCCATGCCAACCAATACTACAAGATATGTACATACCGGTAAGTCAATATCCGGACATTTTCAGTAATTGGTCTAACAATAAATACCACATAATCACATACTAACAATTATTTGAACAATAAACATTTAAGCAAAAAGGAAAGGACGTGTCACTCTCCCATGCGGAAATCGCCCTTAAATTTAAAGTTAGGTGAAAACAAATGTCACAGTTGTTTTCCTGGTGAAATTCTAGCCCATTTTGATATGTCGCACGACCCCCTTCCCATTTAAATTTCTGAAGTTGAATTCAAGATGGCGGGCATCAAGATGGCTGCCGACCATGCGGGTGACGTCAGTGTGGTTCCCCCTTGGCCAGGCAACGATTGGTCATCACCATTTTCACGTTCCATGCCGCAGTGGCCTTGTACTGGGGGTGTTAAGTGACTTATTGAGCCATAACTTTGTGGTATTGTTAACTCTGCAAGAATTAAAGTTAGGTGAAAACAAATGTCACAGTTGTTTTCCTGGTGAAATTATAGCCCATTTTGATATGTCGCACGACCCCCTTCCCATTTAAATTTCTGAAGTTGAATTCAAGATGGCGGACATCAAGATGGCTGCCGACCATGCGGGTGACGTCAATGTGGTTCCCCCTTGGCCTGATAACGATTGGTCATCACCATTTTCACGTTCCATGCCGCAGTGGCGTTGTAATGGGGGTGTTAAGTGACTTATTGAGCCACCCTGTAGATTAAAAATACGAAACTTTGTTACTTACGTGGAATGAGTATCTATTTTGTGCAACGACATTTCGGAAACAACTGTTTCCTTCTTCAGGTTCTTTTCTCAGCTATCTGAAATATGCCATAGCCTCGTCAAATCATGTCATTCGTCAGGGAAAAGGAAACAGTACAAATTTGGTAAAGGTAAAATTTGGAAAACATTTGTAAAACCATTGTTACTGCCATGTTCTCTATCACTGTTAAAATTATCACTATAAAACCTTCGTACTAAAAGTCCTATGTACAACTGTTCCCATCCAGCCTACCAACGTTCAATAACCAGTGAATGCACATAGTACCATGCAAACGGGCAGGCCACATGGGAACAGTGTAATAAGAGGGGGTCCCTTATCTTTTAAAGTTTTTGTTGTACATAGGACTTTAGTATGAAGGTTTTATAGTGATAGTTTTAACAATGATAGAGAACATGCGAGTAGCAATGGTTTTAGAAGTGTTTTCCAAATTTTACCTTTACCAAATTTGTACTGTTTCCTTTTCCCTGACGAATGACATGATTTGACGAGGCTATGGTATATTTTGGATAGCCGAGAAAAGAACCTGAAGAAGGAAACAGTTGTTTCCGAAACGTCGTTGCACAAATATACTCATTCCACGTAAGTAACAAAGTTTTGTATTTTTAATCTATTGAAAATACAAATTAATATATATAAAGTGAGTAAGTCGCACATATCGTGAATTATGAACCCATAATACTAATAGTTTCTAAACACAAGTGCTGGTTACTTGTGAACTTGTGAATGGCGTTTTTTTTTTTGTTTTTTTTGCAACCATAAAATATGCACAAACCAATGAGCGATTTGAAAGTGGGGAAATTGATAGCAGGTTGTCTGGTCATAATATCAAAAATACTACATCATTAACATAACAGAATTATTATTCATTTACATACCAAAAAAATAAAAAAAAAATTATTGGCAAGCAGTAGTTTATTGCAAACCTTTCTTAAGTCTTTCAATCAACAATCTTTCTTTTTCTTGTTGCAACTTATTTAACTCTATTTGGGCATTTAGATGCTTCATTTCCATTTTATGCTTCTTTAGGGCCAGTCTATATTTCCTTTCATAGAATTTAGATTGTACGGCTGCCGTTCGTTCAAACTGCTTTGCAGCAGAAAAGGCACTTTCCGGTCTCTTTGCGGAAGCACTTGCATTTCTTTTCTTCTTTGACCACATTGGTTTACACCTCACTGTTGGCAGCCTGGGAATATTTGAGTCTATTTTCGCATCAGTTGGTGGCTTAGAAATATTGGACTCTATTTTTGCATCAGTATCTTGTTTCGAACGATCATCTTGAGACACTGAAGGGTTGATTTCCTCTGTTTGCAACTTCTTGTTTGGTCCCTTCAAACCTTCTGCAGGTTCCTCAGTAAGTGAATTTATCTCATCTCCAAAGGAAACCTGTAAGAAAACAATTTGAATTATCATTAATCTTTTCATATTTCAAAGTAATATGTACAGTGCCATTATGGTCGAGGCAGGTGTCCGTGGAGCAGAGGCTGGCACGTCAGTAAGTGGGATTGTGTTTGCCGGCATTTAGATCCACAGCCGTACACTGATGCATCAGTGTTTCAGTATTCACATAACTGGTGTCCAGTTTCCACGTGTTTTTAAAGTGTTAACAAGTGTTCTAGTTTATGCATCACTGGTGCTTTTCTGCAGTATAATAATGCCACACTATCCGTACGTGGATACGTGTCTTCTTGGATGCATAATCATTTATGAACGTAACACAATTTTGCGTAGTTGTTATGACGAACACATTAATAAGCAACACAGTAACATAACAAATCAATAGTGTAGGAACCATTCTTCCCAGAAAAAAAGAAGCAATAACTCTATTTTTTTTTACAGTGAGACTTTTAATTTTATCAATCAGGTTTGTTACTTTCTTCCTCATGCAATGATACTGAAATTGAAGCAAGAGTATATGTTTTTCAAGATGCATAACATTTTTAGTAAACACAATTGGGTCATTCCACGTGAAATCACCTGGAGCAGGTTGCTTCATAGTCATCAATTTCTTTCTTACAGATATACAGGGTGTCTACGCCGAAATGCCCTATTTTTAATTTGCTCTATATACAAAATGAAATGAAATTAATTTTTTTCACAAAAATAAGTTCTATGTCAAGTTAAGTTTTTTAAAAAAAATTACAACAACAAATCAAAACACTTCCACGTGAGCCCCTGCGGTGACACAAAAATGTCTAGTCTATATTCAACTTCCATGCAGGTCCGCTGCAACATGTTCGGAGGGATGGTACCAATCACTTCCACAATCCGAGTACGGAGATCTTTAAGGTCCCGCACTGCAGTGGCGAACACCCTGTCCTTCACGTAGCCCCAGAGAAAGAAATCTAATGGTGTGATGTCCGGAGAACGTGGAGGCCAATGCACTGGTCCATCTCGTCCAATCCAGCATCCTAGGAATGTTTCATTCAGAGTTTTCCGAACATCCAGCGACCAGTGAGGTGGAGCACCATCTTGCTGAAACCAAAGGTTTGGTTGCAGGTCTTCAACCTGGGGAAAACAAAGCAACTCCAGCATGTCTAGGTACGTCGTTCCTGTGACAGTCTCCTCAGCAAAGAAGAACGGTCCAATGATCTTGTCGCACATGAGGCCACACCAAACGTTCTCTTTCGGGCTATCTCGCACCTCTTCCCTGATACTGTGTGGATACTCTGACCCCCAAATTCTAACGGTATGCTTATTCACAGTACCAGAGACATGGAATGTGGCCTCATACACTACACTTGACAAAAAGGCAGGATTCCTGTCGATTCGGTTAAGCATGTCACATGCAAAGTAATATCGTCGCTTGTCATCAGGCTTGATGGCCTGCAGAATCTGCACCTTGTATGCATACAGATGCAACCGCTTTCTGAGGACCTTATGAACAGTTGCACGTGGTATCTGAAGTTCCCGTGAAGCCTGACGAATTGATTTGCATGGACTTCGCTGGAATGCTTGGTGGACATTCTCAACTTGTTCTTCGGAGACACGTCGACCCCCTTCATGCAGCTTCAGAATGCTGCCAGTGTCCAGAAACTGTCTGTGCCATGATTTTATCCTCTTGGCATCTGGTGCTGCTTTATTGTACACACAACAAAACTGTCTTTGCACCATCACAATGGATTTAAACTCCATGTACCAAAGCACAGTTTGTGCCTTCTCCTGCACTGACGCCATTTTGGTTTCGATGGACAACTACACCAACTCCAATGCGTGCCACACGTTGAAACAATTTAGGCAGCAACTTTAAGTCCTTCTGCTCCCAACAGACAAGTCAGACATAAAACGAGAAAGATTTACTATTTTTAAACTGCCTCAAAAAATAGGGCATTTCGGTGTAGACACCCTGTATATTTGGGCCAATATGACAAATATGTTATATTAGACTTGTCCAACAAATATTTTGAAAGTTACAAATTTTTGAAAATTTGAAGATTTTCAGAAATTGGGTGGACGAACAAACAGACCATGTGACACAAAACATGTCATATCTTGGAAACTATGTGGAGTATTGAGGTGATTTAGGTATTGTTGGAGAGGAGGAGGACAGTCCTAATAGAAAATGCTTATATTATCACTCTCACCTACTCAGAAAGTAGAAAAATCTTTAAATAAAGTAATTTATTGTGATGAAAAACACACTCAACTTCAGGTAATTGTTTGATAGGGAGTCCCAGGTTTTACCACAATGAAAATTGTTACACAGCATAATCAATATATGTCAAACATAATACTAAAAAATCAGAAAGGTAACATTTTTCTTAGTAAAAATCAGGGTTGGCCCGGGTGGGCCCAGCCCAGTTTTCCCCATGTTGTAAATTATTACTCTAAATACTTGTGAGGCTCTATTGTCAAAATTTTTTAGAAAACTTGTAAAGGAGAGCTTATAATGCTAAAAATAATGAATGTAATACAAGTCATAGTGTTTTTTTCAGGCTATTTTCCTCAAATCATGATAAAAATGGATTTTTAGCAGAAATAAAAATAATACATATCCAAGGAACAAAAAAGAAAGAGTATCAGAAATGTTTAGATAAAACGTTTGCATTGATTGACACAGCATAGTTGAACAAAGCTTATAATTTTAAAATGTTTTAGTTTTTTGGTTATCAGTCACTTCCTTATGCAGGGGAAGTAATAGTGATACATCATAGTTTCAACTGTGATGACCAATTGATACAATAAATCTTTTGCATGTTTAAGCATTACAAGTCAGAATTGAGTACATTTTACTGGAATGTCGTTAATTGTGGCATAATTACCAGGTGTGCCGGTTAATAATACTTAACTTTGTCGCTGGATGGCGCTGGAAGCAAGGGTTGGTGCACAGTCTCAACTGTTATGTCAGTGTGTTCCCAGGACAGTACCTGTCAAAACGCCATGGATGTGCAACCGAGTGCGAGTGATCGTGATATTGGGTTTGTGTGGGAAACATGTTGACCTTCAAACGAAATAAGGAGCATGTGCGGCACGTCCTGCTTTTCTTGTTCAATCAAAAGAAAAACGCGAGTGAAAGCCATCGTATCCTTGTGGAAATGTACGGTGACAATGTTCAAACGCAAGACGTGTGTGTGCGTTGGTTTCGACGATTCAAAAGTGGTGATTTCGACTTGAAAGACAAAGATCGTCCGGGCCAGCCGAAAAAATTCCAAGATGGCGAATTGCAAGCACTGTTGGACGAAGACTATACACAAACGCAACAACAACTGGCAGAGAAGTTAAATGATGGTCGCAAAACCATATCTGATCGTCTTCATGCTATGGGAAAGATCCAGAAGACAGGAAAATGGGTCCCACATCATTTGAACGACAGACAAATGGAAAAGCAAGAAACTGTGTTGCTTTCTTGGCATGAAAGAAAGTCTTTCTTGCATCGGATAGTGACTGGGGACGAAAAATGGATCTACTTCCAGAACCCAAAATGCAAAAAGTCATGGGTTGACCCAGGACAACCTTCAACATCGACCGCAAAATCGAATCGCTTCGGAAGGAAGACAATGCTGTGCATTTGGTAGGATCAGAAGGGCGTGGTGTACCATGAGCTTCTGAAACCAGGTGAAACAGTGAATGCCGTTCGCTACCGTCAACAACTCATCAATTTGAACCATGCATTGATCGAAAAGCACCCAGATTGGGCGACAAGACACGGAAAAGTGATTTTGCAGCAAGACAACGCCTCATCACACACAGCGAAAGGCGTCAGACACACCATTTCTGCACTTGGCTGGGAATTCTTGCCCCACCCGCCATACTCACCAGACTTAACCCCTTGGGACTACCACTTGTTTTCATCGATGTCTCACTCACTTTCCCAGCAACACTTGAACAATTACGAAGATGTCTAACAATGGCTTGCTGACTGGATCACCTCAAAATGTGAATGATTTTTCTGGAAGGGCATCCACAATTTGACGGACAGATGGGCACAATGTATAGCTAGCGATGGTGCATACTTTGAATAAACATTTGTTACCTTTCTCCCCAGATACACTAAGAATCAAGGATCATTAAGAATTATTAACCGGCACACCTGGTAAATCGGAACATTCTTTAAATGATTTTACTCATTTCTCATCATAATGGGTTGCTTGCCTATGGAAGACAAATGTTATTTACCTCTGGTTAGGAGCTTGTTACTCATGATCTACCACAATTTCAGTTTTTTCTTTTATTTCTTACTTTCTTTTAAGGGTGTATAGGGTACTCAAGTAAATATAGTGTACATGTATACTTTCATATTTTGATCATTTTTGACATTTTCAAACCTTTGAAAAGTTTTGAGCTTTGTGCATGAAACTTACAGGAGCATTATGTACTTGCACTATAATTTGACAATAAAATTATCAAAGTATGGTGAATGGTTTAGGAGAAGCATGAGTTAGGGTGGATGGGCAGAGGGATGTTATCTGTTTAGTGGCTATGATAACTGCAGTAAATTTACAATCATTTAGGTAAAATTATTTCTGCAGCTAGAAAACTTGAGTAAAATAGGACAATGTGTTTCAAGATGGTGGATGAAAAACTGATTTTCCCCATGTTGCAGTTTCTATTTCTATGCTATGCTCTACACCTTTTCTTGTTCAAAACTGTCTAGAATAAATTTTCAGAGTATAAGAAATTAAACTGAGTCATTTTAGAGATTTCATTGGTCCGCAATTTTGCAGTAAAACTTTGAAAATAATATTTCAGAGCATAGGAGAGGAGTGGTGGTAAAATTACAAACGTTGTATTTATGAAAACCACCATAAATGGAAAGCTTCTGAGTTACAAGATAATCCTCACATTCTATTTGCAGAAAATTGGTCATCATGTTTAAAGATAGTAGACGACAAACTGGTTTAGCATGTCTTCCAAGAGCTTTAATTTATGCTCATATTTGACCATGTTACATTTTCGTAGATTACGAAAACAAGTCTCAGCAATGTTACAGCATCACTTGAGTTTTAAGCTTTTAATAAAACTCTGTAATATAGTGTGTTTTAGGAAGGGTGGGAATAAGTCACCAATTTTGAGACCATGATAACTGCAGCAGATTTAGAGGTTTTTAGCTGAAATGTATCACAACTACAGAGCATTTTCCAAAGCATTTCAAGATTGTAAATGAAAAATGGATTTTTCATATGCAGAGGTAGATTCCAAATTTTGGTGACTTTCAAACGCCTAAACTAAAGGCCGCTTTACGTGGTCGTCATTTCATGACGACCAAAGAAGTGATCACCGCAGCGCAAGTTTTCTTCAGTTCGTTACCTGACGGCGAATTTTCAGACATTCACAAAGTGGCAGGAGCGTATGGACGCTTGCTTAGCTGTCAATGGTGCCTATTTTGAAAAAAATGTACGTCTACTTGATATGGCTGATTCTGAATAAAAATTTTGCGGTTTGTAATTTTTTTTGTTTCATTTTAATGATTCTTGGAGGGGTCCATGTACATGCTTGTCATTTAAGTGCTACGCAGTCACGACTTTTTGACCTATTGCGCTCATTTTGGTCTCAATCGGCAGCTAATGAACCAAATTTTCACCTTAGTACATTTGCTAGCCAATGGAGGTCGCCGTTTTCCTATACATGAATTAGTCTCACCTTCTCTGCAACAGCCTTTGCACATTTGGACGAAATCAGCCAGACAATTAACTGACTGACTGACATGATTGATTTGCTGTTTTATGTCCACTTTATACACAGTAAGGCTAATCGGGACTGGACCTATAGTTTAAAGTGGGATCTGAACCACTATGTGCATCCACCGGGTATCGAACCAGGGAATCCGACAATGAAATGTGGCAAAATTGTAATTTTGCATGTTAATATAAGAATGTTTGAAACATCCAGAAAGATAATAGGGAAACACAACTGTGATAAACTGTGAAATAACTGCATTGAAGCAGATTGAAAATATTGTGTTGCATAGCACAGTGCGTTTCACAGTTGAGTCTTCCACAGAGCGGCGGCCGTTACATCGGGCAGTGACAGCGTGTCTGCCGGCAAACTGGATGCAACATCTGCGTAACTGGAACCGCTAGCTATGCAATGAAATAAACTCGTACAATTACACAGACAGTTAAAATTAAAATGAGCATGTACCTTGTTACAAGAGGTGTTGGAAACGATGTTCTCCAGCTTCCAAAAATTTACGGCATTCTTTAAAGAAATTTTCGCTAACACGTATCAATTCCTCTTCCAAAATTGTTTCAATTACTCTCCCGATATTTTATTTCAACTCTTCCAATGTATGGTTTCAGGCTTAAAAGCTTGCTAGCTCGCCACGCAGACAATATGCAAATGTCTGTTTCTTGTGCAAGGCACCGGAGGGATTTTTGAAAAGTGTATACCAATTGTGCTTCAACGTCGTCTAGTTTCACCCCAGTAAGCACACACTGTTTTACCCTTTGCCACTTCTTATCAAGAACCTAAATCTTTCTCTAAATTTGTTCATAAGTTCTTGAACATTGTCTCTGTGTGGAACAGGAACATCTGGTGATTCTGCTGCCAAACGCCTTCTAACTTCCCTACAAGAATTCATAATGACGTAAGGGTCGTACATAAAGTTTTAAATTGTACGTAAGAATATTAGACAACAGAAAAGCACCAGTAATATGTAAACTAAAACAAAACAATCTAAAATACTTGTAAAGACCTTAACAATTCACAAACATGTGCAAAGTATACACCTGCTACCTGGATACTGAAGCACTGACACGTTCCATGCCAAGGTCAGTGTACAGCTGTGGGTCTAAATGCCGGCAGACACCCTCCCACTACCCGGCATGTTAGTCGCCGCTTCACAGAAGACTCGACAAAGAAAGGCACTGTATTTTTGGATTATTTAATGGTCTATGGCACATGAAATAAAAAATGTGTTTGTAGCTGTACCATTAATCATTCCAACACAGGCACAACACTGAATTTACAAAATAAACTGTAACATAACTGAAGTTCAGAATGGAATATTCACTAATGGTATTTATTAAAAATGTGCTGCAACTTGAAAAGCAAATACTTTAACATGCTTAAATTTGAATATTGTTGCAGGGGGGAGAAAGTAACAAACCTGATTGATGAAATTAAAAGTTTCACTTTCAAAAGTTATAATTATTGCTATTTTTCGGGGAAGAATGGTTACGGCACTATCCAAGTTGATTTGTTATATTACCATGTTGCTTGTTAATGTGTTCATCATAACAAATACCCAAAATTATGTTTGTTCATAAACAATGATGAAGAAATGCATTCATCTTGTGCCAAAGGTCACATCGAAAGTGTGCGAGTCCAATGTACAGGGTGGCTCAAAAAGTCACTTAACTCCCTCGGTACAAGGCCACTGCAGCGCGCAACGTGGAAATGGTGATGACCAATCGTTGCCAGGCCAAGGGGGAACCACATTGACGCCACCCGCATGGTCGGTGGCCATCTTGATGTCAGCCATCTTGAATTCAACTTCAGAATTTTAAATGGGAAGGGGATGATATGATATATCAAATCAGGTTAGAATTTCACGAGAAATGCATTGGTGAAGGCTTTTTTATGTGTCTTTAACCAGTAAAACGTTATGACTGAATTCTCGTACCAATTTGCTCCTTTTCGAGGTATTAGAAAAATTACTTAAAATTTGTTTAGCGCATCGGTAACGCATTGAGATCAAAGTGACTTCTAGGGAGAGAAGTTCGCATACCATTGCACAAGATTTTAATCCGATACATCCATGAAGAGCTGCGCATTATGAATGGTTGTCGCGAACAATTACAGTGTGACACTTTCATTAAACAAAAAGTCCAGCACAGTGTCAAGGCTAATGTTTATGTTCATAAGAAAGTTCATCAACAGAATATTCGATGCTTTTTAGCTGACAACCCATTTTCGACAGATCAAAGCTGAATGATTAGTGCTGGTATGTTAATGGTGTGGTGAGCTGTGTGGAACACGATTGGTTAGTCAATTTTCCATCAACTTAAATGCTTAGGGCTACTTAGATTTGTTAAATAAACAGGTTTTTTGCATCCTTGCTTATGGAAGAAGGTACTTTTTACAGAGTTTTTTTCAATATGGAGGAACACCAGAACACTATGGGAATGTTGTGAAGCAGTTTCTGTCCAATGTTAGTTATCAGATGACAAGGGTTGCATATTCTGTTTATGAACTTCCTTATGAACATAAACATTAGCCTTGTCACTGTGAAGGACTTTTAATTCAATGGAAGCGTCACACTGTAAATTGTTCGCGACAACCATTCATAATGTGCAGCTCTTCGTGGATGTATCGGATTAAAATCTTGTGCAATGCCATGCGAACTTCTCTCCCTAGACGTCACTTTGATCTCAATGCGTTACCGATGCGCTAAACAAATTTTAAGGCATTTTTCTAACACCTCAAAAAGGAGCAAATTGGTACGAGAATTCAGTCATAACTTGTTACTGGTTAAAGATACATAAAAAAAAAACCTTCACCAATGCATTTCTCGTGAAATTCTAGCCTGATTTGATATATCATATCACCCCCTTCCCATTTACAATTCTGAAGTTGAATTCAAGATGGCTGACATCAAGATGGCCACCGACCATGCAGGTGGTGTCAATGTGGTTTCCTCTTGGCCTGATAATGATTGGTCATCACCATTTCCATGTTGCGTGCTGCAGTGGCCTTGTACGGAGGGAGTTAAGTGACTTTTTGAGCCACCCTGTATATAAAGCCCCAATCCCACCACTCACTGACATAAATAATGTTCTCCATGAAGGATGCCCCGGAGGCAAAAAATGCCCAATTAGGAACCCCCATGAAATTGTACCAAAATGCCGAGAAAATTCAAAAATCGCTCACATTGCCCTTTTTTAAGGGTGAAAATGCACTTTTTCACATCCTTAGCAACAGTTTCCATGGGTATTTTTTGCAGCACACTTAGTTTCCTTCAATTCTTAATTGTCTAGCTACATTACATATCTCACAGATGAATGAACTCCTGGGTTTGAAAAGGTGCCTCAAACAAGGGTAACATCTACATGAGAAGAAGTTTCAGTTCAGATACAATTACGTACCTAGGTATATATTGTTATACTCAATGTGAAAATATTATCTACATTGTGCTTGTTGTTGTCCATGGAAATGGACATTGCTAGGGAACTTAAAGAAAGTTTAATTTCACCCCGAAAACTACTGTAAGGAAATTATGCTAGACAATTTTTCGAATGTCAAAACATGAGTGTCAGAATTTATTACAGAGGAAAGGTAGGAATTTGAGGTGAATGACGGAAAACAATTATCTTTCAATTACGTTTACAAATGTGAAAATGACAAAAGACGTAAATACAGGCTGCTTCAAAATGATGTGAACGATTTCAACTCCTTTTATTTTTTGTATTTTTCGTCCAAATTGCTTTATATTTTACATGTAATTCCTAAACCTGTCCAAGTTTCTTTGAGAAAATTTTGAACATAGTGTCTCACAAATGTTCTATGTGAGCCCCTTTTGTTACCAATTCCGCCCAGACCCGTTTCAACATGTCTGCATCAACAGTTTGCACTTCAGCAGTAATGCGCTCTTTCAGTTCATTGACATCTGTGGGTAGAGGAGGTTTGTACGCAATGTCTTTTAGATGTTCCCACAGAAAAAACTCACAGGGGATTAAATCGGGGATCTTGGTTGCCAACGTAGTAACTGTTGATCATTTTGAGTAGATCGCCCAATCCAGCGGTCTGGCAGTCTGTTATAAGGTAATTTGTAGTAAGCATGTGTAGGAATGTTTGTCCAGTCACAGTTTCTTCGTGAAAGAAGTACGAACCATACAATTTGGTAGATGAAATGGCGCAAAACACATTAGTGTTTCTTGAATCATGCACAACTTCAATGATTTGATGAGGATTCTCAGTCCCCTACATGCGAACATTTTGCTTGTTCACTCTTCCTGTCACATGGAACGTAGTCTCATCACTGAAACAAAGTTTGTCAACAAAATCATCATCACCACTGCATAACCCTTGAAATGACTCACAAAAAGGTTTGCGGGACGTGTGATCATTAGGTGCAAAATGTTGTAACAACTGCACTCGATAGGGATACATCTTTAAACGCCTATGCACTACGAGCCTTACAGTTGCTCGAGGCATTGTTAGCTCTTGACCCACTTTCCTTGTAGACTTTTGGGGGCTGCGTTGAAAACTAGCTCGAACTATCTCGATATCTGCTTCAGACGTGGACGGTACCGGACGATTTTCCTTTGCAAATGCATCCCGTTGTCTTGCATTTATCATCCCACTTACGTATGGAGTTCTTGGATGGTGGTTCTTTACGAAATTTCGTACGAAACTCACGCTGAACACTAACAACAGACCGACAAACGTCATACTCTAGGATGCAAAAAACTTTCTCTGCACCACAGGCAGCCATCTTGGAACTTATCACCCTGCCACCTAGTGGAGAAATTTGGAACTACTACGACCATTGCAAACAAAACTCGAGGATATGGTTGAAAGTATTTACATGGAACTTTAATTGTTGAAGAAGTTTTATCGCTCCTGGAACGTTTTCTTATCGTTCAAACCATTTTGATACACGCTGTATTGCTTTTCCAATTTAGTGTCGTTATTGAATTCATTATTCAAGAAATCGAACTAACTATCTTGAAATGGTTATTACTTACTAACTTTACTATTAAGAAAATAGACAATTTTGAATATTTTGTATATTTGTACCATATTAGAGCCCGTAGATATGCAAAGTTACATTCAAAACTTCCAAATAAGCGAACCATGTCGGCAAGTGCACAAAATGATGGAAAACAATTATTTTCAAATTACGTTTAAAAATGTGAAAATGGCAAAAGACACAAATACTGCTTCTCCAATATAGTGTCGCTATTCAATTCGTTTATATGAAATATCTAACTATTTTGAAACAGACAATATTTACCAAAGGCCATGTCGAAAGTACGCGAGTCCAATTATATGCATCAATTTTCCAAGAAATTTGCTTTAGAATATTTTAGAATGACATGAGAATATTAAATTAGATATTGTGTAATCACAAAATATAGATTTTCCTGCAAAATAAAAATAAAGTTTCAATTTTTGCATAATTTCCAGGAAAATTAGACTCTGCAAAAGCACTTTTGCAAAGAAGCCGGAAAAGTATCGGCAGATAAATTCCAACCTATACATTGGCATCGGTATTGGTTCAGGCCTAGTTATAATATATTTTCTACCTTCCCCCCTCCCTGGTAGCCTGATTGTATGTGCCTCCTCATGGAATGCAACCCTGAAAACTGTTACAGCATTACCTATTACACCCTCAAGGAAGGGTAGAATCAAAATGTTGGACAAATATTTTGGAACAGAAAATGTCAAAACAAGGAGGAAATCGAGTGGGCAGAGCAAAGCAGTACATGCTGCTGCGAAAGCTGGTAACTGCAGTCGCTCCCTCCCTTTCCTTCTACGCAATCCAGGTCCCTTTCATATGTTCATTGGTGGAGCCATCTCGCATCACTACTTGCGCAGTTTTCATTCACTTGCTCAAGAGATAGTAGGAGCAGGGTATAATGCAAATTGAACGTTAACATACACTACTACCAGGGGAAAAATGTATTTGATAATTAAAATATATATTTTTAAACATAGTCTGAAAAAACCCAAATAAACCCCAGTTTTGCCTCGGTTTAGTTGGGTTTTACCAGGAAAAAAAAACACTCGAAAAAAAATGTGCAAAATGCCAACCCTGGTAAAAATATCACAGGTTTCAGTGTGGGGTGTATGAACCAATTTTCCACTGGCATACAGCTATATTTTTTGCTCTCAAACATTCACAAATTACCACTAATATGAGTACACATAATACTGTTAGAAATGTTGGATTAGTGGGAGAAGTATTATTATGATGTTCATCCACTTTTAGTTCACAGGAATTGTAGTAAGACCAGTGCTCTTGTCCAGAATGCAGATGGGTCAGTCCATCCGAATGTTCCAGCACTGGTTGCTTGACCACTTTAAAATTTTCATTATTTTTGTTGTTCTAACATGCAAGGTTACGAACCGGCCGTCAGCCCGTTGTCAAGACACACGACACACCGGCTCGGTCCCCTCGACAGACAAAGACCGGGCGTCGCTGCCTACCAAATA
This sequence comes from Lepisma saccharinum, assembly GCF_977018435.1. NCBI lineage: Eukaryota > Metazoa > Arthropoda > Insecta > Zygentoma > Lepismatidae > Lepisma > Lepisma saccharinum. The sequence goes on from NC_139233.1 coordinate 101,401,942, forward strand.
TCTTTCTGTTATAAATATATAAATGCCACGGCTACGCTCAGTTCCTGCGGGGCATGAGACCCCGCATCCCAAAGTTCGGGTAAGGGTCTGTTTCAAGATAATAATATAATCAAAAGTTAAATTTACACTTACATAACCAAGACTTCAAATTATATTAGCCCTTTCTCACGCTTGAACTCCACCGCAATCGCACCCGCATCCCACTGACCAGTGAGGATACGCATACGATTCGCGATTGAAATCAGCATAATCAATTCTGGCGTCCTTTGGATTGATAAGGCCTCCGCCTCACTGACCAGTAACGGCGGGACACCTCTCCAACCAAAAGGAAGTCAGTTAATTTATACTTATTAGGCAAACTTACTACAAAGAAATACCAAATAACGATTATAAATTTATTTACTAATCCATATATACGTTAGGATAAAAGAAAGTATACAATCTTCAAATCGAGAGAAAATTACAATGCCAAAATTTAATTTCTGTTCAAATAACTTCCGAAAAACATAGACTGAAACTTGCTTTCTCATAAAATACAATCCAGAGAGCTCCCTATTATATATATATCGTCCATATCCCAGCTTAACTTGGTTTCAATAAACAGGTGACAAATTAACAGTAATGATCGACAATTTCCATTAACCAAAACCAAAAGAAAATTACATAAACTTCTTTCCGTAAATATCTATTTGTGCTTCTGTCATATTTTCACTTCAGTATTATGTTCTTTAGAACTCTCGAGGTATACTACCCTCTTCGGGGCCAACCTCCAATAACATTCATAACTAAAGATAAGGGGAGCCTTTCTCTACCCAATTACCAAAGCCATCTCTCGGCCACAAACTACAAATGTTCGCTTGGAATTCCATAACATAACAGGGGACACTGTCTACCCTCTTTGGCTACTTACATTGCAAAAGCAAAACAATAGACTTTTACATAAAACGAAATTTCTATAAAAACACATACTCGACCGGTCACCTATTAAAACTGTTTCAAATTTATATCTCATATAAAACCAAAATAAGAGAAACCAATAAACGTTCCGGATACTCAGAATTTAAAAACGGACGTGAAACTATATAAGCTATCAGATTTAGAAGGCACCCTCTGACCAGAGGTATGCTCTCGGATTTAAGTATCAAAGAAACAAATTTATTTAAATGAACCTCCTGACCAGGAGAATTCAAAATGATTTAAGAATTAAAACAATTAACTCGACGAGAAGGATGTATAACATGAATTTATACCGGAGTCACACTGACCAGTGCCAACTTCGATAGAATTTATGAAACAAAATTTTAAATTATTAAGATTAATTATGTATAAATCAAATTATTTATAAGCCTGCCTAAGTCCCCTTTAAGGATCATGCTGACCAGCACAAATCCAGAAAGGTGGCTTACGGAAAACTCAGGACATTGTAGAAGGGAGAGCTGACCAGCCACTCCCCTCACAACGCCTGTGTTCTCCCAGCCCTGGACCTCGACAAGCGATTTAATCACCTAACGATTCCGGAATCTACTGCTATACTGATTATTCTGCCAGCGAGAACGCTGATATTTATACTTGCGAGATTGCGCAATCCTATTTCTCAACAAAAGATTTCGACAAACTGAAAAGTTATTTTTAGCATCTAACAATTACCCTTTCCAAAAGACATATCCAGAAACACAATGCAAGCTAAACTTATTTACAAACCCACGCAGCGCCGAACGAAAAGAACTCATTGTTGTTAAGGAAGAAAAACAACGCAAGCTTCTACTTGCTTTGCGTTCTTTCTCGTTGGGCCGAAACTGCGTTACAATGTTAACAAAGATAAAAGATAAAATGTACATTCAAAAGATTAAAACTCCAAATGAATTTATACGAGGGCTATTAAATATTAAAAAGATTTGCCAAAAATTTTTCAATCGTTACAAACACCTATGCAGGGGTAGTTCAAAGTAGACATTATATTTCTAAAACTTGACTTTGTTTACAAATGGTGGGTATTTTTTGTTTCAGGACATTGTGTTTTTTGTTCTTTTATTGGCCTTTGCAAACAGTTGCGATAATCATACAACAGCATTGAATGCTGTTGTAAACAACATTGTTTTCAGTACATTTCAAGCATTATGTTATGATCTGTGCCTTCTCTAATGAAAATGGCTGAAATTTATGAGCAAAATTGATATTCGATTTTGAACAAAAATTAAAGTTTACGATATTTTTTAGTACTGAAGTAATATAATATCAAAACTATATATTTGTTTAGATAAAACATATACATACAAAGTTTTGACAGAAAATATTTGAGATCTGCTACTGGTTTCTTCTAGTTAAAGCTCTTTGAAAATGGTCAATCATTTTTTTTAAATGGAGCCCATATACCTAAACTAACAAAAAAACTAAAAAAAAATAATTTTACAGCGTCAACTACCTGCAAAAAAAAATCGAGACTGATATTCATTGGATAACAGAATTACATCAAAGAAATATTTATTTTTTAATATACTATCATTATCATGCAATTATAATTATTGTATTTATTAATTACATCATGCGATGCGAATAGCATGGTAAGTCAAGGAAGACAGTAGGGAGGGGGGGGGGGAGGTGTACCCTTCATATGACATGGATAAAATATGGTATTGGGAATTCAAGTGTGGAAGGCAGTCGTGTCAAGATGAACATGCTGGTGGACTTCCAATGAAAGTTGTGACTGAAAAAATGATCAGTAAAGTCAATGATATTGTCATCGGTGACTGTCTATCAGATAATTAGCACAGATCTGTAAGATTTCATATGGTAGTGTACAGGCCATATTGACAGAATATTTGTACATAAAAAAATTCAGCGCGATGGGCTTTGAAAATGCTCACAGCAGATCAGAAGAGGAATCTTAAAGTGAAGAATCAGTCAGCAGCTTCTCTCCTTCATCAGAGCTGACAAAGAGAAGTTCATTCAAAGATGTTAACATGGGTGCACCACTTGGATCCCGAGTCAAAAATGCAAATCATGCAGTGGAAACACCATGGATCCCTAGCACCAAAGAAGTTCAAGATTCGACAGCCCCAAGGCAAGGTATCCGTATTTTGAGATGCAAAGGGCATACTGCTGGTGGAAAACCTTGAATACCGCACCACAGTCACAGGGAGTTACTATGCCAGCCCAATTGAAAAAGTACAAAATGATACCAAAACAGAGAGACAGGGAAAGATTGCCCGGGAGTAGGCCCTACCAGCATGACAATGCACTAGTTCACACATCCCAATTTGCAGTGACCGCAGTACACAAAGCACAATTTCAATTGGTTGATTGCCCACCATATTTCCCGGATATAGCCCCCTATTTCTAAATCTCAAAAAAAAACACCTGCATGGGAAGAGTTTCAGTAGTCATGGGACACTGTAAACATATGGTTTCAGGAGCAGTAAGAAGATTTTTTCCGTGCCACAAGCGAAGCCCTAGAGCACCTAGTGCAATCAAGTCACAGGGGACTGTTGAAAAATAAGAGTAATTAAATGGCCCTTAGACTTGGAATCCCACTCAACTGAGTTGTAGAATGATCACTTCACATGTAAAGATAACAACGAGAAGGGAAACCCAACAGTAATTGGCTGTTGGATAGGGAGAGAAAAGAAAGTATGTATCAGGGGTGAGCTTTTGAGTGATACTTACCATGTATTGACTAATGGATATACAGTTCTTTATCATAAAAAACAACAACATAAAAATGATGGTATAAATAATATATAATTATGGTACAATTGAGTAATAGATGTATTAATCCTAATAACTATCTACCAAATGCACCCCTCCCAAACAATGAAGTGTTAAAATCCAATAGACACTTATTGCAGCAGAGTTGTAGATAACATGTTCTAGTTCAATGCATGACTGCATTTTCTATATTATAAAGAGTGGTCACAAAGAGGGTGTAGCCCCCACTCCCCTTTAATTTGACACCATGATGCTTGATATGGACACATACTTGATAGTTTAGAGCCCAGAGACAGTCATTTTCATAGCACAGCCGAATTCTACAGAACACATTATGTCCTGCTGCTTTTATATACATTTCAGTTTTGTCGAAAGCGAGAGAAGTTTTCACTCAGATTATCCAAGAGTTGTAATTCTTTGGGAACCTTAGCTCATTCCATTACGATGAACAGTAGCCGCACGCAGACACTGCACTTACTGTGTGTATGACGCTGTTGTTTTATTGCCAACCCACTGCTTTTCCAGACAACTGTGTCATGTCTTGTTCTTCTTATTATTAAGACTCATGTCATATTAATTGATGTACAGGGTGTCCAAATAAAACCTCCCTGATTTTAAATTACAATTGTAAAGAAACTATTCGACAAAGAGCATTGCGGTGCCATGTAAAGCAACTCGATTTTTTTTAAGGACCTGAGTAATTAGCAACAATGACGACAGCACAAAAGAGAGTACAGTGTGGCATGGAGAAGCAAAATCAACAACAATCAGTCCAAAGACATTTCGGATGTGCATTTGAATGGGAGCCACCAGACGTAAATACAATTAAGGCTTGGTATGACGACAAGTTCCCAGCCACTGGGACTGTTAACCGACCGTCAGTTTCTTGCAGAAAGCACACTGATGAAATGATAGAGGTGATCAGGGAGGCCATCGAGAGAAGTCTGAGATCTCAGGACATAATCCCTCTGAAGATCTTCTTGTGGGGTTATGTAAAAGACAAGGTTTACAATTCACATGTACAGTACGGACACTTCTGGATTGTAAAAACCTCAATGACTTTCAATGAGATTATTACAACCCAGAAATGTCCGTGACTGTACGTGACCATCGTGATTTCTGCAGGAGACTTGAGAATGCCATCACCTACATCACTTGTAACATGCAAGTTCGCACATGGGTCGAGATCGAGTATTGGCTAGACATTTTGAGTGTTACGAAAGGAGCTTACATGATGCTGCAAACCACAAGGCTCTATGTTGAATAGTTTCCTCATGACCTTAATTTGAAATCAGGGAAGTTTCATGTGGACATCCTGTACTTTATTGTACTTAAGTACAACAAGAAGTATTCGCACGAACTACAACATTAGAGACTGTCGGCTACTTAACTCTAATAATGGTGCTAGCCCCTTCCTTTAAGAGGTACCATTTACTACACATATCTGTATTTCATAATTCCTTATTTCTATTTAGGCAGTTCGGAATTGATTGAGACTGTGTCCCATGTGACTATACGCCGTAATCAAGAACTAAAGAGAGAGTGGTGACCTTGGACTGTGAACCGCCGGAGTTTAATTTTTCTAGCTGCAGACAGCACCATGTGACAGGTATTTGTTTCTCATAGTGTAGTTGGAGTCATGGACAAGATGTTGCCAAGTGGAGGTGTATGATATCTGCATGGAAGGTGACTACAATGGTCAAAGGTGGATCACGTGGTTCCTGTGGAGAGAAAGTGTGCCTATAGCTATGATTCATAATTGGCTACAAGCAGTGTGTGGTGAATCTGCTCCAAGTTGTGCAACTGTGTTCCGCTGGGTTGCAGGTTTCACAGCAGGAAGTGCTGGTGTCAAGACAAGAACCAGCCTTGGATGTCATCACTCATCTCGAACCTCTGGCATGATTCAGGTCTGACATAGTAACGAACAACAGACACATGACTGTGGAGGCTCTACAGCAGCATGCAACCGGTATGGGAGGAGCGACAAATCAAATACTCACCAAGAACCTGAAGATGGCGTTTTCATAGTGGGTTCCTCATGACTCCTGCTCCCCCCCCAAAAAAAACAAACAAAAGATGCGCATATGAACTGTTGCAGGATCTCTTGGCTCTCCATGACAAAAAACCAGATAACTTTTTTGCTCGCTTAGTGATTGAAGATGAGTCATCCTTCATTTACGAAACACCCCAGAAAAGGCAGCAATCAATGGAATAGAAACACCACGGCAGTCCATGTCCAAAAAAAGCAAGATCGTCACTTTCATGTGGGAAGCAACTAGTGTCTGTTTTTTGGGATGCAGATGACATCCTGCTTTTGGACCAGCTGCCACAACATTCCAGGGTGAACAGTGGCACATACTGTCAACTTCTCTGCAGAGTGTAACGTGTAATTCAGAAACGATGACCAGGGAAATGGTAAAAAAAAAAATGTATCTCCTACTCGACTTCTGCACACACAATGGCAACACTGCAGCCACTGGATTGTTTTGAAACACCCTTCATATTCACCAGATTTGGCTCCTTTGGACTATGCACTCATTGATGCTATGAAAAGCCACTGAAGGGCAGGGTGTTTCAGGATGCAGAGGCCTTACATGCCATTGTCCACGAGTGGTATTGCCACACTCCATGGGAATGGTTCAAACAAGCACTCATGAAACTTCCACATCGTACGCGGCGATGCATTCAACTAGAACTAGAGGGAGGATATGTCCAGAAGGCCTGAAAGGTTCACAATCTAGCTTGTGTTTTTCCACCAATAATCAGGTCAGTCTCAATCAATTCCGAATGACCCAAGTATTTATGTTGGTTCCTTGTGAGAATTTGTTCTTAAATGGAGTCTTCCAAGATATATTTAAACTAATTATTTTCTATGAATATGCATGATGTAACCAACATATGTGGACACTATACACTGTGAATTTAGTGGCAAGCACAAAGAAATAAAACAAAACAGAATAAACAATTGAAAATAATTATGAACAGTATATGCTACTCCAATTTTTAAACAATAATGTCATTTAAAAAAATTCAATTGGTCAATGCACTATTTGCACATCATGAAAATAATGATCTGTTATATTCTATTCATTACTCAATGACTCACCTCTTCAATAATGAATTCACTGCTTAGGCTGGAGATGCTTTCTGCATAATCTGAAACACAAATAAATAGTTTTAATGTTGATACACTAAATATCGACATACACATTCATCAGGTTTAAATCTTATTACCAACTAGCTGATTGCCCGGGTATTTATTTATCACAATCTTCTATTACACAAGAATATAATGAATTCCAACTATAGTGTAAAATGAACTTGGAGTTCAACGGCATTGGGAGTGTCACTATTCATCTTAGCGACCCCCAAAACTATGGATTCCACACTAATATTGGTTGTTTTACATGTCACCCCCTTCCCACCCCCCACCCCTAGGGGTGTCTTGGAGTTGAATGGCATTGGGAGTGTCACTATTCATCTTAGCGACCCCGAAAACTATGGATTCCACACTAATATTGGTTGTTTTACATGTCACCCCCTTCCCACCCCCCACCCCTAGGGGTGTCTTGGAGTTGAATGGCATTGGGAGTGTCACTATTCATCTTAGCGACCCCGAAAACTATGGATTCCACACAAATATTGGTTGTTTTACATGTCACCCCCTTCCCAACCCACCCCTAGGGGTGTCTTGGAGTTGAATGGCATTGAGAGTGTCACTATTCATCTTAGCGACCCCGAAAACTATGGATTCCACACTAATATTGGTTGTTTTACATGTCACCCCCTTCCCAGCCCTAGGAGTGTCTTGGAGTTGAATGGCATTGGGAGTGTCACTATTCATCTTAGCAACCCCGAAAACTATGGATTCCACACTAATATTGTCATTTTTTATTATTTCTTTCCAGATTGTAAATCATACGTGTACCAAGTTTGGTTGAAATCGCTCCAGGCATTCGATAGTTATGCCGGAACAAACAAACACACACACATATACATCCATTTTTATATATATATAGGAAGGGTAAGTATTGAAAGTTACACAACTGTTTTTGAAATTTATATTGGAGAACATTCCACTAGTCATGTAAAATCTTAATTTTTCATGTACATATATGTATGTATGGAGATATACACACACACACACTGCACGGCATTCAAAACACTCTGTGGTGACGGGTTAGTACAGCACGCTATGACATCAGGTGTTTTGGGTTCAAATCCTGGATGGGCATTACCATTTGCTATTTCATCATATCATCACTCATCCTCATCTTCGTGATTAGCCAAAACTGGCAGAAAAGGAAAGAAAAATAACCAAAATCATCACTGAACAATGGAGACATTTTAGAATGAAGAATCTTGTATTTCAGTCCACCTATTCTTTGTCTTGGGACAGTTTTTAAATACAGTAGATGCTTCATGCAACATTGCAAGTACTATTAATCTTTTGAATTCGGCTCAGCTCTTAACAAGTGATGCTAGTGGCAACCCTGTTACGCGTTCCTGGAAGTTATGTCAGAGCGATTGTTTGCTGTGTTCTGTTGCATACATACAGGTTCGATTTTAAGCACTTATAGAGCAGAATCTGAGTCTCTGACAGATCACATACATTACTTTCAGTGTTAGTTTTGGTATCAGTTCCGATTGTTTTATGATTTTTTTTTTCCAAATTCTCCTAGCAGAAAAGAAAGTATAATTATTGTAGAATTTTGGAAATCTTCCTTAAAGTAATGAACACTGTTTTGATTCGAAACAAATCTATTTATGTTAAAAAAAAAAAAAAACGGTATGAATTTACAATACCGGAAGTATCTCAAATTGCTGTCAAATTCAGCATACTCACAAATTTTGGCCTCGTAATCATGAATCTGCAAGTTAAAAATTGGCGGGCACGTCTAGAAATTGCAAAATAACCTCGTCCTTTACCGCCATGCAATAACATGGAAACCATGTTCTGATATGAAGACGTCTTCCTAATGCCATCGTAAACATAGTTTTGAAACGCTAATCATTGCAAAAAATAGTTGTTTTCTTCTTAAATCAAGGGCGTTTACTCCGTTCACGGACCCATTTTTTCGACTTCTTTTGCAATTTCTAGACGTGACCGTCAAATTTTAATTGCAGATTCATGATTACGAGGCCAAAATTAGGGCAAGAATTTACAATACCGGACCCTTCTGTAATTTCTATGCTACAGCTTATACTCTCGAAATAATTAGTCACGATGATTTATCTGAGGTTAACATGTTGGGGTGAGGTGTAGAAATTGTTCATTAACATGTAGAAATTGTAAAATAAGCTTTTCTAATCTCGCAATGATTCTCTGTATACAAGATGGGAACCATATTTGTTAATATGAACAACTGACGTTTGCAATTAGTTACGCTGTCTACAGCGTTGCCACACTTGATTTCACACTTGGAGAGCATGGATCATGTAAGAATGGCGGAAGAGAACAGTAAAAAAGTTGTTGATTACAGGTAAGTTTGGCAACAATGCATCAATTGTAAAATTGAAGGATACGAAAATGGTGTCTTCGATGAAGAACGTTTTCCGTTAAAGTGCTACGAAAATAAGATCTTTTTTCAGTTTGTTATCACAATTAACGCAATACCACGGATAGCTCCACTGATAGGCAAGCATAGTTAAAATTTGGGGTCGTAGTAATGTCAGGAATGTATATTTCGTTTTTTAAGTATTGGAAACACAAAATCTTTCGGTAAATAATGAGCAATCGTGCATGTCTGTTCCCACCACGGACCACCCAATTTCGCTTATTTTGCAATTTCCATACATGACACCCAAATTTTAACTTCAAATTCGTTATTAGGAGGCCTCAATTAGTGAGTATGCGAAATATTACAAAAATCGGGGAGGGGTCCGGAATTGTAAATTCGCTCCAAAAAACTTGCATATAGGGACTTAAGGTAAAACTTCGGTATGGTCCCAACGGATTTCTTGATATTTACACAAGAAACTACTTACGGAAATGAGTTTCTGTAGCATTTAGAAGTTTGTGGAGGTATTTTCTTTCATCGTGCAATCTATTTCACCGGGAAATCATGTATTTTTGAACAGAAATATCAGTAAACTTTCTGTATCCGGAAAATGCCTGAAACTCGCTATTTATCTCACTTTCCATATTCCTACTTACGTATTCTGCATTGAGAAACATTGCTGAAGGTGGCATTTCGCTTTTTTCATGGAAATAATCTATATTTTCGACGTATGAAGTAAGTTTTGTTAGTTTCTTTTCCCTTTCATTTCCTTGCACTACGTGAACCAAATGTTGTGAATGTAACTCCCTGACAGTGTTTTAAACCACGCTGTTTTTAGCAAGAAGATGACAATTTTAACTATGTTTGCCTAATGTAACCTAACCTAACCTTGCCGTTCATGGTTTGTGGGTCTATTCATGAATTGGGGCTATCCGTGAATGGTTCGTGGGGATTTTTTGGTTAACAAGGCTGGAAACACTGCATACCTAATGATGGTGACCCACGCTAGTAAAGCTGTCTCGCCATATTGTGTATTATGCAAATGAAATAAGGAAGAGAAATAATTAATTGTAATGTGAAAAATTCAAATTATTATTTGTGAAAAAAGCAAAATACCACCTTGAAGAATCTTTCGCAATGCAGAATAGGTAAGTACGAATGTTAAAAGTGACGAAATGAATGAGTGAGAGGTGTTGGGACTGTGTCGAAGTTTTACCGAGACTTTATTTTAATGCTAGGAGAACCGAACCTGGCCTGCCTAACCGGTAACTGTTCAGATTGTTTTATGGTTCTTTTAAAATTCTCCTAGCAGAAAGTGTTAAGTATCGTACAATTTTGGATACCATTGTCACACGAAATTTGAACCTTCCTTAATCTCAATTATTTGCAAAAATATTTAATCGTAATAATTGAGCGGTCGACGTTTTAGATCTTCAATTGAACATGTTTTAAAGAACCCGGTCTCTGGCAGCATGTGAGATCATCCACGTATTTTTTCTCGCGTGACCCACGAAAGGTTACAACGTCTGTACATGTAAGTTGTCACGTAGACATGGATCCTTTAGTACCCCTCTTTAAAGAGTAGGTCCAGCCTATACTGACCTTTGCATAAAGTGCATAGTACTACTTCCGTATAGTCATTTTTAACATTCGTACTTACCTATTCTGCATTGCAAAATGTTCTTCAAGGTGCTATTTTGATTTTTTCATGAAAAAAGTTCAATTTTTAACATAAAGAGTAATTATTAAACCATTGACGTTAGCCCCACGAACCTTCATGGGAATGAGGTATGCCTACGAGGTTAGGTTAGGCTCCATTAGCACTCAATTCGTTCAATTTAGCATATACGGACAACATTGTTTTTTATCGATGAAAGAAAATACCAAAAATAACTTCTAAATGCTACAGAAACTCATTTCGGCCCAAGTTCCTTTTGTTTTATTGTGATTTCATCATGCTACAAATGCAATTTTTACATGGTTTGATTTCGATGTACGTTTGTTAACACATACTGCGGAGTTTTAGCGATTACCTAAGATTCTGTTCAATATGTGCTTTCGTGGTTAGATTAGGCAGCTTAGGTTTGGTTCCCTTAGCATTAAAATAAGGTCCTTAAATGCATTCTACTAAGGTTAACATTCACTTCTACATTCATTCCCACGCTTCTACAACATTTACTGTCTCTTGTCGACAGAGAATATCTTGTCCATGAGAAGTGCGTAAGGTAATTTTCGGTAACACTTTACTATACCGGAGATGGATTTCTTCAAATTTACAGGAGAAAGTACGGTACTACTTTACTATACCAGAGACACCTATCAATGATTTATTTCGCAATTTTTTACATTGCTAACGTACTATTCTGCATTGCGGAACATTTATTTAGGTGAAATAATGAATTTCTAACGAAAATAATGTCTACTTCTTACATTAACGAGTACTTACTGTTGTTCCTTATTTCGGACAACATCGGAATTAGAAATTCCACGGCATCTTCCACACCCGGCAACAACTTCGCGACGTATCCTCGACATGTCATCTTGTAGCAGCAGCAATAGCGTGTCGGAAATAGATTTTCGTAGAAAACCACATGCATTACTTAAATTTACAGGAGAAAGTAATTACGCAAATCATTTTCTGTAGCGTTGTTGATGTTCGGGAATGTAGTTTTGATCCATTTTAATGGGAATGCATATGGTTTTCTACGAAAATCTATTTCCGACGTGCTATTGCTGCTGCCGCCATTTGCTTTCTGCACGAGATGATTTGTGGGAAATAAGGAACAACAGTAAGTTCTCGTTAATGTAAGAAATAGACATTATTTTCGTTAGAAATTTATTATTTCACATAAATAAATGTTCTGCAATGCAGAATAGTACGTTAGCAATGTAAAAAATGGAGTGAATTTACAATATAGAGAAAGTCTCCAATTTTGTTAATTTTCGGTATACTAACCAATTTTGACCTCCTAATCACGAATCTGTTGAAAAAAAACGAGGGTCACGTCTGAAAATTTGAAAAAAAGCCGATTGATTTTTTTTATATATAGGAGTATATGCGTAGTTTTACGAACAAAAATGTAATCTCCTGTCATTGTGTCCAATCACGCCGTTGTTTTACAAGAAAATGATTTATGATGTTCAATTCTAGTACGATCCCTATTTTTTCGATGAATTTAGGGGTGAAATGAGCGTTAATGGAACCTAACCTAACCTCGTTTTCACCAAAATGTACAATTTCCAGACGTGACCCCCGGTTTTTTACAACAGATTCATGATTAGGAGGCCAAAATTAGTTAGTATACCGAAAATTAACGAAATTGGAGACTTTCTCTATATTGTAAATTCTTACCTAAAAAATTGCGAAATAAATCATTGATAGGTGTCTCCGGTATAGTAAAGTAGTACCTAATTTTCAAGTTGTTTTTTCAACATAAATAACTTTTTTCGAGACCAAACAGTGCTCATTACTTTAAGGTTCAAATTTCGTGTGACAATGATTTCCAAAATTCTACGACAATTAGTCTTTGTGCTAGGAGAAATCATAAAACAATCGGAACTGTTACCTTCATTTCGATAAGTAGTTTCTTACGGAAGTGTTACCAATAGCGTTAAACAAACTTTGCCGAACAAATACATACCACTGTCACCAGGCAAGTCATCATCAGCATTCCATTCATTTGCTAATGGGTCGAATTTCTTTGTTACTAACGAACTTAGTCTCTCTTCAAAAGATGTCAATTCCTCTTCCTTGCCTTGTGCGTTGATGATTTCATTCTCCAATTGTGCAATATTTTTCCTTGCATTTTTCTTTATGTTTTCGTAACATTTTCTTAACTGCTTTTCTACCCTCTTTGTCACGCCACTTTTGGAATTGAAAGCTTGGGTGATTAGATACCATGCTCTATTCTTTTTCCTTTGCATTTCTAAACTGGGTTTCTTAGAATCAACAATATCTTTATACTTCTGTGCCAGGTTAAATACAAGTCTTCTTTCACGCTCTGTATAATTTGCACCTCGACTCTTTTTTACCCCCATCATCGTCTTCAAATCATAACATACCTTTAGACTCTCTCCGAAATGTCTTATCCACCACAGTTCATAACGTAAGAATCGGACGATTTTCAATGGGAAATATATTAGTTCAAAACAAATAATAAGGACGAACCACAGACTGGTGGAACTAACTTGCTCAACACAGCATGTACATCAACACTGACAATCACAGACTAACATACAAAGCACAGACTAGAACAAAGTTAACATTATGACACAGATTCGAAGAAACAGTAAATTCAAAGGCAACTGTCTGCTGCCACGTTCTTTTTCCGCTAGAATCTCAAAAGAAGAAGAAGAGGCCAGGCCAATCATATGATGCGTAACAAAATGTGGGCGTGTACAACACTGAACGAGAGAACACGTGATTCAAGATGGCGAAACTAGAGTCGACGGCGTAATGAGCTCCTGCTCTCTCTCTCTCTCTCTCTCTCTCTCTCTCTCTCTCTCTCTCTCTCTCTCTCTCTCTCTCTTTGTCATGCGTAAGAAAGTGGTCCGTCTCTCCTAGGAAGCCAATGTTTAGGGTGACATGATTTCCGTTCTGTAATATTGATTGATTTAGTTTATTTTACTTCGCTTTTCTGCCACTTTTGGCTAATCGCGAAGATGAGGGTGAGTGATATGCTGAAATTGATGAAGGGACACTCACAAACACTCATGGGTCGACCGGCATTCGAACTCGGGATCCCTGTAGCGCGAGTGCTAACCACTCCGCCATGGAAGCCAGCTTTAACAAAAATTAAGTAAACAATGAACTTTCTTCCATTCCGCTCCTAAAATGCATGTACCATGTGAGTTGAGTTGAGTTGGGAGTTTTAAGTCCACTTTATGCACAGTAATGCTAATCGGGACTGGACCTACAGTTTAAAGTGGGATCCGAACCACTTGTGCCTCTACCGGGTATCGAACCCGGGATGTACCATTTGATTTTAACTAAATCTGGGACTAATTATTAGAAAAGAACGTATCTCATTGAGTTTTGAGTTGTTGTTTTTTTTATTTTATGCACAGATAGGCTAATTGGGACTGGATTTACAGTTTAATGTAACTTCGTTCTACCATCCTGCCCAGCGACTCTGCAAACTACTCTTTTGCCACTTGATGTTGACTAACGCCACGTCATACCCAGAGACTCTTGTGTGTGCTAATATTTGTTATCAGTCAGACTCATTTCAATGGCCAATAACCCCCTTCCCCCTCCGCTCTCCTCCAAGTAACTTTCCCTGCATTCATGATGTGTGATTTGATTTATTTTCATCATATTTGTGTAATGCATTTGTAATATCGGACATGTCAATGAATAGAGCAACGTGGGGCATATTATTGAGCAAAGAACTAGGTACATGACCTTCAATGACCCCTGAGAGACAATAGACGTATTAGAAGTTCCAGAATGAACCTGACTGACTTCCCAGCGATCTCCACATGAGTGCCTCTTTAGTCGAGCTGCGAACCATCATATTATCTTGAAACAGGCATGTAGGAAGCACAGTAGACCTACTACAGCACATTGTAAAAAGAGTGGAGAGGGATGAATACACGAGACAAGACTGGTTCTGCAATTGTTATTTTACGTTGCTTTTCTTCCTGTTTAGGTTAATCGCGACGAGGACGAGTGAGTGTTGATATGATGAAATTGATGAACATTTACAAAGAGCAATCATGCCCAGGCTGGGATTCGAACCCGGGACCCCTGGCCTCATAGCGCGATGTGCTAACCACTAAATCGCGGAGGGTCGGCACGAGACAAGAATTGGATGGTAAAATGGAAAATGAAACCAAACAAAAATATGTTTGTAAAAAGGTTTCATTTAGGTAGAACTTAGAGGGAAAAATTAAAACAAGTAATCAAGCAAGCAAAGCAGCACCGGAAAACATAGGTGCCGATTGTTAGCGATATTAGGGGGGCAAAGTTAAGCGAAGTATGAATACCAATTTCTTTCCGCGTGCGAGTAGGTAGCTACACTGAAAACATAAAAACATGTATCAGCAGGGCCGGATTAACCTATGGGCAACTGGGTCAATTGCCCCGGAACCCCCACCAAAAGGAAGCTGTGAAGGGCCTCCACCAAAAATAATATTTTATCCAAATGGCTATGCTTGTGAAAAATTACATAAGAAGTTATTTTAAAAATAAAAATAAAACTTCAATATTGTCGTATGTCTACACTCTTCTGGATCAAATTGTAGCACAGCTCTCAGTCGATCTGTTTGTAGATATATGAAACTCAATATACTTTATACCATGGATTGAATTGGCTGTGGTGTGGAAATAAGGCACACTTATTCAAACAACCAATTCTCAGATGCGATAAATATAATAAATAATCCTACGAAGTACATAACTTTCTTTCGTTAATAACATCGTATTACAACTGTGAGTTTTTCTAGGGAAAAAAATGTAGAGATACTAGCGCTTTCTCAAAAATGAAATTAGTGAAAAACAGGCTTCGTGCTGCCATGGGACAGGATCGCTTATCCAATCTTTGTTTATTAAGCATTGAACATGAACTTCTTCGTGAATTGGACTTCGATGATATAGTAGATGAATTTTCGGCGAAAAAGGCAAGAAAAGTGTGTCTACTATAAGTGTTAAGCCTTTGGGAATTTTCTTGAAGAAAGTGTAGTTACTACAGTTTCCAGAATGAACCTGTCGGCAGTTGTCCAGTAGATGGACCGTGCATATGTAGTGACATATTTACTCTTAATTGTAAATAATATCATTTATAATAAATTATGTACGTAAGTACAGTCTACTGCTCAGTTCTCTGTTTCCGTCTGAACCCCCTTAGTATTTACTATATATTGTAGTTACGGTGTTCACTCTTCATAATATGCTGTAGACATTTAGACCCAGAATTTTACTGCTGCTATAGCGTTACAATTTTCGTCCTGTAACTTTGTTTTACTGCGCTATTCTCCCTGTAAACCTATCTGCGATATGTTCGACTGTGAATGACTACCGATTCTAAAATCAGGTCTACCATTTCAACTGCTGAAAATTGGTGGTTAACATATTGGCTGAGTCTGCTGTCACGCACGTGTCAGCAGTAAGAATAAGCGTCAAATTTGCTCCTGCCACGTAATTCGTCTGCTAAAAGGATGTTACAAATCTTAAGAACAGATGAAGATGAGAGAAATGCAAGTTTATGATTAGTGGGAATGAATGTACAGGTAATTTAGAACCTGTTTCTTTAGAAAGCATTTAGCGATATTATTTTAATGTTAACAGAACCTAACCTAACTACGAGAGCATTTAGGTTTATTATTAGAAGAATGCTGAGGGACCTAATCTTAAAACATTTTGTGAAAGTAATCGCTACAACTTCACAGTATGTGTTACAGACGTAATTGCATATATAGCATGACGAAATCACGATAAAACAAAGACCGAGTCTGCTGCCACGCGCATCTTTTTTGAGGTTCCAGCAGAAAAAGAACGTGGCAGCAGACACTACCTAATATTTATTGAGCTAATAAAGCTCCTAGTAAAAAATAATAAAAAAATGGGGGGCCCCACAAAACATTTTGCCCAGGGGCCTCCACAAACCTTGATACGGCCCTATGTATCAGGGTACATCGAACTTTATTAGCTAGATAACAGTAACGCCCTCGCCTTGCAATCAGGGGGTCCCGGCTTCGATACTCGATGCAGGCACATAGTGGTTCGGATCCCACTATAAACTCTAGGTCCAGTCCTAATTAACCTTACTGAGAATAAAGTGGACTTCAAATAAACAAAAGCGGGCGGCACGCGTATTTTTTCAAATGTTTGTTATTCATCGTATAAGTACCGGGTGTCCCAGAAGTCTTTCCCTGATTACAAACTTTATTCATATCCGCTATATGCAATGTAGAGATGTGAAAGTGGTGCCAAAATATTGGAAAACTAACCAAGTTTATTTGTTGCAGGTTTCAGTAATTGGCTGTAGTGTAGCAGTGTCAGTGCCAAGGAATCCGGAATTAATGCTCTTGACATCGGGTGGCATCTTTCCATACAATGTTTCTTGGACTTGACAGGATTTGGGAATGAAGATAAATTCCATTTTATAAATACCAACTTATTGATGGCAGATATTCTAGACGAAAGAATTCTGTACATTTGAAAGTTCCTCTGCATTGTTATTGGTGACCGGATCTCGTGATACCAGAGGACATGCTGAGCTTTTTCCTGATTTGTGAACATTTCCGGTTTTCTGGGCACTGACACTGCTACACTACAGCCACGTTACTCAAACTTGCAAAAAAAAAAAAAAAAAAAAAAAACTTGGTTAGTTTTCCAACATTTTGGCACCACTTTCACATCTCTACCTTGCATAGGCTATAGCGGATATGAATAAAGTTTGTAATCAGGGAAAGACTTCTGGGACACCCGTACCTATAACACTGCCACTTCCAGTATAAATAAAACCAACATTGCTACGTAATCTTGATTAAATAACAACAGTGGCATATTTCAGCAGAACATATACTTTCAACTTCTAATCGACTTTTCCGAATGTGGATATTCTTGAATCACAATTTTCAGTGCAACCTTTCATTACTTTCTTAGTGCCACATATATCAAGATTCTCCTTATGCAGTTGAAACCGTGCTACAGAGATAATACGCTTTGGGTCACCGTACTTCATTAGTAGTTCTTGAAGCGATGCAAAGGATTGAAGCTACTTGCAGCCTCGGAAGAAGTTTTTCTTTTTATTGTTCGACATAAAATCTTATCTGCTCTGTCACGTAACCATTTTCAAATTGATAGTACGTGTAATATATCCCACTAGAGTAAGCTATTTTGCAGTACATAAATAAAAATTAACAAATAGTTCCGTTTAGTCAGTCAGGGTCTTTTACAATCTCTTTTTCGTTATTTCATGGCAGGAGTGGATAATGAATTTTCCATCTGGAGGAGTGTAAGTTCATATTTCGGGGGTGTAAGAGTAAGTTTTGAATCAAGGTTACCCATAAATTTAGCCCTGGTGAAACGTTATAGGGGATGTTGAGGAACTTCTTGAGGGTGACTGCGTGATGTTTGATAAATTTTAATTTTGTGGGTGGAGGGGATACCAATAAATTCTTGTGAAGCATGGAGATGTAAATGAGAGGTACAAGTTGATCCTTTTTCTATGGTTGAAAGTTTTGTACACAAGTGGAATGCATTTGTTCTGTGATCATGCAAAGCATGGTGCGAAATCCTGTGAGGGATTTCCCCTCACCAATAATTTTGTCCTAAGATATTTCCAAGAATTTCGTGGGGAGAATTTTTCTTATTACAAAAAAAAAATAAAAAATAAGCAATTAGTCTTCATTTCAAATACTTTACTAAGAATAATATTGATAACGCACACAAAGTAGTGTGTTTGGAAGAATGACACAATGTTTGCTACATTCCAACTGCAAATTATTTATCAGTATCTGCAAAAATAAAATGCGGATAACGATTACGTGAAATGGGTGAAAGGACAATCACAAACACAAATAGACAACCCAACATGAGTCCCACCACGGAGGATTATCCTGGTTACAGGTCTAGGTGCCAGAGCCTCGTTAGTCTGCAAAATGCAGTCCAGGGTGTAGTGGAGAACGGGGCCAATTGTAACGCGGATCAAATGCAGCGTTCGTTACTGTGCTTCTCTCGTGAGGCATCTGCAGAAAGAAGAACTGAGTCGTGAGTGTCTCATGTGGAGGCGTTGCCTATGTCATGATTACTACAGCTATTACTCGCATTTTCTCCAAATTTCAACATGTAAGTAAAAACTTAAAGCACTGCTTTATTGTTCAATAGTACTTTCTCGATGTCGTCTTATCAAGGTTTGTCTATACCATTGCAATACGCCTTATTTTATTTATTTGTTAATATAGATATGAATTTCTGGTGTCGTGGTCGTGGTTAGTAGCTGCAAGCCCGCAAACAATATGGCGTCAAGCCGGCCCCCGTGACGGAGTGGTTAGCATATCGTGCTACGAAAGCCAGGGGTCCCGGGTTCGAATCCCGGCCTGGGCAGGATGTTTGTAAGTTGATTGATTGATTGATTTGTTATTTTAAGTCCACTTTATGCACAGTAAGGCTAATCGGGACTGGACCTACAGTTTAAAGTGCGCCATCGGGGAGGCCAGGATGTTTGTAAGTGTCCATTCATCAATTTCATCATATCATCACTCATCCCCATCTTCGCAAATTAGCCAAAGTGGCGCAAAAGGCGAAGCAAAATAAAGCAAATTAATCAATCAATCAATATGGCGCAGGTGGGCCAAAGGTAACATTTAATTGTGACAGTTGTAACACTGTTAGAATTGCCCCTTGTCCTGTCCATTTCCCATTTAAAATATTCGCTTGTTTTGTAATATAAAACATAGGTAGTACAAAATTTTGAAATATTACATTCTATTTGATTGAGAATGGTAAGAGGTAGAAAAATAACAATAACATAAAATAACAATGAAAAAACTGTAAAGTTAGTTCTGGAACACAATGTTTCAATCACACACTATTTGTCATGTGACATTGACCCGTTTAGTAAGAAGAAAAAGGGACAAAAATGGAGTTTACACCTTTGAGTTTACGTGGACTTTTGTAGCCAGAGTATCATGTATGTGTATTGCATAAGGCAATAATGAGGAAAGGAGAGACTGAGAGAAAGATACCGTGATAGAAAGTTAAAGAGCAAGAGCATAATGAAAATGGGGGGAGAAAGTGAGAGAAAGATGACGAAACAGAAAGAGATAGGGAGGTAGAAGGAACAAACTGATATATATATATATATATATATATATATATATATATATATATAAACACACACACACGTACATACATGTATGTATGTATACTATGTGTGTGTGTGTGTGTGTGTGTGTAAAAATAGAAATATGCTGTTTATAGCTGTTGTAAGACAAATAAAAACAATAATTATAATGATGCAGATTCCTCATGAATTTATTATCATTGTCGGAAATAATTTTAAATGTATTTGTCATAAGACGTAGGTAAGGTAACCGATTAACATTAGACCATTGCAACTATCATTTCTGGATCCGCTCTGCTACTGTTACGTAGGCAACGCACATTCCAGGAAAAAGTGAAGTGCTGTTTTGAAGGGAAAATGACGGTTTGAACAATGTCATCTCCTATTCAGATGAGTGCAAAGTCAAAATTCTTAATAGTGCACAACTGTTAGAAGAGGAAGTTAGTAAAAAGGGGAATAATAATGGGGATGAGTGATGATATGATGAAGGGACACCCACAAAGAAAACCCATGTCCAGACCGAGATTTGAACTAGGGACCCCTAGCGTCGTAACGTGCTGTGCTAATCACGCTACCGTGGTGCACACAGGTGACGTAGGCAACCGGTTGGAGACACAAGAAAAACTTTCAATATTAATTTTCAATATTTTACCTTGTATAAAGATACATGTTAATTTTTAAACACGTTTGATTAATTTCAAACGAGGGAAACGTTTTCATCATTCACGAGTGTTATTGGAACTGTTAGCATTATCCTGTTATAGCTATTAGAGAACGGATTTTGTAGTACATATAAGTATAAACTGTAATACTTGGATGGAAACTGCACGCAATACTCTTTCAAACGATAATGACTTATGGCCAGGCATGGATCCACGGGGAGGGCGATAGGGGCGATTGCCCCTCCCAACTGCCAGGCTTTTAGATATATTATTATGCCTAATATTTTTGAAGATTCAAATGATTACCAAGTTTAACATATCTGATCGTTCAGTTTACTGTAGCAGGAATTATGATAACGACAATAAAAGATATCTATTCCAGCCTTGGAATCCTATTTTTGCAAAACAATAAGTCTAGTTTCTAGAACTAGGTTCCTGTTTATAGTATGATATCTCGCTTATATAATACAGAGCAAGTGTAGGTTAGAATTGATTCTGGGTGAGGTGAGATACCCGACTGAAATTCGCCCCTCCCAACTGTAACTTCTGGATCTGGATTAGGGATGCCCAGATCCGGATCAGGTTGGTTCCGGATCCTAAGGATCCGGATCCAAAAAATTTTCGGATCCGGAATTTTCAGATCCGGATCCGGTACTTTTGGATCCGGATCCGGAATTTTCGGATCCGGATCCGTTTTGTCATCCCACATGGAAAGTAAGAATAACACACATATATATAGTGTGTGTGCGCGCGTGCGCGATTTGTAATTAATTAATACACTTACAAGGGAGGTGTAAGTCTCCCCCTCCGATTTCCATGAAACGTGGCAGGTGTATAGAGGCCCCCCCTCCTCAAATATCAAGATTAGGAGAAATTGAAGTGGGGATCTGACCCCGAAACCACGTAAATATGGCATAGGAAGAAACAGGGGGCATAGGGCCTCTCTAGACTCCTGTCAAATTTCATGGGAATCGGAGGGGAACACAGGGGTCAGATGATCCCCACGTCAATTTGTCCTCATCTTGATATTTGAGGCGGGTTTTGCCCCCTAGAACAGATTTTTAGCCGAAACAAAAAACACGTATTTCTTCATTTGGGCCCGTTTATACACACACCTGACAAGTTTCATGAAAATCGGAGGGGGACACAGGGGTCAGATCCCCACTTCAATTTGTCCTCATCTTGACCATTGAGTGGGTTTTGCCTTGTACAACCGTCTTTTAGCCGAAACAAAAAACACGTATTTCTTCCTTTGGGCCCCTCTATACACCTGCGAAGTTTCATGGAAATCGAAGGGGAACACAGGGGTCAGATCCCCACTTCAATTTGTCCTCATCTTGACATTTGAGGGGAGGTTGCCCCCTAGAACAGATTTTTAGCCGAAACAAAAAACACGTATTTCTTCATTTGGGCCCGTTTATACACACACCTGCCAAGTTTCATGAAAATCGGAGGGGGACACAGGGGTCAGATCCCCACTTCAATTTGTCCTCATCTTGACCATTGAGTGGGTTTTGCCTTGTAAAACCGTCTTTTAGCTGAAACAAAAAACACGTATTTCTTCCTTTGGGCCCCACTATACACCTGCCAAGTTTCATGGAAATCGGAGGGGGACACAGGGATCAGATCCTCACTTCAATTTGTCCTCATCTTGACATTTGAGGGGGTTTTGCCCCTAAAACAGTTTTTTAGCTGAAACAAAAAAAACACGTATTTCTTCTATTGGGCCCCACTATACACCAGCCAAGTTTCATGGAAATCGGAGGGGGACACAGGGATCAGATCCTCACTTCAATTTGTCCTCATCTTGACATTTGAGGGGGTTTTACCCCCTAAAACCTTTTTTTAGCTGAAACAAAAAACACGTATTTCTTCCTTTGGGCCCGACTATACGATACGCCTGCCAAGTTTCGTGGAAATCGGAGGGGAACACTTAGATAACTTCCCTTCTTAGTCTTACACTTTGTAATTATATAACACTGCATATATTATAATGTTTTATTTTAATTTGTAGAACTGTAACTGTAGAACAATTGTATAATTTTTGTATAACATTTCTATCTTGTTATATGTGTTAAAAGTTTCATCCTGGAATGGAATGTCTCACATTTATGTGTGTTTTCATTTCCAATACATTCGAATGAATACATATTCGTTTCAATGGCACTTACAAAATCACCTCTGACATTTTATGTTAAACAAGTAAGATTATTTTTGTGCACGAGTGTGTTAGCCGATGCGTAGCAAAGTATTTTAGGAACACCACTTGAAAAAAATTCTTGTAGGACTAACTAATGAAAAATTTCGAAGATCATAATACCTTTTAAGGTGTGGTAATATTATAATGGGATTGAGATAGTTCCGGATGCGATCCGGATCGGATCCGGATCCAGATCCGAAACTTTCAGACCCGGATCTGGAATTTTCGGATCCGGATCCAGATCCGTAACGTTTGGATCCGGATCCGGATCCGAATGGATCCGGATTTTTCGGATCCGGATCCGTTTGGCCATCCCTAATCTGGATCCGTCACTGCTTATGACTTGAAACTTTTTGGAATATTAAACAAGCAAGCGTCCTTTCTCTGGGGGTTGTTTTCTTTCAGGAAGTAAAAATAGAAGTATCTCCAGATCTTTATGAGGACATGTTTGTTACAAAGGGAAGAACAACATACCCAATGTGGTGAAGTTTCCAAGGACACGAGGGGAGGCATGTCCTCAAATTTGGAGACCATATTACGGTACCTGCATCCTCTCGAGCAGTGGTTTATGACGGGCAACCAGTAGAAAGCGGCAGGGTCACAAACAACAGAAGTGTCGCTTGTTGCTCCTTACCGGCGAACTTGAACTAACTGGTAGTGGTAGCATGAGAGTGACAAATACTTGCCAAAAATAAACACCGTTTTCCGAATCAAGAAATTCAACTGTGTTGCGGATAAAATTTTATTTTCGCATGTTTTTATAGCAATAATGTTGATTTTTGGCTGTTGCCATATCTTGCTGTACCCGTTTGAAATCACTTCTACGTGGCGGAGTGGTTAGTACAGCGAGCTACGACGCCAGGGGTCCAGGTTAAAATCCAGGCCGCCAGGACATGTGTGTTCTTTATGAGTGTCGTTTCATAATTTCACCATCCTCATCTTCGCGATTAGCCAAAGGTGGCAGAAAAGCGAAGTAATCAATCAATCGTTTTATGTAGTAGTAGGGTTGCTAACATATGTATGTTGTTGTTTTTTTACCTCGTTTTTTTCCCCTCGTTCTATTTGAATGGGATCACGCTTTCACAATAAATGAATGAATGAATAAACAATTCGATAGAATTGTACTTTGGGAGCGCGAGGCCCTGTGTTGTGACACGCGTCGCACATCTAATGGCGGCGCCGAGTGTTGGACAGAAGTTGAACTACGCCATCATTCGAGCATCGCTGCTTTATAAATAGAAATGTGCAGACTGCCAAGGAAATTATAACGAGTAATATGTATTATTTGGTTGTGGTGGTGGTGGCGACCTATTAAGTCTTAAATTGTCAGGCGAATTCCGGTGCGAGAGATTGAGTATTTTTTCGATGGAATGAGGGGAATATCAATGTTAAATCTTAGGTTATATCGGGAATTTTGCTAGGGGGACTGAGTATCAAATTTGGAGGACTAACTAAAATCTAACTAACTCTCTAAGACTCTAATCTTCTTAAATTCGAAGGTTTACGGCTGCAACAACGAAAGCTTTCCATCTGTCCCTATCCTGGGCAAGATCAGTACAATCTTTTCCATCCCATACATATTTCCTTTAGGTTCTTCTCAACGTTATGCCTCCATCTTCGTCTTGGTCTTCCTACAGGTCTCTTACCATCAGGTTTTCCCAACAAGAATTCTGTAAACTCTTCTTTCCTCTCCAATTCGTGCCTCATGACCTGATCACGAAAGTTTTCTTGATTTAATTATTATAATAATGTGGACATGCATACAAATTATGCAGTTCTAAATTACCTTCTCCACTCAGCTGTCTCCCCTCCACTATGGAAAAATTGCTTTCAAAGAGGCCACACAACGAAGAAAAATGGATGATATTTGAACTCTCATGTAAAAATATGACTAACGATTTGACATAATTTACCTTAGAATTAATAATTGACTGTAGGCAGTGCTCGAATTGAAGAGGAGGAGGGAGGGGGTTGAGTCATGGAGTTTTGTCTTCCCACATTTTATTTTCCAACCTCTGCATGTTTAAATTAATTTCTAACGAGGGAATGACTTTTTATCCATTCCGCCATTGTTGTTATTAATTTTATAAATTGAAGTAATAATTATCGTTTAATTTCAAGTCAATTCACAGTAATAAAACAGCCTACATTGTAACTTTTGTACTACATTTTACATTAAAAATCGATGATTGTAAAAGAAATCTATGTAATATTACCCTGGTCTCTAGGTGAAACAATTTTTTTCTTCTAAAAGTTATATGAAAGTATTGACGCCATTAAATTACTATTTTTGATGGTTTACCATATGCATAAATAGCAAATATCTTACTGTGAAATTTATCTGATTAAACAAAAAATTTGATAGAAGTAATAGTTCACAGAAACCCTCGAGATATGGAAATAAGCAGGCCATAAAGTTTGAGATAAAGAATTCTTGACACCTCCAACCTCCGAAAAAAATTCTGCCTGCACCTTTGGCTTCCGAAGAACTACATATCAGGCAACAATCTCAAAATGTAAAAATAGGAAGCTCTGAAAATTTACCCTCCTTCCACGTTTACTTCTAATCGAACACGGGGGACTAGGGAAGGGGGGAGGGCTCACGTTAGCCTCCACATAAATCTGGGCCTGGCAATGAGTGAGTTGAAGTGAAAACGTTGGGACTGTCTTCACAAATGCATCTTCATAATGGGCATCGCGAGTCATCTCATCTACAATCTATCCAGGGAATCTTCTGGAGCAAGGCCGCGCATAAGGGTAAAAAGCGAGTGCGAGGAGCGAAGCAGTACGCGCTGCTGCAGAGGCTGATAACTGCAGTTGCTTCTCTCCCCTCCACGAAATCCCGTTCCCTGGCATGTTTTCACTGGTTGAGCCCTTTCACGTCATGACTTGTGCAGAGTTGCTTTCCTTCGCTCCTGAGATTCCCTGGAGAGAGCATAATGTATAGGTTATGCGGCGGCATACGTTAGAACAATTATCACCAAATAACCTATGCCACCAAATTACCTTACTTTATCCTGTTATTGTATTAGCGATTCTTGTAAAATGTAATAATTGTACTAAGTACACTACATAGTAGAGCCTTGTATATAACTTACTCCATAAAATTAGAAAAATAAATAATATTTGTGCCTTCATGGCGTGGTGCTATGCACAGAGGAGCACTTTTACTTTTACTTTTTTTTTATTTATTTGCATTTTCCTTGTGCGAGCTGTACGCTCTACGCACTACATAAATTTTACTTTACACAAACTTTCTCTTCCCTTACAGTCAGTCATGTATTAATATTGTACCCTCTTTACGTTAATGTAAAAATACTGTTAGTAGTTGATCAGATATAAGAAAATTAGACATAATAAGTATAGTTTAGCAATCCAAATCTTGTACATGCAAATAAAGTTGTATGTCTGGTTTCATTATGCAGAGTCCATTTCTAACTTCTTGTCGGGTTACACTTTTATTTCAGGAAGTGAATTTGATATGATCCATATTTTTTGTGTTACGTCATCAGTAGAAAATGTGTCACTAATATATTTATTTTGTGAAAGAAAGCGTAACTTCCTTGTTATTCTATGTAATATTGCGCCTTATTAGTAATTTATATCTTTTGTTTAATGTTTATTGTATTTTATGCTACATTATGGGTAATTTAATGTATCTTCATGTTTGCGAGAGTTCACTATACGAATTTGTATTTCTAAACATGTATAGATGTCAGTTTTGTTGTAGTATCCTTTTGTAGATAGTGAGTGATTCATCTGTACTTTAATCTGTGTTCTCAAAAATAGTATAAAAGCGAGGATATCGCGTAAGAATCAACACACTTTCGCCACGGATCGTCGAAGCTTTTAAAATTAAAAGAACTCCTCGGTGTTGTGCATACATCCTGGTATGGTAGTTCGGGGCGCAAGCTAGGCCTATGTGAACATAGGTACGCCGATAGCCATGCATTGATGATATGCACAATACTGCAACCATTCTACGTTAAATAATAAAGTTAGCCTAAAGATTAATTTGGAAATAAAAGGCTAAAGAGCAAATATTGGCTCAGTTATCATTGCATATCTCTTGGTGTGGTAGTTCGGGGCGCAAGCTAGGTCTATGTGATCATAGGCTTGCCGATAGCCACGCATTGAGTTTTATGCGTTTTAATTGAGTCAATTCATCGACAAAGCGAAATCCTCGCCTTCGTCTCAAGTATAGTTGCATTATAATTGCAATAAATAAAGAATAAAACTTTTCAGTTTATACATACGGCAGTAATGTGGTTTTATTTCTCTGTGCTGTGAATATTGTCTTTGCCTAACACTATCCCTGTACCTGAGAGGAGTCTGTGTACTTCACCGAGTCTCATCGTTCACCGCTGAATATTATTAAGTTGATATTAATAGTATAATAAAACGACGCGTTCTAAATAATTGTGCCTGAATAGAACGTATCAAATTTTTCGCTTGAAATAAAACACATGTAATTTTTTCTACAGATTACCAGAAGCAGAACGCGTGAATTTGTACAGAAGACACCAAATTCTATTACATTTTTAGAAATCTGAGTACGGCACTATACTATATATAAGATGTATGAAGCAATATTTGAATCAGTCACACAAGCAATCAATGTGCTAGAAATAAATTTTAACTCTGTTGCAAAATAATAATAATAATAAAAAATGTCTGTGCACCCTTTGTCTCCAACATTGCAGCATGTATATTTGTACCTACAAGTGAAAGTGAAGGAAATCCTGGCAGGGATTCTTCAGGTGCGTAGCTAGTTTCCTCTAGATTAGTACAAAAGGTATACAGAATTCTTCTCACCTTTCGTTCTTCACTCTTTTATTCTCACGAGAGTTGAGGCTGCCTTCTACCACAACTGTCACGTCCTATTTCCGATGATATATCGAGCTAGGCGTGCAAAATGGCCACATGTGCCCACGCACCCACTAATTTTAAAACAATCAATCAATATCGAGCCAGACATTTACTAGATTCTCAAAATATACAGAGAATGAATAAACGTAATGTCCATTATTTCCCACTTTAAAAATTATAGTTTTTTGGTTCTTCGGCAAACATCAAACGTACAATAATCGGTGCTGCTGAAAACGAAAGTTATCATATCCTAAGATGAACCATAAATACACAACTGAAATAAAATAAAAAATCAAGTAGCGAAATTCATGGAATTAATACTTGTTGCTTCTCTTAACTATTTTATTTAAAGTTTATGATATGGTAGTAGTTTGTGTAATTCATGGAATATTAGAGAGAAAACCAAAGCTTTGAAAAAATAAATTATAAAAATAATTTCTAACAATTTATCTTCAATAGATAAGTTTCAAAATATGTTATTTTGCAGCACAATCTATGTTATTTTTCGCTGTTTAGTGTGAAAATAAGGGTTATTATTATTTTTAAGTGACCTTATTTTAGTGTTATTTCTATTATTATAAAACACTATGCTTTGAGTCTGCAACACTGAATCGCGAAAATGAGGAAGCAAAGGCTCTGAGGGCCAAAATTGAAAACATATGGTACCGTTGTGGCTATACTACCCGTTCCAAAACCTTTTGGAATCATTTTCCCTCCTTCAGATAACAGGCTCAAAGATTCCGACAAAGACAACTGATCATGTTTCCTGGGAGCTCTGTACCGGAAGCTTTCTAGAGAAATGGCTTTGAATTCACTTTAGTGGTCGTTTCCAAGACATTTGCAAATCTGTTCCATTGGAACAGACAGTACGTGACAAGGAAGACATGTAAGAGATTTATTATTCTTGTCAACAGCTATGTTATTCTTTTCCATTATTATTTCCAGCATCAGGCGTTGGAATGGTTCATTAGCGGGACCGGGACTTTTCTGCAGATCCCCCACTTCCTACAGGAAGTAGCTAACGTCCAGCATTTCCATCTCCGCAATGCACAATTGAAATCTGATGAGACAATCCTTTCTTACTCACTGTTATTTTGTTTAATACGTATTAATTTACTGTACGTAATTCCGTACTTATGACTGTAAAGCTGTGTCGGTCTCAGAGGAAAGTTGAAAATGACGGCGATATCCAAAATGGGTCTCCGGCAAAAATAAAATAAATAAAATATAATTAAATTATAAACAAACTAGGTAACAATGGTGACGAGACTCTATGCACCGTCCACGGTTTAACAAACAAACAAAAAACGTATCAATGGATACTGATTTTCAAAGGTGTTTTATCACTGAGTTAAATTTTGCGTTTCTGAGTTAAAAAAACAAACAACCAACAAATGATAATGTAGATTTTTGCAGAATGTATTATTTCGTTCACTGACATGTGGTTTAAGGTTAAAATTTAATGTATGTGGAACTTGGCGAGGGAAAGGGTCATTTTCCTTCCCTGAAATTTTCAGGCCTAGAAAAATTTACAAGTTCAGGGCATTTTCTGATGAACAAAGAATGAAAGAGTAATTTTAAATACCAAATAGTAGTGGACGCTATTTCCACAGATAAACGTATATAGGTTTATGTCTCTAGGTTTATAAGTTTATCTGTGCTATTTCTATGGGGTAAACAACTTGTCGATTCTGCCCCTACCCCTTTCCAAAGTTAATCCCAGTTCGATTTTGCCTCCCCCAACCAAGTTTCGCCATGCATTTCTGCCTAAGGCTAAAGCCGTACGGCCTCCCCTTTAGACAGAAATCTGTGACTTTGATGAATAATTCACATTCCTTCCTTATCTGCAACAATAGTTAACAGCTTCCAAGTTTGGTGAACGAAGGGGAGTTTCATTGCTTCGGCCGGAGTGTAATGTACAGTATGCACTAGAATTCAATACTGTACATTTTTCTTGTATGATATAGATATCTGTATCATCAAAAGTGGTCTGGAGTGTGTAGTAAGGGATGATGTCAGTTGATTTTGCATTGCTTCTATTCATGTAAATATTAATTATTTTGTTGTAAATGCACTGAAAATCAGGGACATGTAACGTAACGCATTTCATTGGTATTTGTCACCGTTCCGCGTTATTTCCGTACCGGGTACCGCGTACCGGCCCAAGTGCTGTGGACCGTTCCAAGGAAAATACCAGAACCTCTTGGTAAGGCGAACAGTAACGCTTCTGCTATACCGTTCCGTTCGTACCCGAGAGTGCTTCGGGGACGACAGCTTTGGGTACACAGAGTGGAACGTTAAAATACCCGTACCAGAAAGCCTGGAACTTGTTCCTTATCTGAATGCCGGTTCCGTTACGGTACATACCTCTCCTTAGAATCATACCGGTACAAATTCATGATGGGTATATCTGAACTTTAGGATCGGGTACAATTGTAACGAAACCTATTTTCAACAAATCAAATGGGTATTGAATGGATCAGAAAATATATGTCACGTAATTCTTCATTTTAAAACTTTCATTGTTGAATTCTTGAAAAATCGATAAGAACTAATATTAATTGAGGTTGTAGGCAATAAAATATAAATTGTATATATATAAATAAATATGGAATCGTGAGATTTGTTATTAATAATGTTACTTTTATATAACCAATACGCGTAATATTAGGGTGCAAGGTGAACATATTAAAAAAAAATATTTTCAAGCAAGATATTGAAAGTTCGACATGATGATAGTTTATGTAATTAGAATATTACCAACTAATAATCCATGTGGAAAAAAGGGAAAGTTAATGTACGCCATATTGAGAAATGTTACCATCTAAGTTACAGATCTTAAATTCGGGTTGACCTGGCATTGCCAATCAATATGATTTTGGTAAAACTGGAAATTAGACGCCATATTGAAAAAATTCACTTCTTAAGATAGAGAAGTGAAATTCGGTTTGGTGGTAGATCTTGCTAATTAGTGCATGTTAAATCAACATGATTGTGGAAAACCGGAAGTTGATGGACGCCATATTGAAAAACGTTACTTCTTAAGATAGAGAAGTGAAATTCGATTTGGTGGTAGCATATGCTAATTCGTGTATGGCAAATCAACATGATTGTGAAAAACCGGAAGTTGGTGGACGCCATATTGAAAAATGTTACTTCTTACGATAGAGAAGTGAAATTCGGTTTGGTGGTAGATCTTGCTAATTAGTGCATGTTAAATCAACATGATTGTGGAAAACCGGAAGTTGATGGACGCCATATTGAAAAATGTTACTACTTAAGATAGAGAAGTGAAATTCGGTTTGACGGTACCTTGTGTGAATTAGAGCATGGCAAATTGACATGATTGTGGAAAACTGGAAGTTCATGGACGCCATATTGAAAAACGTTACTTCTTAAGATAGAGAAGTGAAATTCGATTTGGTGGTAGCTTATGGGAATTAGACCATAACAAATCAACATGATTCTGGAAAACCAGAAGTTGATGGACGCCATATTGAAAAACGTTACTTCTTAAGTTAGAGAAGTGAAATTCGATTTGGTGGTAGCATATGCTAATTCGTGTATGGCAAATCAACATGATTGTGGAAAACCGGAAGTTGGTGGACGCCATATTGAAAAATGTTACTTCTTAAGATAGAGAAGTGAAATTCGATTTGGTGGTAGATGTTGCTAATTAGTGCATATTAAATCAACATGATTGTGGAAAACCGGAAGTTGATGGACGCCATATTTAAAAACGTTACTTCTTAAGATAGAGAAGTGAAATTCGATTTGGTGGTAGCATATGCTAATTCGTGTATGGCAAATCAACATGATTGTGGAAAACCGGAAGTTGGTGGACGCCATATTGAAAAATGTTACTTCTTATGATAGAGAAGTGAAATTCGGTTTGGTGGTAGATCTTGCTAATTAGTGCATGTTAAATCAACATGATTGTGGAAAACCGGAAGTTGATGGACGCCATATTGAAAAATGTTACTACTTAAGATAGAGAAGTGAAATTCGGTTTGGTGGTAGATCTTGCTAATTAGTGCATGTTAAATCAACGTGATTCCGGAAAACCGGAAGTTGGTGGACGCCATATTGAAAAATGTTATTTTCTAAGACAGAGAAGTGAAATTCGGCTTGAAGGTAGCTTATGGGAATTAGAGCATGGCAAATCAACGTGATTCCGGAAAACCTGAGGTTGATGGATGTCATATTTAAAAACGTTATTTCTTCAGATAGAGGACTGAAATTCAGTTTTATGATATTATGGATATTACTGCATTGGAAATCAACATGATTAGGGAAAACCGGACGTTAACGGAAAAAAATACTTTAATATTCCTCTTTCCTTTGGTGGTTGCTTATGTTAATTAGAACATGGTAAATTTATATGATATTATAAAACCGAAAGTCGATGGACGGCATAATGAAAAATGCATTTTATTAAGATGAAGAAGTGAAATTCGGTTAGATTATTGCGCTTGGTAATTCGAACATGGACAATGCATATGCTGTCTGTAAAACTGGAAGTTGATAGACGCCATGTTGAAAAAGAAATGCATTTGAGTGTCGATTTAGTTTTTATTTATTAAAAATTAAATATGAATTCCATCAAACTCAGGTTTTCGAGAATCATGTTCATTTGCCATACACGAATTAGCATATGCTACCATCAAACCAAATTTCACTCCTCTGTCTTAAGAAGTAACGTTTTTCAATATGGCGTCCACCAAATTCCGGTTTTCCACAATCACGTTGATTTGCCATGCTCTAATTCCCATAATCTACCTTCAAGCCGAATTTCACTTCTCTGTCTTAGAAAATAACATTTTTCAATATGGCGTCCACCAACTTCCGGTTTTCCGGAATCACGTTGATTTGCCATGCTCTAATTCACATAAGCTACCATCAAACCGAATTTCACTTCTATATCTTAAAAGGTAAAATTTTTAAATATGGCGTCCATCAACTTCCGGTTTTCCACAATCATGTTGATTTGCCATGCTCTAATTAGAATAAGCTACCGTTGAACCGAGTTTCACTTCTCTATCTTAAGAAGTAACATTTTTCAATATGGCGTCCATCAACTTCCGGTTTTCCACAATCATGTTGATTTGCCGTGCTCTAATTAGCATAATCTACCTTCAAACTCAATTTCACTTCTCTACCTATTTTAAAAGTAATGGGGCCTACTGCACATGCCTCCTAGTAACAGGTTGCCTGAATGACGAATATCGACCTTCTGCGCAGGTCGTTGTAATTAGTATATTATACATGAGCTTGTTGAGACTAATTGTTTCTATTGTTAATAGTTTGCCAGAGTGACGGTCTTCAAAATTTTTGCATAGCTGATACCATTATTAACAAATTAATGAAAGATAAACTAGATAGCATTTATACATAGTTTTCGGATAAATAATATCCAGAAAGATCACGAATTACTTTTTTCTAAATTTATTATAATTAGTTTTAAACAAAGAAGTGTATATTTATCGGTATTCTATTTACTGCTGTGGAATTTTGATTGACAGTAAACTGTTATGATACGTACTGTAAGTTCATGTTACAAATGTTACCCGCTTCATCCATTCCTATCCACGTACCGGTATTTTAATAACAAGCGCTTGTCATAGTGCTTCAGTACCGGTTACCAACTTGTGGTTTCATTTCGTACCCGGTAGCCACCGTTCAGGTACAGTATGTACGGGTACGATCGTACCCGTTCCATCCGAGACCCAGTGATGCCAAAAGCAGGGAAATTTCCCTCGGCACAGGGAAATTTGAGGGCGAAAAGGGAAAAGGGAAATTTAATGAAAAATAGCTAAAAACCAGGGAAATTTAAACTCACATTTTCGTTCTTTTAAAAAGTTCGATTTTTTTTTTTCAGCGTGTACTTTTTCCAAATGAATAGTTATCAACAGTGACACTTTTCAGTAACCTTTCTTTCTCCCTGTTATAGATGACCTTGACCGGTCAGTCTTATATTTGTCGCGTTTCCTAGAAAGGCATCAAGGCACGAGCTGCGCTGCACCTGGAAAGAATTTGGGACGCGATTTTCAACTACTTTCCTTGTTCCATCCATCATTTCAGAACGTGTCTTAGTGGCTGTGTGTGTGACTTTATGTGTCCTGTGTCGTTGCAAGGAGAATGGAAGAGGTGACTGATAGGAAGCTACATGCAACTCCCAAAAAGGTTAAAAAACGTCGTGGGGATTTATCTGCGGATGAAAAGATATCTGGGAAACATGTGAAAAAATTTCGTATTGAGTAACAGGAAAACCCGCAGTTCAAAGGCTGGCTACAACCAGTTAAAGGTAAAGAGTGTAAATTTAGGTGCATAGCATGCGATGTTGTTTTAAATTGCGGAAAACGTGATCTGGAAAAGCATGCGAAAGGACAAAAACACAATGTCAACGCGAAAATGCTGATTTTCTCTTCCTTTTTCCCCAGAAAAATTTGAAAAACGTAGAGTACCCGACCCCACTTTGGTGCGCCCCTGTTATCTTCTCTTGTTCGTGAATATCTGCCCATTACTGCACACTTTTATGATTTTCATAAATATTTAATAATAATAATAATAAAGTTTGTTCCTCAGGCAAAACAGGTGTCAAAAGACAAATATTAACCGCAGGCCCCTAGCTAAGGTTTGACAATGGGTGGGTTTCAAAGTCCGACAATCATTGCGCCGCAGACGATTTTTTTTTGGTTTGGGGATTTTCTTCAATACCTTAGTGTTTTACTTTAAAATTCAAATGTATATTTTAGAATAATTATATTATGAAACTATGATCAGTTTCTAGTATTTTATTCAATGGGGGGGTTTGAACCCACTAAACCTCCTTATATACGGTCCTGATTAACAGTTATAGTAATACAAAGTACAGCTTCAGATGTGTTTTGAAAATCGAGGGAAATTTAGGTCGAAAAAGGGAAATTTTACACTGGTAAAAGGGAAATCCTGCATTCGGAGATTGGCAACACTGCCGAGACCCGTTCCACTCAGTACCTGAAGCGAATGGGTCGTTGAGTAACGGTACGCCTAATTTACCCAGGTTGTAGGTAGGTCCAATCTGTCCGGTACTGTGTGGAACGCCAATGTCATTGTAAGGCATACCGATAGTTCCGTTCGTAACTTGACAGCGTTACAAGTTGGGTTACGTTACAGGTCCCTGCTGAAAATACTATCTGCTTCCCAATAATAAAATTAAGGAAGTTGAAAAAAGTTTAAATTAATTCCATTTCACAGGTTTTAAGCTTCAGGATATTTGCAACGATTTTCGTAGCCTTCCTTAGTAAACTAATCCTGCATCAAAGAACAGCGAAGATGCCTGTTGTGAACATTTTTTGAATCGACAACATTCTCAAGGATATTACGCAGGAAATCGAAACCAGATCACATCTTCCGAAAATAAGAATTCGTTTGAGAAGGCAGTTGCCCACCCGCGTCCACACCTGACGCCGATATAACATGAACAGCGGTTTGTGGAGGCTGAGGTTGATCCTTTATGAAATGATACTAAGTTACACATTTCTGAATGCTTGCACCTGTGTTCAACAGAGCCCATCGCTCTATCTCAAGCACAATAGAGCCTATCTTAAGACATGAAGGTGTGTTCTGTATGCAGGGATAATTCATTGGCTGAATCTAATGAATGTATGCCAGTGATCAGTGGCGTAGCGCAGTTCCCTGGAGCCCCCCTTCAAGTATAATATTGGGGCCCCTTAGTGAAAAAAAAAATAAATAGACGTACAATAACAATAGTTCGATACCCCTTCCCCCGCCGTTTAAATCAAATTAACTTTTACCGCAAATACCCTGCCTTCCCATTTTTTGTCATCGACATAGGCTATATATCAGTGTTTCTCGGAACTAAATCAAGATGGTCTAAATCTCTGATCAATAACTTAATAACGAATTTAGAAATATTTTATCTTGCAGTGGCACAGACAGGATCAATTTTCGGGAGACTTCACACAGCCAAATATTTTACTCGTGATCATTTGTATTTTTGGCTCGAAACATTTTTAAAAAGAAACAATTAGGTTACATATAATACACATGTATAAATACTGTTTGTGGAAAGTGATTAATAGGTAATAAGCCCAGAAGCCCTCCTCTTTTGGACTTTGAGGTGGATGCGCCTTCAGCCCCCAAAGCCTGGCTGCGCCAGGCTAAGCGTCTATGTCAGAGCCGCTCACATTAAGCTTCTTATACAAATAGTTATATACTCAAGAAAATTTATGATTTCAGTTTTGGGGGTTGAACCGGACCTCTAGATTGACGATGGTGACCTAGCGCCACAAGGTCAATTGCAGTCTGCTACGAGAAAATAGCAACGGACTCCAGTCTTGAGAGATAGATAATAAAGCGGCGATGGGACTTTATTCACTGAAAATTTGTCACTCAATGAAATGCCGATTGGAAAGACTGGGCCACTCACAAAAAAAAAAGTTGTTGCCGCACGGGCAAGGTGTTTAATTTTGATGTTAATGGACGTATATTATTATTCATAGTTTTAACGATGCCATTTCTTTCCGATAGACCACTCATATTTCTTTTAGACGTTTTCATGAAACAAGAACCATTTTGTTATTAGATCATCAGTGCTCGAAGAGCGTGT
Organism: Lepisma saccharinum; assembly: GCF_977018435.1. NCBI lineage: Eukaryota > Metazoa > Arthropoda > Insecta > Zygentoma > Lepismatidae > Lepisma > Lepisma saccharinum. The sequence continues at coordinate 101,438,280 of NC_139233.1, forward strand.
GTAAGGGGGGAAGGGGTGTAAAAGACGCAAAAAAAATAATCATAAAGCATCCCCCAGCTAGGATAATTTGCATAAGCATCCTCCTCCACCTTCTGCATTGTCTTCACGTTGATCCATGTGATGATCCTTCCTTCTATCCTCTAACTCGAACAAGAAAATTCGCAGCTAGGAATTTTCACTTCGAGCACTGTATACACCCTTGGCGAAATAAGGGCAACTGGGCCTCAGAGCAAAAGGGATAATTGCCCCACCTCCTGATTTTTTAGGCCCCTTTGAAGTAAAACATAAGGGGTGTGGACAATGTGGGATATTTATCTCTGATCTTATTTCAATTTCATATTGAGGCTACGTTTACGATAAACTTTGTAACTGTAAAGGTACGAGACGAGAGAATTTTCCTACCGATTGCCATATGTGAGTAAGTTCATTCTGTACTTCGGTAGAGACCCATATGTCAAGTTGCCCGGGTCCCTCAGGCTGACACAATACCGCAGACGTCGTCATATCATATATTACTGGGAACCAGATTTCTGTTTCTTAAAACCATTTTTTATTTAAAATAAACGACACAACCTGCTGAATTTTTGGGATTATATAAAATTTCAGAAGCACAGAGAGAGAACATAGCGGGCCCCTACAATTTAGCGCTCCCGACATTGCGGGGGCAGCCGCTACGCCACAGTCAGTGATGGACAAGTTCAATCTGACATGTCGATAGTTCATTTGACATTGATTTTGGAAGATACTAATACGCTTATGTATGTATTTCTAATTTATTCCATTTGCGTTGGCGTTCTTCACCATTTAGTTAACAGCGACGATGAGGATGAATGTTGATTAGACGTAACTGCTGAAGGGTCACTCACAATTCACAAAGAACAAATTACGCGAACCCGGAAACATCAGGAGATAGCTTCTGATTACCAGCGAACCAGTTATTGTGCGTGTCATAGCCCGGGCCGCCGTTAGGGGTGTGCGACGCGTGCCACCACGAAAAACATAATTGTTGTGAAAGAAGGAAAAAGGTAGTGTCTGCTGCCACGTTCTTTTTCTGCTGGGACCTCAAAAAAGATGCGCGTGGCAGTAGACTCGGTATTTGTTTTATCGTGATTTCATCATGCTATGTATGCAATTACGTCTGTAACACATACTGTGAAGTTGTAGCGATTACTTTCACAAAAATGTTTTAAGATTAGGTCCCTCAGCATTCTTCTAATAATAAACCTAAATGCTCTCGTAGTTAGGTTAAGTTCTGTTAACATTAAAATAATATCGCTAAATGCTTTCTAAAGAAAAAGGTTCTAAATTACCTGTACATTCATTCCCACTAATCATAAACTTGCATTTCTCTCGTCTTAATCTGTTCTTAAGATTTGTAACATCCTCTTAGCAGACGAATTACGTGGCAGCAGCAAATTTGACGCTTATTCTTACTGCTGACACGTGCGTGACAGCAGACTCGGCCAAAGAAAAATTGCGTTATAACAAAGTTGTATTTCTGCTAACGGACAACTATGTCCCCTTTTGTCAAGCCACCAGTGAAAATTCACCGACCCATTTGTGACTCCAACTTTCCCTGATTTCGTGCCTAATGTTCGACCCATGACAGGCATCATAAAATGGTTATTTGTCTGCAAACTGAGGCCCAACAAAATTCAGGGTGTGCCGTTCTGTGAAAAGACGAAAACAAGAGTCGGCATCAAAGCCTTGAAGGTCCGCTGAGCTCTTTGCTACAACCTCTCGTGTTTACAACCGCAGCGGCAAGATGAAACCGTCTACCGAGTGTGTAATAAATACTCCATTAGTGCAAAGCACGTAACGCTCTTGTTTTCGAGAATAATGGGTAGGGGTGTGGATTTGTAGTCAGCAAAAACCTCTGAATCAAATAGGCAAATAGGCACCCAAAGGATAAAAATGCATTTCTCTGTTTTCTGGCCTGATCGTGGCGACGATGATGAATGATGATTAAATGAAATTAGGATAACGTTATTTTATATTAAGGAAATAAATTTAAGCGTACTTATTACTGTGAAGAGGGCTCCCGCGAAGTCTACTGGTTAGCGCTCTAGATTTTGGTGCGAGTGGTCCCGGGTTCGATTCCCAGTACGAACTCTCAAAATTTCGGAGTCAACCCAGCATCGTGAGAACAATTAAGGAGCTACTTGAAAAGAAACAGTAGCGGGCTCCAGTCTCGAAAGCCAGAAAATAGCGGCGATGGGATTCGATGCGCTCATCACGGGTCACCCAAAGAAAAGCTGAGTGGCAGGCTGTGCCCCTAAGACGGCTCTTGCGCCACGGACTTGTTTGTAGCAGCATTACTGTGAAGAATTTCTAGATTAAATATAAGTTCAGTTCGTTTGCTTCACTCATATCATCCCATTTTTTAATTCCTACTATTCAAATATCTAATTCTCAAGAAATGCACTCGCTCGAATCCTGACGTGGGCTTGGATGTTCCTTTGTGAGTGTCCCGTCTTCAATTCTATATATGCGTCATTCGTGCTCATCGTTACGATTTAACTGAGGCAGAAAAGTGGCATAAAATAGAAAAGTAGCAATAAATATAGTTTGATTTGCTTTATTTTACTTCGCCTTTTGTGCCACTTTTGACTAATTTGCGAAGATGGGGATAAGTGATGATATGATGAAATTGATGAATAAACACTCACAAACATCCATGTCCAGGCCAGGATTCGAACCCGGGACCCCTAGCGTCATAGCGCGATGTGCTAACCACTCCGCCACAGGGGCCGGCAATCAATATTTTGCCTGTGTTCGCGATATAGTCCAAGTCGTATGTATCAGTGGCGGCGGTAGCTCGTCTGTGAACCAGATGCCAAACTACTTGTACCCGAGGGGGGTGGGGGGGGGGGTATGCTTCATGTCATCTTCTGAGCCAGGTGACAGATCGCCTCTGCTTTTAGATCAAGGTGAGTGAACCTCAGTTTTAAACAGTTCCGAATTTGACTCAATCATTCAAAAGAACCCTGTTCGCATCATAAATCATGATTACCCAATTATTGGTGATAATTTACACTTTTCACCTGGACATTATAAGCGTGTTATGCAAAATGGGGAAACGATCGACAGAAGGGTTGGTGTACTCGAAGAGGAAAGATAAAATTTTCTCTCCTTTTTGTTGTAAGCTGTTTGGGGAGAAAGGTGGGGGCATGCTGGCAAATGAAGGCTGCGATGATTGAAGGCATTTAAGCTATCGACTACAAAACCACGAAATATCAGAAAGCCAAATTCAATGCCTTAAAAAATGGACCGAATGTGAATTTAGATTGCAGAAAAACGTAACTATTGATGAGCAACAGGGACCGTTGATTTCACAGGAAAAGCAGGACTAGTGTGAGATCTTCAAACGAATACTGTATGTCCTTAAGTATTTGGCAGAACATAATCTTGCATTACGGGGCCTGGGGCATAAAATATTTGCGGGAAATATAATTTTTTTTTTTTTTTTTTAATTTTTGTTCCTTAGTCTGAAGTACAGGTGTTGTCCTACAAAATCATAATGTAAACACTATTACATGTTCATTTCGTTTTCATTCTGATGTATGTCGTTGCCTTATAACCAAGGGGTTCCGGGTTTGATACCAGGTAGAGGCAAATGGCATAGTGATTAGGATCCCACCACTTTAAACTGTAGGTCCAGTCTTGATTAGCCTGTCTGGGCATAAAGTGAACTTAAAACAACAAATCGATCACTCAATCAATCTCATGTACCCCTAGTACATATTTAATTGCAAAACCGGGAAAGCTCAATATCATATTGTTACTTTAACTAAAAAAGTAGCAATATTTATTCATATCCAATCACATAATTGTTTTCTTTACTCTTCATTGAATTTTGACACTGTAGTGAATTTGCATTTTTTTCATAAAATAATACTTTCATATATTTAATTCTATAAGTAAACAAACAATATATGTTATGTATGTTTGATACAAACATTTGGAACACTATAATTATGTAGTAGCTAATACTTTGTTTATGATTTTAGTAATTTTGGATATGTTTAAGTATGTCAAAATAACATACGAATGCAGGCGATATGAGATTAGTTACTTCATTGGAAACACCAGCTTCCTATAAACTCGTAAAAAACTCACTTAAACTATTATTTTTATCTAGCGCGGTGTCCCCTGGAGGCCGGGGCTTCGGGTGAGCGCCCGAGTTGCCATACTCTGGGGCTGGCTCTTGCTGTCATGTTCCCCTTTCCGTACTTAGTGCGTTTTCTGGCAGAAAAAATACATATCAACAACAAGAGTAAATTTACAATACATGGCTGCGAACACACAGGATAACATATTTTTTTTTCTAGGGCATGTATCGCTAAAACAAGGTCTCAATCAGCAGTCATTAAGAAAAGCTGGTTGCCAAATTTTAAATTTTATTACTGCTAAAAGGCGATACTGCGAACGGTAATAACCAGGTTGGCGCTAGAGAAGAATTTTACGAGAAACGGTTGTTATCGATATTTTAACATTACATAACACAAAGGCCTCGCGGATATAGTTCGCACAGGGCCTCGCGTTCCCTAATGGCGGCATAGGCGTGCGCACAGGCGGTAATTGCCCCCCCCCTAATCATGGACGTCCGCAGATTTTTTTTTTCCATGGAGACAAGCAGGGTAATTTTCCATGGGGGCATATTACCCCGATAATAGTGTTGCCCCTTCAAAAGACACTACTTGAATTTGAAGCTATCGCATTAATGTATGTAAATTACTGTGAATGAAATCAAATTATACGTGTGAAATATATACTTTTTAGGTTCACATTCGATTTCTAAGGGGGAGATGTGGCCATCCTTGCCCCCCCCCTTCCAGACATCCATGTTTCTACATTATTATACTTTCACCTAGAAATTAGCAATTTCCCACACCCATACAAAAACAAAATAAATGGCTCCCCTGCGAAGAATGTGTAGCTTGCATAATGAATGGTTAGAGAGGGGCGTACACTTGGACATATTTTCTAAATTTTCTGAGTATAAAGGCTATTTAATGGACAACACTCTTACTTAATTTTATCTTTTCCGTTTTCTTTCTTTACCTGCTTTATGTGTGTATATATACACACATACATATATGAATGTAATTGTGTAAGATTTGATTCATTTTTTATCCACGGTAATGTATAACAATGATATATGTAACCTCTATATGTATTTTTTTTATATCTGAAAATGTGTATAAATATTATTTTAAGTATATAAATCCTCAAATGTACTGTGCACTGTAAAAGGGCAGATGCCTGTTGTGCGCAGGATAATAATAAATAAGTAAATAGTGTAGAGGAATCTTATCGCCTTTTTAAACGACATTATACTCTTAAAGGAAATGAAGTATTTTCAAGCCGATTAAAGTTTAAAGCAACAACGGGGGGAAGGGGTGCAATGGCGCAACTTCAAGGGGGCAATGGGCATTGCCTTTCCCCAACCTTGGATGGAAATCAATTCTAGAGGGGCAAGGGCAAACATTGAGGTAAAAGTAAGCAAGACTAATAGAATCTAACAGTAGAAGAACAAAAGAATACTCAAGATGGAATTAGTTTTCAAGTTTTTCTTGCATTATTTCTTCCAGACGGCCAAGAGCACCTGCAGGGCGCAATTGTCCCCCTCGATATCAAATGTTATACAAATAAAAATAGATTTCGTAAAATTTTCTTGCTCGCTTCGCTCGCAATATCTTCTTTTCTTGAAGTCTTGTCAAGTTCAGAGTCGTACCTAGGGGGCGGCGGGAGTTGGCCTTGGGCGACGAACGATCGAAATGAAAAAAATTGAAAAAAGAATGCCATGGCGCCCCATGATATTTGTTGTGCCATGTTAAATCAATATTGTTTTCAGTTTGCAAAAATTTGGATCTAAATTTCTTTTTGCTCGCTTTGCTAGCAATTTTATTGTTTTCTATAATGCATTGTAAATTACCAAAGAGGGAAGTTTACCTCAGACTCTTGCTACTAAACAGTTTTGTGTTAAATGCATGAAAACAATTGTTTGGAGGAAAATGAGCGCGGCTCATTTCAGGGACAATTTATTTATTCGTTACGGTGCGCCTATGTTGCTGCATATATATATATATATTGCAATGCAACTAATAACAGTGAGATAAAGTGAGGTCTTTTTTCCGACTGAACTTTTATCAGGCTTTTGGCCGCCCTAATCAGAGGGTCTGCGCACGCCTATGGTGTGTGTGTATTTTAAAATAGAAGACAATTACAAAACGGTTTTGATTTTACTTCGATTTTCTGCCACTTCGAGCTAAGAGCGATGATGCTGAATGTGTTCCACAGGGGGGCGTTGCCCCCAACCTTAGACGGAAGTCAATTAATGGGGAGGTCAAACACTGACTTCCAAGGGCACCTGCAGAGGAGCAATCGCCCCTTTGATCTCAAATCTTATGCAAGTAAAAATACATCTCGTAAAATTTTCTTGTTTGCTTCGTTCGCAATACCTGCTTTTCTTGATCTGATCAAGTTCAGACTGTAGTTAGGATGGCGACGGGAGTCGGCTCTTGACGGTGAACGATCTAAATGATAAAATTGTAAAAAAGAGAATGCCATAGTGTCCCGTGAAATTATTTGCGTTCTATTAAATCAGTATTGTTTCCTGTTTACTAAAAATTGGATCTAAAATTTTTTTGCTCGCTTCGCTCGCACTTTTGTTTTCTGTAATGCATTTTAACTTACCAGAAAGAGAAGCAAGATTTATCCTCATTGATTTTCTCTTAAATGCATGAATAATTATTTTGAGGAAAAGGAGCGTGCGCATCTCAGAGACAATTTGTATAATTTTTGGGTGGATGAAATGATTAACTGTTATGTAATGTATTTTAAATAATATATTAAAGAAACGTTGAATACGTACACGTAGTGTTAGCGAATATTTTTCTAATTTTACGTCGCTTTATGTTGCATATGTGGTACATGAAAGTTATGCATGTTACTAGGCCCGTACCCAGGGAAGGGGGCCTCTCGAGTCGTGAAATTTTAAAATGCGAACCAATAAAATGCTACGAAAATAACATCGACGATTTTTTCAAACTTGCAAAAATTTCAATTTTGTCCTTGCATAAATGAGTGTGTTTGTTGTGTAGAGAGGCAGTCTCCAGAAGTCTGCAATCATTGATGCAAGGCTACCAGCAGTGGCGGCGATTGGATGGGCAGTGCCCCCTCCACACACACACACACATTGGCGCAACCATAGGGGACAGGAGGCATTGCCCCCAACCTCGGACGGAAATGAGTTCTAGGGGGGCAAACATTGACGTCCAAGTGTACCTGCAGGAGGCAATTACCGCCCACAACTTCAACTTTTATGCAAATAAAGAAATTTTCCATAAACTTTTCTTCCTCGCTTCGCTCGCAATGCCTGCTTTTCTTAGTCTTATCAGGATCAGAACCGTAGCTAGGGAGGCAGCGGGAGTCGACCCTAGGCACCGAACGATCCAAATGAAAAAAGTTGTAAAATTGATTGATTGACGCACAGAAAGGCTAATCGAGACTGGACCTACAGTTTAAAGTGGGATCCGAACCACTGTGCAATTTGCCTTTACCGGGTATCGAACTCGAGACCCCTTGATCACAAGGCGACGATGGTACCACTACACCATCGGGGAGGCACAAATGTTGTAAAAGAGAGAATGTATTGGCGCCCCGTGAAATTATTTGCGCCCTATTAATTCAATATTGATTTCAGCCTGGAAAAAGATTGGATCCAAAAATTTTCTTGCTCGCAATTTGTTATTGTTCTTTGTAATGCATTGTAAATTACCAGACGGAGAAATAAGACTTGTCTTAATTGATTATCTTTTAAACGCATGAATAATTATTTTCAGGAAAGGGATCGTGCACATTTCGGAGACAATTTATGTAATTTTTGCTGTTGGTTTATTGTGAAATGGATGAATTGGTTGTGTAATGTATTTACATAATATATGTTGTATAAAATATGTGTTAAATAAACTTTGAATACATACACGATTTTATGTCCACTTCGCTCCATGTTGCATATGTGTGAAACATATATCGTCCATGAAAGTTAGATGTTAATGTAAAAAAGAATAATATTTGGAATGCATTTATCAAGCATTTTGTGTCTTTAAAAATAGTTTGTGTGCTTGTTTTCCATTATTTATGTGAAATTGAACGTGTTGAAAAAATAATTGAAATAGTTTGTTCAAACACAAATGCTATGGCACCAACTTCTACCACCTTCTTGCATAATTTACGAGGGTAATAACGTCTTTGATACTACTACTACTACTAATAATAATAAGAATAATGTTGGTCCTGGGTTCGAATCCCGGCTTGGGCATGGATGTTTGTGAGTGTCCATCAATTTCATCACATCATCACTCCTTCCCATCTTCGCAAATTAGCCAAAGTGGTACAAAAGCAAAGTAAAATATAGCAAATCAATAATTACATTATTAAAATTATTATTATTGGTACGTTTATCCTGATACTTGCCCCCGAGACAAAAAAATCGTGGCCTCTGCCCACCCACATACATACATACATACACACACCTATTTCCACTTTGCTCCTGCACTGTGGCCTCTTAATGCTATGCCTTGCCTACCCAGACCCGGTGGAGGCATATAATGGTTCGGATCCCACTTTAAACTGTAGGTCCAGTCCCAATTAGTCTATCTGTGCATAAAAGTGGACCTAGAACAAAAGCTCAAACTTTTCTAATAAGAGAACGTAAATTGTCCTTGCTCACCAGTTTTGGCACCCAATCGCAGCTACTGGCTACCAGGTGAATTATTATTATTATTTTTTTTTTAACCTCACTACGATTCTTTGTAGCGAGGTTAAACAATTGTAATAATAACTGCTAATGCGTATGATTTAATTAACTTGGCTATTCAATGGTTCTGGTTTAAGAAAATAAAGGAAATTTGAAAAAAAAAAAAATTTGTGGAACTCTCAATTATCTGAATAATTCTGATCAGTAGGTATCGGCGATTAGGTGCCAAAACTGGGAAAGGAGACGGGAACAAGGACAGTTATTTCACGGTGGCAAAAGAGTAGGGGCAACTGCCTCCAGGTGCCTAGAAGGGACTTTTTTGTCACATTGCCTTGATGGGAATATACAGGGTGATTCAAAAGTCCCAGAACACTCTTTTTCTTCTGAAACGGATGGGGTAATGGCAAATCTAACTTCACCTGGGTACATCAGGGTAAGGGACCCATGTGAGGATGCTTCCGGGACATGGCCGCCATCTCTAAGTCGGCCATATTGGATCGAGGTCAATTTTTTTCAAATGGCAAGGGGAGCATGTTGAGAATTAAAATACATTAGAATTTTCCAAGGAATGCAATGCTGTAATTAGTTTTGTGATAACTGTAAAGGTACAAGAGTTATTGACACTGAAAGCTAGCAACCACATGCTGCGGTACCCATCGGTATGTTCTAGAGGATGTGCTCAATGTGGTTTTCATTGTGCCGAATACAATCTTTCAGGCGTGAGATCCACTCTGCATGGACCCACATGAGCATCTGTGGAGGTATTTGATAACAGGGCCGCATGATAAGGTAGTGAAGGTGGTGTGCATCACGGATTTTGTTGGCATACTCAAGCTGTTTCAAAGTAACCCCATACAAAAAAAGTTTAGGGGTGTGCGTTCGTCACAATGGAAACCACATTGAGCACATCCTCTTGAACATACCGGTGGGTATCGCAGCACTCGGTTGCAATTTTACAGTGTCAATAACTTCTGTACTGTTACAGCTATCACAAAACTAATTACAGCATTGCATTCCTTGGAAAATTCTAATGTTTTGATAATCCACATAATAAATTTGATAATTCCATTTGAAAAATTTGACTTCGATCCAATATGGCGGTCGTCCCAATAGTACCCTCACACATGGGCCCCTTACCCCAATGTACCCAGGTGAAGTTGAATTTGCCATTACTGCATCCGCTTGAGAGAAAAATGGATGTCCTGGGACTTAAGATGTGCACATTATACTCCCAGTGTTATGCCTGCCCCTCCCGAAAAAAAAAATATCTACATCCACCTGTGCAAAATGGTACCTAGTACCCTACCACTTTTCCCACTTGTTTCCAAATTCAATATTGCAGACTGAAAATATAATTTTATAAATAAATTATTTTGCAGTTTCTTAATATTTAATATTCTCTTCTTTACCAGAAACACATATAATTAAACCTGACTGGTTACACATTAAATAACCCAGAAAAAAATTGAAAATGCTACCACCGATTCAGATTTTCATGAAATTTGTGCATTTTTAATACTACCAAGGCATAAACACATGCAAACTTTTTCCTCTCTACACCTCATAGTTACAGAGTAACAGGAGGCTAAAGTTTCAGAATTTTGCACAGATCGATCATTGTCGAGGCCATGGCAGTGCACTGCAGTGCTTAACAGAAAAAGTTAATCTGAGAGAGAAATCGATATATCAATTCGTTTTTTATTCTAAATTACATAGATATATGTATCAACCATAAAACTTGTCACCAAGATTCCCTTGCACTGAGAGTCAGAAAAAGTTTTGTATTGTAAATAAAGTTGATTTTTTTGTATCAACATCTGGCGTTATTAAAATTGCATTATCACTAACAGGCACTGCAGTAATCATGCCATTTTTTTTTCAAATTGAAGCTTCAAGTATGTTCTAAAAGGCTAAAAATAAAATTAGTGGCTTTTTCACTGCCTATATTAATAAATCTTCATTAAAACAAATTGTATGTACATTCATATGGGTTATTCCATGCCAAATTATCACACAAAAAATTGAATTAAGACTTACTATATTAATGTACCCTGGATTTCATTTGGCAGACTAGAGGCTCTGACATCTGAACTCGCAGCCAGTATAACTATATGTGGAGCTCGTGTTTTCGTCCCCATCTTTTTGCGCAAGTAATATATAGAAAAATAAGTACACCAGGGTTCCCATGTGAACTTGAAATGTATTTTTCCGGAGTTTTCCAGAATCTTCAATTCTTTTCCAGAGTAGTCAATACACAGTGTAGTATTATTTTCTTTTTTTACAATATAAGGCTTTCATGGCACAGTGCTATATGCACAGGACAGGGTGATATACCTTTACCTATTATGAAACCCTATAGTATTATTATTCAATCAGTCATTGTGATAGGAAAAAATTCTTGACCACAAGCATAATTTCTTGACTTTTTATTGACTTTCATGAATGGTAAGTTAATGTCTGGGCCCTTTTCCCTTCTTTATTAGTTCTAGGTCCTTTATAGAAAACTTAAAACTATAAAATAAGTTAATACTTAGAAGTTGTTGACAGTTTTTAGGTTTAGGACCTTTACATAAAATTAAAAACATAAAGTAAGTTGATAATTAGTAGTTGTTGATAGTTTCCTGATTACATGGCTTTTGTTACCTACTGAGGAAAAAAGTTCACGATGAATAGTTGATAATCTTCTCTTCTGCAGCAACAGCCTCCTCTTCCTATATCTTGTGTAGTTATTGAAGACTCACAGGTGAAGTATGTGTCCCAGGTGTTGGTTTCCTGGATACAAGTTACAAGATCTGGAAGAAGTATTTCTGGAGATAACTACATTATTTTATGTTGTTGTCTCAACATGGGGACCAACAACATACCCTGCTATTCCTTGAGGAGAATTCTGGATATGTACAGGCAGTTGGTGGCAGCTGTCCTGATGTTTCCATTGTCGTCTTAGGGATGTAACCCCACCACAGCAATTTGTTTACTGCAGAAGGTGACTGGCACATAACTGTTCTCAATGAGACAGCACACATTTTCAATAAAGGTCTTTCACCGTTTGCCCAGGGGCTCTCTTGTCAATGGAAAACATTTCTGAGTTGCAGAAAAATTTCCCAGGATGGACTCAATCCTTCTTTTTCTAGATATAAGCTTCTGACAGATGCAGTTATGAATTCTGTTCAGAAGATAGATTCATCAGATAGGTTTCGTGTGTCAGACCTACAACTGTGTATCCTCCGCAAAGTATGCTGAACACCCCTGCTCATCACATCATCACAGCCATCAATCATATAATAGAAAACAGAACACACATGCATCATCTGTTAGTTTGTAGACCAGATATTTGTATTGTGAGGATGACACTGCAGTGGTATGCTAAAGTGGGTTACCTTGCTATACCGCTGCTTTGACTCACGTAGCTGCCACGAATGGTGACATGTCTGGCAAGAATAGTATTAAGTACAGCTTCTGTCATTCTTCAAGAAGGATGCATAAAAATAACCAAAAAATACCAAGGAACATGTCAACGGATTGCCAGTCTTCATATATACACCAAAATTTTCAAGAAAAATAAATCTTCCAGTTTAGAAAAAAATGCAAAAAAGAATTGCAACTCTCATCACAAGAAAATAAACCCAAACTCAGAAGCAACTTTCATAATTTGCCAGTCCTTCAGGTTGCCCCTCCCTGTTCACTTAACAGGGAACCACCAAAACAGACTGTGAAGCACACCAAGAGAGTAAGTTATTGAATAAACATTTGAAACAAATAGCAACGAAGTAAGTAGAAATCGAAACTACAATGTCATAACTTTATGTAATTGTTACTGTTTATGGCATACTCATTTCATTTTTTTCAATTTTGAACTGTAATTTGATTTTAGAGCACATTACGGTTTTGAACATTTTGCCTCAAGGTCCCGTCAGAATTTTAAGTAAAAAAAAAAAAATTGGCATCCTTCTTTCACCACTTATATTTATTGTTAAGGCAAATAACCATTGTTTCGCGAGTGATTAAAAATGTCCAAATGTGATCCACCATGTGACTGCATGAATACAGGAATACTATGGAAGTTCATTGGGAAGAAATTTTACAGCAGTTAAGAAAAGTATTTCACAGAGTCACTTTACCTTCTGTAACGTTACTTCAGCTTTTCACAGGTACAGCTGACAATAAAATCACTCCTTTCAGGCTGAACTTTCATTATTGGTTTCAGAAGTTCAGATTTGTTTTCTTTGCCCAAGTATGTGCGAAGAAAGTGTTCCTTAACGATTTTATTAATTGCGTGAATGGCTCTTGTAAATGGAAGACAGACAGGGGAATGAACAGAAAGGAGAAAGAGAAGGAGCTTCCTCCATCACACACACACACACAATTCTCAAATTTTAGTGAATCTTACAATGTGGAGACAAAAATAATTATTTTTTCAAACTATCACACTTGGTGTTGCATAATGCCTTTGGAATTTGCCATATGAATTTCACAGAATATCAGAGAAAATTTTCCCTGGTACCTTGTCCAAAGTTATAGAAGGTGAAGAATATACACATGTAACAAAATCTAAATCTTCATTAGGAATTATTTTATATGTGTATTAGGGACCATACCAATCAATAGCCAAGAGAAATTAACAACTCCAATATTGAATGACGGTAACGGTTCCGAATGTTTTATGATTTCTCCTAGCACAAAGACTAATTATTGTAGAATTCTGGAAATCATTGTCACATGAAATTTGAACCTTCCTTAAAGTAATGAGCACTGTTTGGACTAAAAAAAAGTTATTTATGTTGAAAAAAACAACTTGAAAATTACCTTACGCACTTCTCATGGACAAAATAGTCTCAGTCGACAAGCGACAGTAAATATCGTAGAAGCATGGGAATGAATGTAGAAGTAAATCGGAACCTTATTATAATGCATTTAGGGACTTTATGTAAATGCTAAGGGAACCAAACCTAACCTGCCTAACCTAACCACGAAAGCATATATTGAACAAAATCTTAAGTAATTGCTAAAACTCCGCAGTATGTGTTAATAGATATACATCGAAATCGAACCATGTAAAAATTGCATTTTTAGCATGATGAAATTGCAATAAAACAAAAGGAACTTGGGCCACTCTAAGTCCCAAATTAGTAAATACGGAAACACAGTGTGCGAGTGCCAATTTAGAAACAGATCTGCTTTTAAAAAAAATAATATGCAGAGCTACAGAGCAATCCATTCTAATGTGTAGACAACAAGGTGCTCGCAGCCATATGTCGGCACTGTAGACTGTCTGTGAATCAAGTGCGCAAGTTTCCGTAACTAGTTTAAAGAGTAATTTATTTACTTATAATTTATGTAAGAAGGTGTTGAAACTGGGAGCCTTCCTTGCCCACACATTTTTGACGGCTTTTGATGAAGTTACCCAAAACTCGCTGCACTTTGCATTGATTAATGTTGGTAATTTCTTGTGAATGTCATGTTTCAGTTCTTTCAACATGTGTGGATATGACTTGTATACAGCATTTTTTAAATCTACTTCAGAGATAAAATACTCTTCCATGGCTGTGTGGTATAAAGGGCTGTGCTTTGGACTCCGACTGCGGGATGACATGGGTTCGAGTCCTCCTGGGTTCTCGACCTGTGTATAGGACCGGTGGCAAGTCACCTTTGTGAGGAAATTGGGGAGCTACGAGTGAGTAGCGTAACCCGGTCTCGGACATCTACTATAACTGCTGAGGGTTCGATGTGCTGATCCCACATCATCCCATTACCAGTTGAAGATCTCCACACCTCCAGGTAGGATTGTGGGAGGGAGACTGGCAGTCAGGAGATAGGCCAAGGCCCTTTGAGGGCTGTTGAGTCATGGGGGTAGAGATAAAACTCACAATGCGCAACAAGTATCCTAAAACTTCACAGTCGCCAGACTAATAAACAGGCACACAATAAAAAACTTCTGTAAAAAACAGTTTCTAATTCCCCTCACCAGCTTATTTAGTGGATGTCTTTATCAAGAATGGGTGTGCATCAAAGGTGACTAGACACGTACAACAGTTGTGTCGTACTGAAGACAAGAATTAATTCAGTCTTTGAAAAATGTAAATGATTGTATTATGATATGGAATAAATGTATACATTTAATATATGTAGGAAAGATAAGCTTGTTTCACCAGAAAAGCAAATAATCTCACGAGATAATGCAATGGAGTGGAGTGACATTTTGGTACAATCACAAGTTTGCAATAGATACAGTGTGTGACATTTCACACATAAGATATAAGCTTCTAGACATGCAACTAAATTAAAATATACATAATAGAATTACTTTGTGGTGTTTGCTAACAAATGAAAACAACTTGTATATGACATAGCCTGAATGGATTAAGGAAAATGTATTATTTATTTATTTTCATTTATTTGAAAGTGTTTTAAAACTGCCGAGAACAGCTTTTCAGCCTTAATACAGCAGTATTACATGTTACAAGGTATCCAAAACCACAGTATTGGACAAGAGAGCATTCCAAAATATTTAGCGAACATAACCTAAAACTACAAGAATTTTAAAAATGCATTAAAAAATATACAATATGTGTAGTAAAATTTGGCTTCAATTATTTGTGAAGCATGTAGGCTATAGATTATACTTATTTTTGTTTGCAAAATATACAAATTATAAACACTTGCAAACATTTAAACTTTAATATAACTAAATACAATAATAATTTCCAAAATGATTTACTTTACATGAAGTAGCACCTCTTTTCGTGAAATGTTCCAATATGGAAAACCAATAGATTGATTTGCTTTATTTTACTTCGCTTTTGTGCCACTTTTGGCTAATTTGCGAAGATGGGGATGGGGATATGATGAAATTGATGAATGGACACTCACAAACATTCATGCCCGGGCCGGTATTCGAACCCGGGACCCCTGGCATCGTAGCATGATGTGCTAACCACTCCGCCATGGAAAACCTATTTGTCCAATAGAATTATCAATAGTTTCCAATTATGTAATATGGGAAAAATAAATTTGCTTCTATTTACATTCTTGAGACATTTATCACGGAACAATTACTTGCACCAAAAGTAGTAACAATCCTCATAAATTCTGTCAATATGCACTACATGAACCAATTTGCTTATTTTGTTTTATATTTTTCAAAATGCATAGAAACCGTCACTACTGACAAAATTTATGAATACATGGACAACATAAGATACCTATTTATTATTTTACAGGAAAGGCACACGCTCATTTACATATCTGGTATAAGAAGAAACTAGGTTAGGTGGGAGAAAGAACTCACCCTACAAAATGTATATGCACAAAAAGCATTTAATTATGGGTAGAAATGGGTGACTTACAATTATGAAACCAATTATTCTTCAAAAATCTTACTATCCAAATCACACTCATGGAGATCTGAGGGAAGCTAATTAAGCAGATGAAAAAATTTCCTCTCATAACAGAATGTGAGTGGGTTAGGTAGGTTGTGTTAGATTGGTTTAGAATGTTTGAACCTTTTATTGTAATTTATGTGTATAATATTTGTTAAAAGCATCACATATGTGCTTCTAGGTGCTAAAATTTACAAGCACAAAGTTCCCCAATGTATTTTTGGTGCAAAATTACTGTCAGATGTGACAATTAGAAAACATTTTTTTTTAGTTTTATTTATCTATTCAAACTACATTATAACAACAAACACTTGGTCATAAGTGCAGAACATAAAAAAAGAATTAAATTGAAGTTTGGCACGCTGTTACTACTGTATGAAGACATTTTTTATTATTTGGTTTATTTTACTTCACTTTCCTTCCATTTCTGGCTAATTGAAAGATGGGGATGAGTGATGATAGTGAGGCATTTCATGAAGTGCCCTTACTCCATGTAAATATCAACATGAACTAATCTGGAAATTATTATTGTTTTTAATTGCATTATTGTTTGTGAATACGTATTTCACAAACAAAAAAATATTAGCTTCTGAAGTCAAACGTTGCTACATATCACATTTTCATTAATACTTTTCATGCATTCAGGCTAGATCATCAACTCCAGTATTTTTTAAAATTCGTTAGCAGACAGCAAAACCTACTTTATACTTCTATGTGAAACAACACACATGCCCAGGCCAAAATTCGAATCCAGAACCCAAGACCGAATATTGTCAGTTTTCTAGTCAAGAGGGTTGAAGTGTCAATTATGACAACATTATAATAACCTAACCACTTAAATTACATTTTATGGGCACTTAAATACAAGGATGTAGCTACTTTTACTTGAAAATTAAGGACAAAAAAAAAAGGAACCAAACTGAAGTTTGAGATCGAAAAAATAAACAATCCCAAGCTTGCAATGTAATTGCCAGCTTTGATTTAGAACTTAATAAAGTAAAAGGATTTCACCAGCAAACATTTTGGCCCAAGTTCCTTTTGTTTTGTTGCGATTTCATCATGCAATTCTTACATGGTTCGATTTCAATGTATGTCTGTTAACACATACTGCGGAGTTTTAGTGATTACTTAGGATTTTGTTCAATATATGCTTTCGTGGTTAGGTTAGGCAGGTTAGGTTTGGTTCCCTTAGCATTAACATAAAGTCCCTAAATGCATTATACTAAAGTTCCGATTTACTTCTACATTCATTCCCACGCTTCTACGTCATTTATTGTCGCTTGTCGACGGAGAATATCTTGTCCATGAGAAGTGCGTAAGGTGGTACTACTTTACTATACCGGAGACACCTATCAATGATTTATTTCGCAATTTTTTTACATTGCTAACGTACTATTCTGCAATGCGGAACATTTCTTTAGGTGAAATAATGAATTTCTAACGAAAATAATGTATTTTTTTTTTTTACATTAACGAGTACTTACTGTTGTTCCTTATTTCCCACAAACCATCCACGGGTAGCCCCAAAAACCATTGACGTTAGCCCAAAAATTCACGATAGCCCCAAGAACCATTACGGGGACGAGGTATGCCTACTAGGTTAGGTTAGGTTCCATTAGCACTCCTTTCATTCAATTTAGCATATACGGACAACATCGGTTTTTCTCGATGAAAGAAAATACATGGAATTCTTTTAATTTTAACCTTCCACGTCCTGCATTCCACTTCTTTCTTCAAGATTCCATGTTGAATTACAAATTCCACAGCATCTTCCACACCCGGCAACAACTTCACGACGCACCCTAGACACGTCATCTTGTAAAAGCAGCAATAGCGCGTATTGTGCTCTCGTGCAGAAAGCAAATGGCGGCAGCAGCAATATCGCGTCGGAAATAGATTCTCGTAGAAAACCACATGCATTCGCATTAAAATGGATCAAAACTACATTCCCGAACATCAACAACGCTACAGAAAATAATTTGCGTAAGTACTTTCTCCTGTAAATTTGAAGAAATCCGTCTCCGGTATAGTAAAGTGTTACCCGTACGGTAATTTTCAAGTTGTTTTTTTCAACATATATAACTTTTTTCGAGTCCAAACATTGATCATTACTTTAAGGAAGGTTCAAATTTCGTGTGACAATGATTTCCAAAATTCTACAATAATTAGTATTTGTGCTGGGAGAAATCATAAAACAATCGGAACCGATACCACGTTTGTTACCTTCCTGTGACGCAGAACAGTCTGAAGACTTCCGAAAGGGAACATAGCACCAAACATGATATTCTACAACAGCAACTATAATTTTACATCATTAAGTTTGGAGTTGCTAGCATTTGTCGACGTGTTCTTTCACTACTTTAGTGTGCATACAGACGTTTTTTACAAAATTTATTTTTGTTTTATAGCGATTTCATCATGCTATGTATGCAATTACGTCTGTAACACATACTGTGAAGTTTTAGCGATTACTTAGACAAAAATGGGTAACATTATCGTATGGGTAAAACGGATTCCTTCAAATTTCCTTCAAATTTACAGGAGAAAGTACTTACGGAAATCATTTTCTTGAGCGTTTTGGAAGTTCCTGAATGTAGATTTGATCCATTTTAATGTGAATGCGTTTTGTTTTCTGCGAAAATCTCTGTCCGACACGCTGTTTCTGCTCCCGCCATTTGCTTTTTGCATGAGAGTGCAATGTTCCGTGTGTTAAGACGATGCAACCCCGTAGCCAGTGTTTCAGCCTCGCCGTGTTTTCACTAGAACCACCTGTCGAGTTCGGAACAAGCCATTTTTCCCGAATGGGTGTCACTTATCGCACAACATTGTAGCAACATTGTGTTCGGACGTCACAGGAGAGAGCTGTTTTTACAATTTTTCTTTGTATTTATGCTAATGGAACCTAACCTAACAGGCCTAACCTAACCACGTAGGCATTCCTCGTCTGACGTCAATATTCAAGGTTGCAAGATTGTTGTGCGTAAAGGAAGAGAATTAACGAATTACGAAAGAAAGGGCCCGTTCCGAAAGTCGCACGAGTTTAACGCGTTAAACGAGTTATGGTAACTGGCCGTTCCATAAGTGCTTCCGTGCGTTTCGTGAGTTTCATTATGCTGTCCCAAAAGTCGCATTCCGTGCGTTTCGTGCAAGAACGAGATTCACCAAACGCACGGGCCAGGAGGCTGGTTTGTTCCGTGAAAATCGTCTGCTCCTTGCAGATACAGCGCATGCTGATGGATTCAAACTGTACTAGTTCGGAAAATGTATTATAATTTTAACAGATAGCGATATGAAGCAACATGCACAAGACGAGTATGCCTTGACCGTTCTTAGAATGTGGTTAAAATGAGTAACAGTGGCCATAATAGAGTTTATTTTTGCCGTAAGGACATTCCTTCCGCTGACGCCATGCGGAAACTTTCTCTAAACAAAACTCTGCGCCTGCGCTTTCGCCTAGTCTGTAAAATAACTGGTTTCACCAGATTCACGAGCCCAGTTATTTTCGTTAAATGCGTTCGTTTCGTTAAGACTTTCGGAACGCACCCAAAGATGGTTCCGACCCGAATGGGTGTCACTTATCGCACATAACTGTAGCAACATTGTGTTCTGACGTCACAGGAAAGATCTTTTTTCTTGTTAGGCAATACAAGCTAACGCGTCTCTTAGCGAAAATAATAATTTTTCTTTGTATCTATGCTAATGGAACTTAACCCAACAGGCCTAACTTAACCACGTAGGCATTCCTCGTCTGATGTCAATATTCAAGGTTGCAAGATGGTTGTGCGTAAAGGAAGAGCATTAACAAATTTCGAAAGAAAGATGGTTCCGACCCGAATGTGTGTCTCTTATCGCACAACACTCTAGCAATATTGTGTTCTGACGTCACAGGAGAGACCTTTTTCATGTTAGGCAATACAAAGGTAACGCGTCTCTTAGCGAAAATATTATTTTTTCTTTGTATTTATGCTAATGGAACCTAACCTAACAGGCCTAACCTAACCACGTAGGCATTCCTCGTCTGACGTCAATATTCAAGGTTGCAAGAGTGTTGTGCGTAAAGGAAGAGCATTAACGAATTGCGAAAGAAAGATGGTTCCGAATTGCGAAAGAAAGATGGTTCCGAATTGCTGTGTATGGACAATGAACGTGGTAAATCGCAAGGTTATTTTACAAGTTCTACACGTAAATGCGATGTATTAGCATAATTTCAAATAGGGGCACGAAAGTAGATATTTTACGGTGAACGAGGTTGCACCACTGCATAAATCGACAAAACACTCTCAGAACGCCCCCTAAACCAGTATGCTATCACGGCCATAATGTGTTACAGATTCGAAACAACAAGTAACAGTAAGTACTCGTAAATAGAGAAAATAAACATTATCTTAGTTAGAAATGCATTATTTCGCCTTAAGAAATGTTCCGCAACACGTTAGCAATGTAAAGAAGTCCGAAATAAGGTAGGTGTGCGCAATTTCGCCACGTTAAGCTTTGAACGACCGTTACAAATTCCTGATAAGTATGATGATAACGTCTGTACTGGAAATTGATAGTATATATGTTACGGTATGTGTGGAAAAAAAATCACGTTCATGCGCTATTAATCAGGTACTTCAAAAGACAAAAGAAAAAAACCTTGCAACTGGCGAAATTGCATACACCCTGTACACAATTTTGCCACCCACTGTAAACAGAGGGGACAGGACAAACCGCGCTACAAAACAAACATATTTTCACCCCATGAATATAATGAAAAAAGTATAGATAGTAATGACATACATAATATACAGGGTGGGCCAAAAGTCCCTTACCACCCCTTGTAAAAATCGTTTTAGTGGAAATTGATGAATAACAACCATGTGTGACCACATTAGGCCTAGGGGGAAGTCATAAGGGGGGGTGCCCTTGACGGCGGCCATCTTGAAAGCCGCCATCTTGGATACAAGTCCAGTTTTGTAAATAGGAAGGTAGGCATGCGATACATGGCGAAATTGCAAGCACTTCCAATGACTACACAAATGGGGTGAAAATATAACTCTCAATGTATACGACACAACACTACACATATCATTGTAGGCAGAAAGCGTTCGTCTTCACAATGCAATACTTGCTACATAGCTTCGAACCCTCCTTCCTGGACAAAAGGACCGCACTTTGTTGCTCTCGATCTTATAACAACGCTACGTCTCGCACACACAATGGCTGCCTGTCTTTTCCGTCTAGCTCCTCCCCATCAAAATGAGACAAAACACGATCAGCGTGCGCTACCTACTTATACACTAGCACCATCTGCCGACTTAGGCCGACGTGTTGGGAAATACAGGTATCTGGCAGAATTGAAAACATGGCGAAATTGCGCACACCCACCTTATATGATTCGTAGGTGTTTCACCCATACGATAATAGTACCCAAAAATGTTTTAACATTTTGTTCAAAATCTAGTAGTTCTGTTACGCGAGTCAAGTTTAGGTCCCTAGTAGGTTACGATCTGTTAGCATTACCTAAAGTAATATCGCTAAATGTTTTCTAAAAAAAAGTTCTAAATTACCTGTACATTCATTCCAACTAGTCTACGATACTCCGTGTTCTAAATACATAATAAACTTGCATTTTTGGGGCAAAATTTTCACTTCAATTAATGTAAGAAAACAAAAATATTGGTACACGCATTATTCTTACACGTGTTAACTCAAACTCATCTTGGGCACAGGTTTGTATTGTATCGTCAATTTGTGACAGTTCGGTCACTCGTCTTCATTTGTTCTTAAGATTTGTAACATCCTCTGTCATTGGTTAGCAGACGAATTACGTGGCAGCAGCAAATTTGAGCCTCATTCCTGCTGCTGCCACGCGCGTGGCAGCAGACTCGGCCTTCTTTATTTGCATGGGCGAGGTTCAGCCTGAGGCTGTTCTGCCACCTAACCCGTGTCATCGATTACATTTAAATTTACATTTCTTATGTTATTACAGTATTAATACAGTGTGCCTTTAAGTTTTCTAGCTTTCCCGACTGTAACAGGGTTCTGACATTCCACGTTCCAATCCTTAATCTTACCTTTTGTTTGCTTCTCTTTTCCCCATCAGTGTTCTTTGTCATAACGTGTCCTTCCCAGACATCCCCCTCCCGGACATCCGAATGGGGGGCTAGTTTACGTCCGGAATATTTTGCCTTGGAATGACTCATCATGATTGCAGTTTTTCTAGGGAAAAGATATATGCGGTAGCTTCCCGTTGCTTTCCACACACCACTCTCTCTTTCGCATCTTGAAAGATCCCAGGGGGCCCCAACGAGGAGGTGAGGAGAGTGGATTTGACTAAATGAGCCCTCCGGACTTCACCGAAATTCACTGCACCAAACGTATGGTGTTTGGATATAGGTTGCATATCAGAAAGGCAGAAATGAGAAGAAACAAAGTAGATGTTATGGGAATATCAGAAGTGAGGTGGGAACAAAATGGTGAAATAGTGAGTGATGAGTTCAAGATGTTTTATTCTGGAGGTGATCAACAAGGAAACCGTGGTGTGGGAATAGTGCTAGGACCACGTGTGAGACATAAAGTTATAGCAGTGCGTTATGTGGATGACAGGAATATAATGGTGAAACTTCAAGGAAAGAAGAAAGACTTAGTGTTAATTCAAGTGTATATGCCACATAGTGGGTTGTCAGAAGAAGAAGTGGAGGAAAACTATGAGAAGATAGAGGAATTGATGGATAAAGAGAGAAAGGGTTCGTGCATTATCGTAATGGGTGATTGGAATGCTGTAGTAGGAGAAAGGCAGGATGGAAGTACAGTAGGAAGATATGGATTAGGCGAGAGAAATGAGAGAGGGGAAAGCCTGGTAAATTTCTGTAAAAGAAACTCCCTAATTGTTGGAAACACACTGTTCCAGCAACATAAGAGAAGGAGGTACACCTGGATATGTCCAAGAGATTGCAAAAGATACCAGATAGATTACATACTGGTACAAGAAAGATTTCGAAATTGTTTGAAAAATGCGAAGACATTGCCAGGAGCTGACATTAATTCAGACCACATATTGCTAATAGGAGAAATCAATCTTACATTGAAGAAGATAACACAAAACCAGGTGAGCAAGAAACCCCACTTAGAGAAGCTAAGGGAAGAAGACGAAAGACAAAAATTTGCAGAACATTTCCAAGGAAACTATAATAAGTTTAAAGCTAGTTGTAACAATAAGGATGAGATGTGGGATGGAATAAAAAGCTGCTTACAGAAGGCAGTGGATGAAACAATAGGCTACAGGGAAAGGAAAAGTGCAAAGAAACCATGGATTACTGAAAGTATGCTGGAAAAAATGGAGGAACGGAGAAAATGGAAGAATGTAAATACAGAAGAGGGAAGACATAATTACAAGATACTGAATAACCAGCTAAGAAGAGAAACTGACAGGGCAAAAGAACAATGGATGAAACAAAAATGTGAAGAAATTGAAGAACTGGAAAAAAGAGGAAGGTATGACTTGATGTATCGTGAAGTAAACTGCTCGGGCTTCCAAAAGAAGAAATGGAAAACAATGTGGATGATAGAAGACGAGGAAGGATGTGAAATCACAGACAAAAAAGGAATATCGAATGTGTGGGGAAAGTACGTTGAAGAGCTCTACCAGAAAGAGAATCGCCCAGACAGTCTGAATGTAGAAAATGAAGAAGACGTGCCTGACGATGAGAAAGGATACTATATCCTGAATGAAGAATTTGAGCAAGCACTCAAAGAAATGAGGAATGGGAAAGCAACGGGCACTGATGAAATTCCTGTTGAACTTATCAAATGCCTGGGAGATGGAAAAAGAGAAATACTGCACTTATGCAATGAAATCTATGAGAAAGGGGATTGGCCACAAGATTTCACGGAGACTGTTTTGGTACCTCTGCAGAAGAAAAGCAATGCCAGAAAATGTTCTGAGTACAGGACAATCAGCTTGATATCTCACTCGGCAAAAATTCTTCTAAGAATTCTGAACAGACGCCTATACTCGAAGGTCAGTGGCGAGTTAGAGGAAGAACAGTTTGGTTTCAGGAAAGGAAGAGGTACAAGGGATGCAATTGGTTTACTGAGGACCATTGGGGAAAGATATTTAGAGAAAGGAAAGGAGGTGTTTGTAGTATTTGTAGACCTGGAGAAAGCCTTTGATAGAGTGAATTGGGTTAAACTTTTAGAAATTCTGAAGAAAATTGGTGTAGATTGGAAAGAGAGAAGACTTCTAAGCAACTTATACATGAATCAACGAGTTAAAGTGAGAACAGGAGACGAAATGACAGAAGGCTGTGAAATTGGAAGAGGAGTACGACAAGGATGCTGCCTATCGCCTACTTTGTTTAATATTTATTTAGAAGATATAGTGAAAACTTGTTTCCAGGGCACAGGAGGTGTCAAATTAGGAGGAAGAAGAATAAACTGCATAAGATTTGCTGATGACATGGCATTATTCGCTGAGGATGAAATAACCATAAATAGTATGTTAGAAGAGTTAAACAGCAGCTGTGAGCAGTATGGGATGAAGATTAATGTAAAGAAGACAAAGGCAATGGTTATAGGACGGAAACCAAGGAATATTAATGTGAGAGCAAACAGTGAAAGAATCCAGCAAGTGGATAGCTTCAAGTACCTCGGATGCACTATAAGCAGTGACATGAGCTGCAACCAAGAAGTGAAAATGAGAATCGCAATAGCAAAAGAAGCTTTCAATAGAAGAAAAAATGTTTTTTGTGGACCCATGGACATAGGTCTAAGGAAGAGATTAGTGAAATGTTTTGTGTGGAGTGTAGCACTATATGGTGCAGAAACCTGGACGTTGAGAAGAAATGAAGAGAAACGACTCGAAGCTTTTGAAATGTGGACATGGCGAAAAATGGAGCGTGTAAAATGGACGGACAAGGTAAGAAACGAAGCAGTACTGAAAAGAGTTGGTGAAAAAAGATCTATACTGGAGACCATCAAGAAGAGGAAAAGAAACTGGTTAGGACACTCTCAAAGAAGAAACTGCCTGCTAAGAGATGCCTTGGAGGGAATGGTTGAAGAAAGAAAAGTCCGTGGAAGAAAGAGATATCAGCTTATGGATGATATTAAATTAACTGGGTCGTATGCTATTACGAAGCGTAAGGCAGAGAACAGGGAAAGCTGGAGATTGCAGTGAAAAACCTGCCAATTAGGCAGAAAACAATGAATGAATGAATGAATACAGTGTGCAATAAACTGTATGAATAAAATGATACAAAAATTGTGGAAATACAACTACATAAAAATAAAATAAAATGAATGAAAAATAAATAAAAAATAAAAACATGTAGACAAAATACATAACATAAACATACAAGTTACATCATAGTATTTGAACACAATCTCTGCTCTGCCAAAAGAAAATTCTTTACTTCATTTCGGAAAGATTCTATTTTAGATATGCTCGACATGGTCTTAGGTAGGGCACTCCAAATTTTTGCAGCAAAATATGAAAACGACGACTGATATGCCTGTGTGTTGCAGAATGGAAGGTTAAATTTGAAATTATTTCTTGTATGGTGGCTGTGAACACTGGTGCGAGGGATCAACATGTCTGCCAGATACAACGGCTTGCCAGATGTAATAATTTTATGTATAAGGCAATATGTATGCAGTAGCCGCCTACGGTACATATTGAGGATATTCTTATTATTTATGGAAGGTAAAATATGTTCACGTCTCGGGATGCAAAATATGAACCGCATGCACGCATTTTGGCATTTTTGAATCTTTGCTTGTAAAGTTTTATTTATTCTACCAGAGTACACTACGTCACAATAGTCGAGAAATGGATATATAAGTGTTTCAACTAATCGCTGCTTGATTTCTGAAGATAATAGTTTGTTGAATTTAAACAAGAATCTAAGTGTTCCAAATGATTTATTGATTTGGCGGCTAATATGCTCATTCCATGATAGACGAGTGTCAAATATCAGTCCAAGACTTTTAACTACTTGAGCTCTAGGTATGACATCATCATTTATTTTAATTGTTGTATTAGTGTGCTCGACCGAACCAATAGCATTTCGAGTTCCAATAAATGTATAACATAACTTATTAGCATTAATTTTAAGGCCATTTGCATCACACCATGTTTTTATCGCACCCAAATCATTACTTATGTATTCAATACTTATGGCAATTTCTGTTGGATTGAATGATTTGGTTAGTTGAGTGTCATCAGCATATGAATGTACGTTACAGTATTTGACAACTGAGGGTAGGTCTGCAATATAAATCGTAAACAATAAGGGACCTAGTATAGATCCTTGTGGAACACCAGATGAAATATATAAATTATTAGATAATAAAGTAAGCGACAGTTTTACACGTTGATTTCGGTTACTTAGATATGAAAAATACCAGTTGAGGGTAGATTGTGAAAAACTGTAATATTTCAGTTTACTGAGCAGTAATTTATGTTGTACCGTATCAAATGCTTTGGACAGGTCCAATAATATTAATGCAGTGAGGAAATTCTTATCCATAGCCTGGAGGACGTCATTTGTGACTTTCAGCAAAGCCGTAGCAGTGCTGTGTGCCGGCCGAAATCCTGACTGTGAGGGTGGAAGAATATTGTTTTGGGCAATGAAGCTAAATGTCTGTTTATAGATTATTTTTTCTAGTAGTTTTGAACACACAGGCAGAACACTAATAGGTCGAAGGTCGTTTACATTAGTTGGTCGGGTCGTCTTAGGGAGTGGTGTTATCAAAGCTTCTTTCCATTTCCTGGGAAATACGGATTTCTCGAGCGAAAAGTTAATAATATGTGTGATAATAGGCAAAATAAAAGGTAGCGATAACTTCAGCATTGTAGTTGATATTCCATCTGCACCAATAGCAGTAGACTTGATTTCGTACAAACATTTTCTTACAGTATAGCCATCCACTTTTTTAAAAGCAAATTCGGGAAGCATATTATTAAACTTTTGGTTACTAAATTTTAAACATTCCCGAGATATCAGACGTTGGTCGATATTTAGACTATCAATTGAATTAATAAAGTGTTCATTTATCTCGTTCGCATTGTCAAATGTGGAAGGGAGATAGTAGTTATGGTCCCGGATATAGGCCGATAAATCAATTGATTGGAAAAGATCGATGAAAGATCAATTGATGATAAAGGGCAGTGAACAAGCAAGCATTGTTTGTATTTGGAGAGAGGCCAGAAATGGGCGGGGTTTGAGATATGGGTGAGAGTTTTGATTGGTTGTTTGGATGAGGAGATGATGACGTCATGGGTGTTTTGTGTTTTGATTGGTTGAAGAGTTTTTTGACCCCGTAACGGGAAATTCCCGAGATTGATTTCGACAGGAAATTACTGAGTCAGTTGAATGATGAATAAAGTGTTGTCTGAGAAAGGTGAAAGGTTATAGATAAGAGGTTGAGGTTTAGAAAATGCTGTGTGAATCACGTGAAAATCACGTGATAGGAAATTGTTGATTCGGGTCGATTATGAGAATTTCCCGCCAAAATCACGTGAAAGTCACGTGACCGGAAATTCCCTGCTCGAGTTAATTTTCGAGTGAACAAGCAGGCATTGTTATTATTTGGCAGGGTTCCAAAAATGTGTGGAGTTTGAGATAGAGGTTAAAAGGTTATAGATAACGGATGGGGAATGTTTTACTGTTGTTTTTTATTTTATTTATTATGTTTGTTTTCCGGTACAGAGGTTGATTTAGGTTTTCGAACTTAATGACGCATTCAGTATAGAGGTCAACAACCTGTCTTTGAGAAGCCGGGAAAATGTTGCTGACTCATTTGATTCAAAGATCGTTGTATTAATTTAAGAATACAAAAAGTATTTATTTGGACATGTTTAAGGAAAATGACGTAATAGGAAGAAGGGTATATATATGTAGACGGTATAAAAGAACGAGAGTGTGTCACAATGGCAGAGTATTGCATAACGTTTCCGGAGAAAGCTCTGAATTTCTACGAGATAAGTTACGAAGAGTTTTGGGAAGTTATAGAATCCTGCGGCGATGTCGATACCGATCGTGAGGCTGTACAGCGAGTGTTGAAACATTTCCCGTTTATGTACGTAGCACTACGTGAAGCTCCATGGTGCGGATGTTACCTGTTCAATAGATCGGGACAAGCAGTCCATCATTCCTGCGAGACGTTGAAGGAGATAGTGGAAAGAAAAAATTTACGGATGGGAGAACAGGATTTCCCAGTCACAAATGTTCGTGTGAACTGATTCAGAGGAAGGATGAAGATGAGATTGCTGAAGCTTTAAAACAAAGAGTGAAAGAGTGGCTTGCCGTGTTAGTGAACAAAACTATTTTGTGGTGTACTACCTGCAACCGTTCTCTACTACGTAAATTAGAAGGACATCCCTGTTTTCCAGTGGTATCTTCGAATCGTCTTGGGTTTCTCCAGATCTCTGTTCGATAGTGATGTAGAAGATACTGTGCCGGCACCGTTATCACCAATACCTGGAACCCCATCACCTATTGTATCAGATTGCTTTTCTTTGGCTGATTTATGAAAGTGTTCAGTTACCCCTGCTACCGATTTTCGGGGCATTGTAATAACTACCTATCAGTCGATTCTCGATACAAAACTTACGAAAAGTGGCCTGTAGGATTACAAGAGACACCTGAAGAGTTAGTGACTGCCGGATGTTACTATTCAGGCCACGGTGATAGAGTACTGTGTTCATATTGTTTTTATGGATTTTGTGATTGGACACCGGAAGACTGTCCTGTTATAGGACATCTGGCATCAGTGCCCCATTGTAGTTTTATACGAAGTGTTGCATTACTACATTATAAGGCCGAATGTAAATATTGTGCTAATAGAGAAAACTCTGCAAAAAGAGTTATTGAAAAAAAATGCAGATTCTGTAATGATTTGTAAAATCTGTTTCTTGAATGTTTGCGATATAGTGTTTCTCCCGTGCAGACATTTTGTCAGTTGTCGATCCTGTGCCTCACAACTCGATAAGTGTGCTATATGTCGTGGATCTATTAAAAATACATTGACAGTTTTTACCTGTTGAACAATGGATGTATGTTTTTTGGACGTTCAAGGTTTACGAGGAAAAGACGGTGAATTTGTGTGGAAAGAAGTCGGAATATTGAAGTCTCCTTTTGAATGTACATTTCATTAGCCTATTTAGTAAAACCTCCATGCGGTCTACATTTGTTAAGTGAAAAATGTCGTCGTGTGAATTATTGGCTCCGTGCAAACAAACACGGACTCTCTTGGGAAAATGGTTGGTACCGTATGAGAAGTTAGGAGATCTTTTATATTCTGTACTTGTAAATGAAAATGTGTATGTTAAAGGTACTGAAAAAGCTAAATCGCTGGAAAAATGTATCGGAGAAAAACGTATGAGTACGTTAACCGTAGATAATATTGAAGAATTTTGGTGTCCAAAATTGGAGAGTGTGAAACTTTCTGTAGAGAAAAAGAAATGTAGAGAACATAGTGAATCA
Source organism: Lepisma saccharinum (assembly GCF_977018435.1). Classification (NCBI taxonomy): domain Eukaryota; kingdom Metazoa; phylum Arthropoda; class Insecta; order Zygentoma; family Lepismatidae; genus Lepisma; species Lepisma saccharinum. The sequence goes on from NC_139233.1 coordinate 101,467,886, forward strand.
AAAAATGTGAACAAAACCTGTGCAGTTGAAAATGTTTGGAAAATGTACCATTTCTACTGTAATAGAGAAAAATAAAAAATGTTAAACCTTTTTTCAAATGTTTTATTTACAATTTAATAATATGCATATAAAGATATACATTTACAGTAAAAATACATAATGGATAATAAAGTTATTTATAATAACAATGAATGTCCAAGATTGTGTTGAAGATATATTTCAATCATCAATTCGTTGTACCAGAGAACGTGAAAATGGCTTATCAGATTTTCCGGTACTTCTTTTCTTTCTGAAAACATATTCTTTTCGATACAATGCACAAAAGTCTGTATATGTGGCTGTAATTTATGATAACGTTCGTTCATTAATTTTCTTAAGGGTGTGAAAAGTTCACAAAAAAATAAATGTAGTTCCGGGGGTGTAAAAATAAAAGCATCCGGTGAGGAATGTTGATACATGGAAATACAACATTTTCCGAAAAAAATTACAGCACTGACAGTAACATTCCCTGTGACGAGATAATTAAATCGTCGACCTGTTTCGATGTAATTAAGTACATCAGATTTCAAAACAAACAATTCTCTAATCTGTGAAGAATTAATTCCTTGTTGCGAAAACTCCCATACCAGATTGAAAGGTGTTTGTTTTTCGAATCCTACTGCTACATATTTGGTATTTTCGGTGTTCAGAAAGTATATATTTGCAAGATAAAGATCCAAACAGACATCTATGTTGTGCAGTTCCGAACATTCGGTTTTATTTTGGGAATAACTGTTTTCTTTACGTATTTTTATGAAATCACAATCCTTTGTCACATCCGGTTCACTCTCGATCGGTTCAGTTTTTATAACAGGAATCCCAATTTTGGTAGGGGGCAGACGTCTACGTTTTCTGCATCTAGAAACACCATCCTTATGAGTAATACGGTGTAGAAGCTGATCATGTTTTTCCATTGTAGAATTTTTGACCGGGTCCATGATGTTTTCACTAAAGGTGTCAAGATGATACTGAGAGTGAGCAGAATCATCATACATATTTTATATAGAAATCACCTTATACACTCCCGAACTGGTTTGATGGAACGACACACTTGTGCTCCTTTAGGACACTTTGAATGCGGTAAACATTTGAAGATCTGACGAAAACGGTGTAAAATATATTCATCTTTACTGACACCCGGTGGGAATATCCGGATGAAATCCCTGGTTGTGACGTGATGTGCTTTATAATAAGCATATACACAACAGTAATGTCCGCAAGTTGTAGCAAATATTCCTTGTAAGGGGGTGTTATTGTGAGTCCAGACAGAGGAATGACGGTTCAAGAATGTTATGAATTCTGGGTAATAGGGGTGGAAACCGTATGAATCAAAATATTCTGCCTTATTGTTTTTGTCGAAATAGAAAGCAACCCAGTGTGTTCCTTTGGAATCGGAAGTATCCGTGTTTGCGATTATCAAAGCAGGGGTGGAGAACGTTCGAGGCAGAAGATCTCTCGGATAAACACCACAAAAAATTGTTTTGGTGGAACAGTTGTGAGATAAAATATGTCTGATCTGTGATGTGTTCATGTCGGATACGTTTATAATAAAGTACACAAACACGATAGTCTTTTCTATTACGATACAGGTAGGTTTCTGTGGCAGAAAACAGGAACATACCAAATTTATAGAGTAAAATTGTTAGGTTTATTAGTGAAGGATAACACCTCTGTCTTTTGTCACATCCAAGGCCACTTCGAATTCAGCATAGAGAAGACAGGTAACATTTTCCGACAGTTGTGGAGAAAACTGCATTTCTACTCCTAAGGTACCTTGTTCCTGTAGACTGATGTGTGTATCGTTTCCTGAAAAATCTGGTGTAATGTCGTAAATCAGAAAAAATGATCCGTTTTCAAACATCTTCCTTGTTATCTGATGTCCATAATTATTGTGATGGATACCTGTGCCGGAAAAGAGAGTTTGGTAGGCACGTGTTACTAAACCGCCATTTCCTCCTGTACTGATTCGTAAAGGTTCAGAAGGTGTGAGCTCTCCATTTTTTACAAGATGGAAAGAAGATAGGTTAAAACTTCTAAAGTCGAACGGATTTTTTTTACTGTCACCGAGAAAGCTGGCGGTGGATGCCATAGTAAAAAGAATAACATTCGGAAAAGGACCTTGAAAAGCATTGTCGATAGAAATCTGCTGCGTTCCTGCAACGTAAGAGTATGCCTTGATAATACGTCTTGTGAACGGATAATGTGCAGGAGCATAAGAAAGTGCTCTGTCTATAGCCAAACTGGTGCTAGGAGTAGGAATGACGTGATTTATTTCGAGAGCAGCTTTTAAAATTTTTATTTGTACGCTAGGTGAATCTTGATCTCCCCAGATATAAAAAGCATCACGTGACTTGATAAGTTCGATACGTACTTCCACACCATTGAGTAGATATTTAGGCTGATTGAAAAAAATCTATGTGGAGTTTTCCCATAAGTTCCATTTCGGCTGTTACTTCCATAGGATTTCCTGATGACGGAACGTACTGGAAATTTTTTTTTGGGTGGTGAAACCTTCGTTATTGGTTGTGATTTTATCTTGGTTTCCAGGTGTGTCCAGGTACCATAAAGCATTAGTAAGATGTGCATTTGCAGCATCGGTACCGTAATTGAGAAGTACCTCAAAAATCGATTTGTGTGCATAATTGTTGTCAGCATTTGTTACAGATATACCATTGATAGCAACGTTACATTGTGAAAATATAGTATTGAGGAGATAATTTACTACCCCACAATTTTTTGTGGTTGCATTATCGGTCGGCAAAGCACTCATACGACTCCCATCTTGTTTAACCATCTCCACCTGTAAACGAAGATAAACAGATGCAAGATCCAGAAAATCTGTTGCTGTTGCAGGTATGAGAAATGGTATCACGTTCTGGTTATCGATGGATGCAATAGGTTTGTAGGTAACAGTGTAGGTTTTTTCGACATTTTGTTGAATAGGTTTTTTCCGAAAAAGATCGAACTGTGAAATCATACACGTGTTGTCCTGCATCATTGTGTAAAAATATTTTTGACTTTGATATTCTGTCTGATTTTTCTGATCCTCGAGGTTCTAACACGGGTACCTGAATGTTTTAACATCGAATGAGTATTTTTTCTTGTAATTCTTCTTCTTATACCCGAACCTGTCAGAGAATCGATTTTTTATCGGACGGCAGAGTTCTCATACGACTTCCATCTTGTTTAATCATCTTCAGCTGTAAGCGAAGATAGACAGGTTCGAGAAACGAAGTTACATTCTGGTTATCGAAGGAAGCAATAGGTTTGTACGGAATAGTATGTTTTTTCTGAAAAAGGTCGAACTGTGAAATCATCCAGGTGCTGTTCTGTATCATCATGTAAAAATATATCTGATTTTGATATTTTGTCTGATTTTTCTTTTACGTGTTTTCCTAGATTCCGACGATGTTTTTCGACGTTTTACGGATGTACGTTTTTTCTTGATTCTCGAGGTTCTGGCACGGGTACCTGATTGTTTTAACACCGAATGAGTATTTTTTCTTGCAATTCTTCTTCTTATACCCGAACCTGTCAGAGAATCGATTTTTTGTTGTGCTCTAGTTTTACGATTCTGACCAGCTTCACGTATTCGCTGACGAACAATAGTTTTCGGAGTCTGCTGACTTGTTGCAATATCTGTAACAATATTAGCACCAGTTTTTAAAGCTTATTTTCCGATAGCTTTTGCACCGCTCCAGAGAAGAGGTTTCACCATTCTGAAAAGTCCAGCAAAAAGAGAACCTAATCCTCTTCCTTATTGAATTCTGTTAGAACGAAAAATGGGTCCGATTCCTCCATGTATTTGGGTTGTGATATTCTGCTTGGGAATTCATGATGACTCATTCGTTTACCAATATAGACTGGGAAAATAGTGTTATGTCGGTTTTTTAAAAGGATTTTGTTTTTTTACGAAAATGTAAAACAGCGATAGTAGGAACGGAACTGTTTCTTAAAGGTAAAAAGTTTCCTTTTTGATCGTTTAAAGTAATTTCTATTGTTTCGAAAGAACTTTTATCCAGAGAAACATAGTGAATCGGATTGAATGTGTGATGAGCTACAGGTATCGTACATGTGGTATCTACTTCTGAACATTGTTTTCGAGTAAGACGTAAAAGACGTATCATTTCTTCACCGACCAACTGCTGTTTTACAATATCTGAATATACAAATATGTAAAAATTTTTATCGACAACGTTATTAGATATTACGTGCGAGGAATAGATAGATTTTAATATGTCATATCGAAATTTAGCATAGTCGTCTGTTAAATCTATAGGTGTTATTGTATTGTCTACAGAGACATTGGGTTCAGGGTCGAGCATTCCTGTTTCGGACAAGTGTTTATATACTGAAGCTTTAAAATAGAATCGAAGATGAGTAGGAACAGCTACATTTGCAGGGTTGGTTTTCAGGGAAAAAACAAGATCATCTATTGTATAAGTAGCTGAAGGAAAATAAAACGGTTGATCGTTAATAGTATATAGTGTGTTATCTGTAGAAACAGATGACTCGAATGAACTCCATTGCGGGTCAGCCAGAAGATGCCAGAATTTGTAAAGCACAGATTTTCGTATTTCTCGATTATCGGGAAGGGAAGTTACGATCGACGAAATCAAGTCTTCAACACTTGTATATGTTCGAACAGGAAATGTTAGTTGTCCTGAATCTGTTTCCAGAACGTTATCATAAAGAGTTGAATGATATAATTCTGCTAATCCGACTTCCCACAAATCTGGAGGCAGATCGATACGTTTTGCTAATTTTACAGTAAAATGAGTTAATGTGTTGTTTGAAAAATATTTTTCTGATGAAGACGATGGGAGGTAGATATAGAAATTATCATCCATTCTGACTGAACAAGAAGAACTCACTGATTCAAAATGGTGATATATTTCGATATATATTGAGGTTTAGTTGTTCGATATCGGTTTTAGCGATGATGCCTTGATCCATGAATCAAAACTGGAAGGATAACCCAGCCAACGAACAAGGTATTCTAAATTTTTACCTTTACCTCGTCTTTTTAAAATTTTATCAATTTTATACTCTTCGTCAGGATTCGAATATACTTTCTGAATTTCATGTTTGTAAAATGTTCCTTTTACAGGTTCACCATTTAAGTCGTCCAATATGTAAACAGGTACCGGCTGCCGTTGAACGACGGAATGAATCTTAAAAATTTCTCGTGACCACGATTGTTCGTATCCTTTTTCGAAATGTCCTTTAACAACAGAAATTTGCACAATGTCCCCAACTTTCAAATCTGAAATTGTGTGTGAGATACGGTTGTTGTGTCTATTGAGATGTTTCCACACTGTGTAAACATTAGTTTCGTTTACATCTTGAGGTGCCATTCCTATGGAACCATGGATCGCAGTATTGTAACCTTCAAGAAGTTGAGGTAAAATATCTATGTAACGTCTTGTTTGTTTTGCTGTAAAATATTTCCACATTCGTTCTTTTAACGTTCGGTTAAAACGTTCCACTATACTTGCTTTTACAGGGTGGTTAATTGCGATCGAAAAATCTACTTGTTCATTTTTCAGAAAATTCTGGAACACAGAATTCGTAAATTCTGTTCCTTGATCTGTCTGTAATGTGGCAGATTTCCTTTCTGAAAGCTTCGGTTACAGAATTACTTGTTTTATTTTTTAGGGGTAATGCATAAGCATATTTTGAAAATACATCAATCACTGTTAGGAGATATTTAAATCCTTCGTTATGTTTTTGTATCGATGTCATATCGTTAAGATCGGCTTCCCAGAGCATATCTATGTTCCATACATTATAGTGGTTTCGAGGAAACCTTTTTCGTGCACTTTTGTGGAGAGTGTATGTTTCCTGGTGCATTAACCAATTTTTTACTGTATCACGAGATATATTCCTATCTCCTACAGCTTTCCATAAACGGTCCACAGATGAAAATGAGGCTCTGTGTTGAGGATCGTAATATATTCTAGCAAGAATTTTATCATGTTTTACTTTAGGGACTCCCATGATTGGTCTCTCTGTCTACGACTTTTTCTTAAAGGAACGAGTTTGTATGCATCAGGTGTTCTCAAAAATGGTGAAGGTTTTCTGGAAACACGTAAAACAACATTTTTCTTCTTTTTTTCGCAGGTTTTCGTTTACGAGACGGACCAGGAATCTCCGTTGGTGATGATGACGATGAAAAATTTAAAGATCTCGGGTCCGGAAGTGTTTTTTCCTGATCTTTTTCGATTAGACGTTGGACTGTAGATTGATACTCATCAATAATATTTTCTAACTGCTGTCTTGTATTACGTGGTAATGTTTCTACCAGGTTTGGAGGAAAATACGTTGATCCTGGTGAAATACTAGAATCACCATTATCCTGGATAATAGGAATCTCTAATGGTTCTTTCGATTTTCGACTCAACCATAAATACTCATCCAATTCTTTTCTATAAAGACGCCATTTTTGGTCGTCTGGTATATTTTTCATTTTAAAAATTTCGTTCAATTTTTTATCCAGAATAGATAATTTTTGATTTATAGACTGTTCGGAACCGCGAATACGTGTCAATTGTTCTGGTGAAAGAACAATCTTTTTTTGTAAACAGGTGTCATTTTTAATGTGGAATGAGAGTTCCGAGAAGACCTGATAGTAGAGATCCTAAAAGTAGGATTAGAAACCCTCCTCTCTGAACAAGAATTTTTCTTCGTTTTTTGATATCTACTTTAGGTTTTACAAGTCTACGTAAAACAGTTTTGTAAGGTGTTAGACGATGTTTTACAGACGGTCGAAGTTTTATAATTACCTTTTAAAACATTCAGACAACATTCACTGATAAAACGGATTGTTTTTTTTGGAGCACTTTTTAATAATGTTTTACGAACTTTTATTGGGGAATTTTTCAATATGTGCAAAAAAGGTGAATGTGTTTTAAAAGAAATATTCTGTTTAGAACGTAAGTTGGTACGTCTCTTCCTCGTTTTCTTTATCTCGAGGTTTCAGGCATTCCTGAGGAAGATATATGGTTGAATGATCTGTATTAAAAATATCTGTTTGATATCGTAAAGGATCCGGTGTTGACTGGGAAAGATCAATATACAAATAACTGTGAGGTTCTATTGTTGCATCTATATATACTTTTTCTAGTTCCTTCATGCGATGAGGTTGAAGTTGTCGTGCAAAAACAGTAAATTGGTTCATATCTCGTGTATTTTTAAATATAACAAAATGTTTTACGTTCAAAAAAATATCTCTACAATTTTTTCCTTGGTGAAAAAGATTCTGTGTTATAAAAACAACTGAAATATTTTTGTGGTGACTACCTTTCGTAAAAAGGACTGCAACTTTTTCTCCTTCAGCAACCATCATAAGATCATCTAGCACTATAAGGGTGGGAGTTTTTCCGTTCCATGATTGCCAATTAACAATTCCTTTATGATATTCCACATCACCGATATTTTTTGGGATACTATTTTCCTGATCGTAACACCATACTATTTTTTTAACAGGTTTTTCGACAAAAGAAAAAATAGAATTAACAAGTTTTGTTACAAAAGTGGTTTTTCCACTTCCTGATGCTCCACAAACCATCATCGTAAAAGGATGGATAAGTTTAGGAAACATTTTATGTTAAGCAAACATTTTACAGATTTGTATCCAGGAACTTGAAAGAAAATGACGGTTTACCAGATTATTAATACATTTTATATTTATTTTGTACAAGATTATATAATACAAGTAAACAATATAAAAAACTCTGGAACAAAAACTTGAACTTTGGACCTATAGGTTAAAACCTATTACAATACCTATTACAGATTAGGATTACAGACATATTTATAACCTAGTCTGTACGGTATCCGAAAGGAAATGATAAATGTTGGTGGTCAAAAAAACGTTTCATTAATACTGTACTGGCTGAAACAATTTCTTTTAATTTGTACTGATAACTTGAAACTGTGTTGTTCTTCTAATTCTAAAGATATTTTCTACTGTAACGTCAGATTTTTCATTGTTCATCATATCACGCATAGTATCAAAGTTGACCAATTTTGATGTGGAAGTGTTTAAAGTGATCCCTTTAACTTTATTGGGGTTCAGAAAGAGGTTTTTTAATTTTCATACTGTAACTTTTTGGTCCTGTTGAGACAAACTCTTCACAAATTGCATCGGGACCGAAATTACTCAATTCATCGGTGAGGTCTCCTAATTTATCACCTGTTCGGGGATGATATTCCATTTCAGGACTATCTATATAAATCACCGAATCTGTGTCACAATAACATACTCTGTCATCCAATTTTTCAAGAAGTTCATACAGTTTCAAACGAGCATGACATGTCGTAAAAGCAGCAATAGGAACGTTTACTTTTCTGTTCAGGGTGATAGCCTCTTCAACATATTTCCAGTTTACTATAACAGTATCCTGATTGATAAATATAACTCCTCCAATAATTATATTAGGATCAGTCATTTTATCCAGAAAATCTTTCGACTCCTTGATAATTGATGTTTGGGAAAGGTTATCTCGTTGACAAAATTTGCCCCATAAAGAATTAAGACAAAGTTTAGCCAAAGTACGTTTTCCAGGATTGATCTCAATATTGTCTTCCTCCAATAGAATTGCCTCTTTGTCAAAATAGTCCTGTAGGTATTTTTCTTTATCCGTTCTGTTTTAACACCAAGTAGGCCACCCTCTAGCTTCCTGTTTTATTTAAAAAATGTGTTGACATACTCAGCAAGCAGTCCTCCAGTTTGTGTAACAGGATTGTACATAGATGTTTCATATTTCCACACTTCCGACATCTCCAACATTCTGTAACCTAAACTACAAGCTTTACGTACTTCTGCGATAACCCAAGTTCCTGAAAGTGCACGCTGTTCATCTGAATGTTCACAAATACCTTCACATTTTAGCGTGATAGCAAATTCTTTACATAATACAAAGTTTTCCATTTATTTTGGAGGGTAAAACAGGGTGGAGAAGGGTTGTAGGGGGTAGAATTGTACATTTAACAAGTCCTTCCATGTTTAAAACTTCATCAACTTCAGGAATAGAATTTCCTAAAAATATGGTAGGATGTCTTACAGGATACGTACAATATTTGTTCACATAAGGGTACAAACTTGTAAAATCGTTGTATTGTAATTTCTCATTTTCCTTGATGCTGTAATAAGTTCTGACTGTTTCAACTCTTCCACCATATAAGGCATCTCTCAAATTTAAAGGAATACAGCAGACAATAGGGTGTGTAGATAGATGTCTATCGAGTTCAGGATCAGTCTTTAATATTCTATCAAAATCGCATTCCCACATTGTGACAACACGGTATCCTTCAGAACGTAAAGCTGCAAGTTTACGACATGTTGTTTCGTATCTAAAAGCTGCAGTGTTTAGCATGTCACTATTGGTTTGATTGTCATTTTCCTGGGTGTTTTCATCTTCCGTGATATCTTTAGGATAGATATCCCTGTTTGTTGATATGCATCGTCTGCAACCGTGCCAGAAGCATCCAAGCGCTTCGTACACTGTATTTGTCTCCTCATGATATCCATCTACTTTATAACGTCCTCCTAAAACATATTTTTCACGAGTACGTCCACCGTGGAGAAGTATTATGTGATTGTGTTCTTCAACATAGGTCAACCATTTCAACGCAAATTTTGACATTTTATCTGCATGGTGGTAACCTCCTTTAGGAATTATTCCTATAGTGTCAGCGGGCATAAATTTATGTCTGTAAATTAATGAACACGGTGATGCTATAGTGATACAATTTCTAAAAATATATATTTTACATATATCCAGAAAATTCTGTCTCAGTTTCAGACATCCTTGTCTTAACAGAGTAACATCTTTAATACAATATTGGAGTAGTTCTGTTTTGTTGTTAAAAGGCATATTCTTTTTGCATTCAGTATCATACCAAGACATGAAATTTGTTTGATCTTCAATTGTTTTCATATATTCATATCCGTATGCAGAAGGAGGACGTGTAGGTCCTATGTAATTTCGATTTTTGTATGTGTTCCACAAATGCGGATAATATCCTTTCTGTACTGGTAGACCGAACAGTTTTGAAAACCCTGCAAGATTCGTCTGAACGTAGTTAAGACTGTCGATAAAGTAGACCTTCTCCTGCTGCGGCGTCACCGTCTCCTCCTGCTACGCCTTCTATTATCGATATCACCGATGAAGAGGATGGTGATTTATAACCTATCAATAAATATAGGTTATATTTTTTCTCACCTTTTATTTTTACACGTCTTCAACTTCTGATGTATCGGTCTCCTAGATGATGTCAGGGAATTCACGGCGAGGTGGGGTCAAAGTTCTGGTAATCTTTTCTTCTACTTTATGAAGGCTAGAAATAAAAAAATATTTATTTCTTACATCATCTCGTCATAATGGATTGTAACAATAATCCGATAATTCTTGCATTAACATTACAAATGGTCTCTCCGATGGCGCAGTGGTAGCGTTGTTGCCTTGTAATCATGGGCCCCGGGTTCGATACCCGGTGGAGACACAGTGATTCGGATCCTACTTTAAACTGTAGGTCCAGTTCCGATTAACCTTACTGTGCATAAAGCGGACTTACAACACTAAACCAATCAATCAATCGATCAATCAATCAAAACATTACAACAACGTAATAATCTTGGCGCAGTGCTTGCGTCGTTGCCTTGTAATCAAGGCCCCGGGTTCGATACTCGGTATTAACCTTACTGTGCATAAAGTGGACTTAAAACATTAAATCAATCAATCAATGTTCGGATTCTACTTTAAGGTTAATACTGTGCATTAACGGACTTCAAACACTAAACCAATCAATCAATCGATCAATCAATCAATCGATCCATCAATCAAAACATTGCAACGTAATAATCTATCATCATATACTTACTATGATATACAGTACCTGTTAGATCACTGATAGTATCTATTCGAAACTGGCTCCAAAAGGTAGTCTCTGGAAGAAGACGATGGCCACACAGGGTGCTCACTGTGATGTAAACATAAACAGATCAATCGTCCTTATATACCTCATCCTCCCAGCTTATCACGCACCTATTTTCTCTGCGCATCCTCTCGCGCAAAGCGTCCAACGCCCACGTACCCCTCCTATCCTCTTCCCACCCGGAATACTATACACACTATACACAAATTGTACTTTTTTTCTATTTACTTTATTTACTCCCTGTTTCTCCACAACTTTTTCCTTTTTTACCTCTCCCTCCATCGGTCGTTACCCTATACGGTCGTTACCCTATACCAACCACACATACAATGACAACACTATCGATAAACACGCACAAACATTTCCAGGAAACATACAACGAACTTTATCTCCAACCTTTACACCTTCCACAATACCTCCTTTGTTCTACCCCACTTCCATATCACCCAACAGTCCCACACTCACATCCTGATTTCGTCATTTCAAACTCTCATCTTTAACCTTTCACCTTTCTCGGGCAACACTCTCACTCACCATCCCACGCCACCATCTCCCCATACCCCACAAACCAAACAAAACCCAACCCCATATCTCAAACCCCGCCCATTTCTGGCCTCTCTCCAAATACAAACAATGCTTGCTTGTTCACTGCCCTTTATCATCAATTGATCTTTCATCGATCTTTTCCAATCAATTGATTTATCGGCCTATATCCGGGACCATAACTACTGAGATCATTTTTGTTTGAGCTAATGACTACAGATTTCAGCTGCTTCCATAAATGCTTTGGTTGTCTTGGTGTTTTATTGATGTTATGCTCAAAATAACACTTTTTTTCTTGCCGTATAACGGATGTCGTGAAATTTCTCAATTCTTTGTATTCTTTCCATGCAGATTCAGTTCCGATTCGCTTGAATTTACGAAACGCATTGTCCCTTAGTTTCATCAACAGCTTCACATTCGATGTAATCCACGGCATACGTTTGTTACGAACTCGTGTTTTACGAACTGGCGCGTGCTTGTTAAAGAGATCAAGTAAGTTGACATTGAAATACTCTACTTTCATATCCAAGTTATCGGTGTTATATATTTTTCCCCAGTTAATTTTTTCTGCATCCTTCACGAATTTATCATAATCAATATCACCGTATTTTCTGTGGTATATAATTCTGTTCACGCTTTCTGGTTTGGTATACGCAAGTACAACGTGGGTCATTCTATGATCGCTATTGCTGACTGGCTCACCGACACCATGTTGGATTATATTTTGCATGTTGCTGACAAACGTCAGATCAATTAATGACTTAGTTGTGGAGGTTATTCTGGTCGGTTTATTGATTATTTGCGTTAATTGAAATTGATTAAACTGAAAACTGGATCCACACGACGACAAGAGGTGTATTCTCGCGTGTGGAATCCATACTTTGCCTTGGGGACACTTTAGTTTAGAAGTTAATAATAATTGCACTCAACTCATGTGAAAAATAATAAACCTAACATCAAACCAAAATTTTGAAAAAACAAAAAAAAAATCTTCACGTAGTTTAATTTATTCTCTGTTATTAAATTTTTTCTATTACTCTTTCATTTTTTACATCATCAATATATGATTTCTCCACAATTAAAATTGCACTGCATATTGTATTTTCTGGTAGAGTTTCATGAAATTCACATACTAATTTAATATTAGTTCGATCATTTATAACTACCAATTTTCTTTTTGATGCATTTATTAGAAACATTGTTCTTTGAATTATGAACTCATCTGGATTATAATACATATCTATGTTACCTTCAGTTACTCTTTTAAATGCACTATAAGCTTCATATAATTTTAAATAATCTTGTTCTGTAATATTTAAATTGTAATTTTCACGAGGAAATACTTCATTTCTGCCATTCTTCAGATACACATTTTTAACTCTACAATTATCAAACTGGCTGCTATCCTTTTCCTGATTGTCATCTCTCCCTGTTTGAAACAGTACAGCTACGAACTCTGGCATGTCATATTGCAAATATTTGAACTTATTAGTAAGATCAAATTCAAATAATTTACCCTACTCTGACCTCTGAATGCATTGTGTGTATAAAACTCTATCGGAATTTGGGGATTTTTCAAAATGTTGGCTTTGTATTTGAGAGCATAATTCGATTCATATTCAACTATAGGCATTCGCAACTCCATAGACTGGATCACACATTTCGCAGCTTCGGATAAACTAGCCTCATTAGCTGTTCCATCTGCATTCAAAGTTTTGTATCTCATGATGGCATTATTATCATTGGGTGCTCTGCGAAATATGACACTCAAACCACTTTTCCACATAATTTCTTTATAATCAGAGAAAAATCCAAATACCAATCTCATGGGGAACAGTACTCTGTGACTTTTTGCTTGAATTTTTGTTCCAGCTTCGAACCCATCAACTTTATAATATGCACTTTCTGATTTGGACAGTTTCAATGTCCCCACTGTAGTGGATGTAATTCCAGGACAATCAATCCTGTCAATCACTGTACCATGCTTCTTGACTTCAATTTGAGAAAATAAGAATGGAACAAAATTATCTATAAGTTTTATATTAGCCCCGGGGAGGGGATATTCCATAAATTCCGAATTCGGTTTAAATGTAGCAATGATACATGTCTCCTCGTGGCTGCCAATCGAAATTCTTCTACTTTGATAATCATCCCTTTGGCAATGTTACAGTGAATATTCAATGTCTCAATAGCTAAGAATTTTGGTATAAATTTACCTATGTGCCTAACACCTGATTCTAATTTGCTATTGTTCTCGAATCCTAAAAGTTCTCCCAGGGTAGATAAGTCCACTGTTTCATTGGTAGTTACAATCTCTACTCTGTGTGTTACAGAATTTTGAGAAAGCAAGACAGTGGTTGGAAGTTCAAATTGTAAAGTAGATAAGTTATACTCTCCAGGAGGAATAATTACTTTTTCATTACCTACTTATATAGTATTGTTGTAAGTAGTTACATTCGGAATCAGATACATACTGTAGAATGCTCTTAGAGCTATGGATTTTGGATAGATAATATCATCGTGAAGATGTAGTTTCGAAACCGAAATCTCGCTGAAGAGATGAAAAATTCCCATATTTAATATATAATACAGCTTTTTGAAAATCTTTTAATTTGATGTTTGGTATTTTATTTAAAATTCTAAGCATCGTAATGCAAACATGGCCACATATAATTTGATCGAAATCTTGAATACGATCGTCGTTGTAATAAATTTTAACATGTTTTAAGTAACGAATTAATTCTGTAGGGGGTACCCCTCCGAAAGAATCGAAAATAAAAGCATTGTTATTTTGTTTATAATAGCATATCCAGTGAGTACCCACGTTTTCGGACTTGTCCAAATTCACCACGCCACATTCTCGAGAGTGAGGACTACTTTTAGGGAGAGAATCAGACATGAAAACCCCCTTGAAGTGTTTAATTTTAAATATTTTAATTAAAGATTCAATGTCTTGGTTGGTAAGAGCTTCTTTTTTTTAATTTTCTGAGTGATCTAGACTTCACACCTTTGATTATTTTTTTCTCCATGGCAAGATTATGACGCTTTTGCTCTTCTAGTTCTGCCTTATTTTTTTTCGAATCAATTACAGTTTTGGCAATAGCAGCACTACCCCCAGCCAAGCTCCCAACCGCCCCCAATGCAACCAGGATAGCTAGAATGCTGAATATGAATCCTCCACTGTGTGTTTTCTTTCTTGTATCTTGCAATCGTTCTAATTGTGGCGTACTGAGTAATAATTTCATTCCGTTCCCTTTGACTATACATTGCCTCTTCTTTCCTTGTTGTTTTTTTTTTTTAGTTAAAATCGAATTAAGTTTTAAATTTTTAAGATCGTGATATGGTATTTGGTACACAATTCCTTTTGGTTTCATGTTGTTGTTGTTATTATTATTTTTCAGGGTGTTTATATTACAAACCCCACATATTCATAGCAATGGTTGTACTCTACGCTGTTATTTTTTCACCCAATGATGCATCTCTGCTTGTTAATCTTCAAAAAGCTGCCTCTTCCAGTTTTTGATCAGCCACATGACGATCTTTCAGATCTTTGTGTGTGTTGTATGCAATATAATGTTCTTTACAAGCTGCATCCAGAAGATTAATACCCCTGTCCCCTCTTTCTATTCGTTTCTCAAGTTTTGTACCAGGACCACAATATTGGTAACCAGGTACGTGTAACTCGAACGGAAGGTGGTAAAGTATTGATAATTTTAATTAAGTATCCTATACCTTTAGGATCGTTTACAATAAAATTAGCTAATTTGTCACTAATTATGTTTACAATACCCATTTTCTCATTATGGAAATTATTGTTACCAGCATTTTCCTCCCCTGCTATAACCAGCAACCTATCTATAAATTTTCTCACATCGTTTATCCATACAAATTCCTTAGGTAGAGTATTGGATTGTTTTATACCACTACCGGTTTTTAGTTGATTCCAGATAGGTTTAATCAGATTTTTGTATTTATCCCCGCTGCTCGATTTCACACGCTTCTGACTGGCATCGTTATTTTGGTACAAAGCATCAGAGAGTGTCAAAATTTCAGAGTAACTTTGATAATCATCTTCCGTAAAATTTTTTGGTTGTTTTTTGGTAATGAGCTCCATTAGCCCTACGGTACCAGGATATCTGGAATAGCTGTTTCTCCCACCCAAATTAATTTTTGTGTTGTCCCCTTCGAATGCAACTTTAGACTTGCCAATTTTCCATACTACGCCTTCACTTCCCTCCATACTTGGATACAAACTAAATACTTCATCTTTTTCGAATTTTCCAGTACTCAAACAATCCCTTGCGAGGGGACCCAACTCAATTTTCTCTCTGCTTCTTCTATAGCTGCTTTAGCACGTTGTTCCTTAAGTACCAGAGGAGTGTGGATGCTGGATAATGGCGTAGGAGGGAAATCTGCATAACTTTTAGCAGTAAGAGGTACCAATTCATTTATGAGGTTTTTATTTTGTTTTGTAACACCCTTAATCTCTTTACCAAGACCACTGATTGCATCGATAATAGGTTGGTCTTGACGCTTGTGTTGTTCGTAAAAACCTCGATTCTCTGATTTTCAACCTTTGAAACGTTTGGACAAGTACTTTCGTAATTTCGAATTATCTTCTCTTTTATTTTTCGTCATATTTTTTTTTTGATTAATGGTTATTTTATATCGTTTCAACGTTTAACAAGTCGTTGATTTTATTTCTAAACTTACCATTGTTAGGTTTCCGAGTCATGTCGATAGTAACAAATCCAAAATCGTCGCTGTTCCAACAAGATGAACAGAATTTTGAAAATTGGTTGTAATTTAAGTCTCCTCCCACATAATCATCGTATACATGTTTCAAATTAGTATGATCTTGACAAAACAAACAGCTTAAGTTTGTATTATCTCGTAGTAATTGTTTGGGAATTTTGGAATAAGTTTGAACTAAATAAAAGCAGTCTATTTCTTTGTGACGACCCTGTGTAAAAAAAATTCTAATTTCATTCTGATTTTCCAGAATAACATCATCGAACACCACAACAGAATTTTTCAAACATTGGTCGAGAGGTTTTGACAAATGTAGCAATGTCAGTGGCGACTATGTGGAAAAATAGCCAAAAGATTTTATTTTGTTACGACATTGTATTCTTCTGTTTGTAATAAAGCTTCCCTGTGAAAAAAAAGTGACGAAACTGACTTTCGGAACGTCCCTCTTGACTGGTTCATCCATTTGCATGTTCAAGTCAAATGAAAGTGGTTTTAATTAATATATTTTAGGGTATTTTCTATCAATCATTTTACATAGGCTTTACATTTCTTTTTGCAAATTAATCGCAACTGCGATAACAGAAATAATGAGAGAACAGTCATTCCTTCGTCTGGATTCACGGATCCGTACCAAGGCAAAGAATTAGGCTAACATTTGTCAACGTATCTTGATTATGTAATTTACTTATTGGGAATTATCGTTGTTCTACATTTTGACCCACAATCCTGCACTCTGAACAATGTGTCTGCCCTCCTTTTCGCTGAAAAGTCCCTGGTCGTCCTAACCACCCCGCCAACAGGCGTAAGGGGGAACCGACCAACCAGTGTGGCGACAGCCAACTGTAAAAAGGACGGCAGGTGGTAAGTTACTATATGCATGTCTTCACTGAATCTCGGTTTCTTGGCAACAAGACACGATTACATCATAATCGCTTGTTTCGTTTCTCCGCTAGATCAATAAAACGCGATTTAGACTCGAATCTTATTAGCACGGAGACATTTTTCTGTTTCCTAGCCGTGAAACGTTATGGCATTTATGTCCGACTCTCTTGGATGTCAGCGCTGATGCTCGCGCTGTGGGGACTCTCGCCGCGAACACAGCCAGAACCTTCAAAGCTGCAAGAGGGGGGGGGGGTAGATGTACCACGTTAGAGGGGGGAGGGTCGCTTTCTATCGCAACTGTGTCACGCGCTCAAGCTGGGGCACTTCCTGTCACCTGCTGAGGTCCAATGAACACATGCACTGACCGGTTTTCTCCCTCCAGGTTTTGGGAGCGAATTTTCTTTTTGACTTGAGACACACGCTAATTTTCATGGATGGATCAGCGACATTCTTATGTGTATGGGTATCAGACCTCGCACCTAGGGTTACCAGATAGCTACAAGGAAAAAATAGAACATAATATCCCAAGATATTTCAAGAAACCCTCCTGGTTAAAATCGGTGCCCAGCGATTTAAGGAAGTTCTGATGGGCAAGATCAGGGCTGTAGGCCAGGTGATTCAATCTCTCCCATCCCAGAGGACGAATGTGTTCTGCAGTGACCCTTGCTGTGTGGGGTCTTGCATTGTCGTCTAAGAACAAAACCCCTCGACTCAAGAGCCCTGGTCTCTTGCATCGAAAGGCGGACTTCAGTTTGCTTAGTGTGTGGCACACACTTCCATTTGTGACCATGTTCCCAGCACACGTCTTGCTGCTATACTGGTTTGTAGTCGAATGAGCTCGGGCACGTCTGTCTGCTGCTTACCTTTATTCTTCTTCGACCTTCTTCGCATGCGCCAGCGCTCCTCTGCTCTCACTCCTCCCGTCGTGAATTCAGGAAAGATTGTCTTTTGTTATGGCAATGTGTTTTCTCTACGGATGTGCCGAAGCCGATTACAGATGTATGGAAATCAGCAGAAATTGACTTATTGGCATCGGCAAAAATCCGATATTTAAACCGGTACAGATTATACTAGAGTTTTACTTTCTAATAAGTTTTATATTCTAGTTTTGTAAGATTTATTGAAAATTAGGTTATGATTCATCATTATTGTAGAGTTTTTGTAATAAAAATATTGCAAACTCTCATTCAGAGGATCAACCTAACTCAAAATCGGAAATAAAACAGTACATTGCTGAACCAGGGTCTGCTGTTGAATTGGAAATTCAAAAGTGAGTATTCAAACCTGAAGCAAGTGCTGAGAAAATACTTGGGCATACCTGCTGCATTAGTATTCAGTAATTGAGTGTTCAGTGTTGCTGAACAGTTTTGCGATAAGAGAAGAAGTAGGTTACTTCCTGCAGTGCTTCCAAAACTTGTGTTTCTGAAGTTTAATCTGGCAGCAGTAAATTAAATTTCCAACATTAAGGAATTCATTTTTCATTTCAAAGAGCTGGTTGTGTACTAATGTTAAATCTCTTAAGAATCCATGCTGTTCTTAAAGGTTCACATAACCACCCTTTGTAGATGCAAATGTACATTCGCATTTCTTGATAATATATATGTATATACAGTGCGTCCATTTCCATCTGCAGCCGAGAGATCGGGAGAAACGTGGCGGGCGGCGCTGACGGAGATGCCGACATTTGAGGCCTGTAATGCCCGCTTATTTTTGTGGACATCTTGCAAAACGAGCACTAACCTGTGTTATAACACGCAAAAGTTCTTCTGTAATTCTTCCAAGTTCCACCCTTATATACACAAATAAATACGCTTTAGAAATTATATTAAGAGCCACAGATAATACTCTGTAAAACATTTTAATCATAGTTTTGACCAGTAACGTTCTGCTTAAGTTTATATCCTTGAAAGAGTTTTGTGTCGATGGGGATCGTTTGGAGGTTTCGAATGTGCAACACTGTATCAAGATTACGCTGCAGACGAACCGTTAAAAGCTAATGGTGTTCGTGAGCTTCCTTGCAATCCGAAATCTCCTAGCTCAAGTTTTTTGTTCCTTCGCGACTACAGAGCTGTGAATATAGTGGCAGGCATATGTAAACCAAGAGCGTGTTAATTTCGTACTGTGCGTAAGAGTGTTATTCTTGGTTACTTGCCGTTACTTGTTTGTGTTATTGCAGTGTGTATGTGTGTTGTGTCAGTCAGACGATTGGAATGCCAGCCGCAAGGTTCACGTTAGAACAAAGAATTTTTATGTATGACACTTACGTGAAAACAGACTCGTGTCGAGACGTGTGTAGGCAATTTGTACAGAAATTCCCAGGCGTTTCACCTCCACATAGAGATACGGTTAGACGTCTTGTCCTTAAATTACGAGAAACTGGATCGTTAAATTTTAAAACACCTAAGCAAAAACGACGGATTCTAACCGAAGCAAAACTCGATGAAATTGGTGCAGCGTTAGAACGTTCTCCAAACAAACCTCTACGCCGTGTTTCACAGGAGATGGGCGTGTCAAAATCATCAGCACATACAGCCACTAAGCTACTAAAATTAAAACCGTACAGAGTTTCTATAGTGCAAGAATTACGGCCCCCTGACAACGTAAGTAGAGTAAATTTCTGTAATTGTGTTTTGCAGAATATTGTAGATGGTATTGTTGATCCACAGTTAATATTTTTTTCGGATGAGGCATGGTTTCACTTGCGTGGTCATGTTTGTTCACAGAACAATAGATGCTGGAGCACTGAAAATCCCCGAATAATACACGAAGTTCCGTTACACGATGCAAAAATTGGTGTGTGGTGTGCTGTAAGTGCCAAAAGAATAATAGGGCCTATATTTTTTGAAGACAAAATAAATTCAGAGAGGTACCGCACACAAATACTCGCGCCGTTTTTTTCAGTTGTTAGCAGATAATGAGAGACAATATGGGTATTTTCAACAAGATTCGGCCACAGCCCATACCGCCGCTGATTCTTTGGACGCTATAAGGGAGGTGTTTGATGACAGAATAATTTCAAGAGGTTTATGGCCTTCACGTTCGCCAGATCTTACCGTATGTGACTATTATTTGTGGGAAACCTTGAAAAATAGTCTACCGAAATAACCCTCATAGCATCGACGAACTAAAAGACAATATAAGGGCAGAACTAGGAAGAATTACGGAAGAAGAACTTTTGCGTGTGAAACAAAATTTCATCAACCGATGCCAGGAATGTGTGAATGTAGGTGGACATCACTTTGAACAACTCTTATAACACAGGTTAGTGCTAGTTTTGCAATATTTATATAAATGTCTGCATATATCCATAAAAATATGCGGGCATTACAGGCCGCAAATGTCGGCACCTCCGTCAGCGCCGCCCGCCACGTTTCTCCCGATCTCTCGGCTGCAGATCGAAATGGACGCACGGTACATATGATATTGTCATGCATTACATTGGCAGTTGTACGATAATACAAAATCACTATTGTTTCAAATCAATGGATCAGGAACAGATTGCCAAATGTAGGTAGAATTTACTAACTGTATAACTTTCCTCACATTTGTCTGGATGTTACTGACATTATTTTTTTTTATTAGTATGCAATCTTGATTGTGCATTATACGTCTTCAATTGGCTAACTTACTATATATTCTATTCCTACCGTTTGACGGAGTGCTTCTTCTCTTACATTTAAGGGGCCTTTAAGTGAAGATTGCATGCCAATTACAACTTTGTTATTTTTTGTGTTAAAATGTTCCAAACATTTTTGAAAACCGTGGCTACACTTTCCATTATAGCCAGAACATAATTTTGTTTTTAAAAATCCAGCTGCTAGAAGTATGTGTTTCTGTCTGTCTTGTGTAGTATCGGTGGTGTGTATGTATGTGTCTTGTGTTGTAGTTGTGCTGTCTAGTATATTTGTGTAGTAGTTGTGCTGTCTAGTATGTTTGTTTTGTCCTTCGTAGTAGTCGGGTTGTCTAATTTGTTTGTGTTTGTCTTGTGTAGTAGTTATGGTGTGTAGTTTGTTTGTGTTTATATTGTGTAGTAGTTGTGGTATGTTTGTGTTTATATTGTGTTATAGTTGTGATGTGTTTGCGTGTGTCTTGTGTAATAGTTGTGCTGTCTAATGTGTTTGTGTTCGTCTTGTGTAGTAGTTCCTCCATTCATATTGGGGGTTAGGCGTAGAACTGACAACTCTGCACTGTAAAAAGACATGTAAAGAAACAGGAATATAAGGTCATGGATGTTCCCAAGGTAAAATATTCCGGAGGTAAAATAGTCCCCCGTTCGGATCTCCGGGTGGGGACTACTTTGGGAAGTCCCTGGACTAAGGATAAAATCTACGTTAGGAATAAGGATATTAAATTAGGCACCTGGAATGTTCTGAGCCTTTACCGGCCTGGGGCATTTCAGTGTACAGTTAATGAGATAGTTAAGTATAAATTAGATGTAGTAGCTGTCCAGGAAGTTAGGTGGCCAGGAGAAGGGAATTGTAAAACTAAAAATTTTATTTTTTCTATGAAGGTACTGAAAATCATAATTTTGGAACAGGCCTTTTTATAAATAATAGAATTATCTCGGCTCTTAAAAAAGTAGAATTTATTAATGATAGGATATCATATGCAGTTTTACAGGGTAGGTGGTGTAAAATTATTTTAATAAACATACATGCACCAACGGAAGATAAAGATGATAATACTAAAGATGATTTTTATACAGAGTTAGAACAGGTCTTTGATAAATTTTCTCAGTATGATATGAAAATTCTGTTAGGTGATTGTAATGCACAGATTGGCAAAGAAGAGACATTTAAACCCACGATTGGTAAAGAAAGTCTTCATGAATTAAGTAATGATAATGGTATAAGATTGATTACATTTGCAACCTCAAAGAATTTAATTGTGAAAAGTACCACTTTTAAACATAAAGATATCCATAAATATACCTGGTCTTCTCCAGATGGTAAAACTCATAATCAGATAGATCATATTCTCATTGATAAGAGAAGGCATACTAGTATAATTGACGTTCGTACACATAGAGGTGCTGACTGTGTCAGTGACTATAATTTAGTAATTGCTAAATTAAGAGAAAGACTCTCAGTGATAAATCATAAGCAACAAAATATAAAAGTTATAAAATTTGATACAGGAAAGTTTACTGATGAAAGAATTAAGAAAGATTACCAAATTAAACTGTCAAATAGATTTGATATTTTGCAGGATTTAAATGATGATGAAAATATAAATGAAACAGACGTAAATAAGAATTGGGAGCACATACGTAATGCAATAGAATCGGCAGCTAAAGAAAGTATAGGATACCATAAACCGAGAAAAAGTAAGCCAGGGTTTGATAATGAATGTCATAATGTAATAGAAATAAGAAATCAGGCTAGACTTAGGTGGTTAAATAACTCTGATGATACAAATCTTAATAATTATAATAGAATAAAGCGAGAAGTTAACCGCACGTTTAGAAGTAAAAAAAGAGATTACTTGAAAAACAAAATTAACGAAATTGAAACAAACAGCAAAAATAAAAATATCAGAGATTTATATAAAGGTGTAAATGAGTTTAGAAAGGGGTGGCAACCTAAAGTAAACTTGATAAAAGATAAAGACGGTGATTTTCTAGCTGACCCAAGCGATATTCTAAATAGATGGAAGAACTACTTTAATGACCTTTTAAATGTCCCTGTAGGAGATAAATCAGAAGTGAATGAAGTACACACAGCAGAAACTTTAGTTCCAGAACCTAACTTGACTGAAGTTAAATATGCTATTAAAAGGCTAAAGAATAACAAAGCACCTGGCATTGATTTAATACCAGCTGAGTTAATTAAATATGGTGGAAATTCATTAGTATGTCAAGTTCATAAATTAATTTGTTTAATATGGAATAAAGAAGAAATCCCTCAACAGTGGATAGAATCCATAATTGTTCCTGTGTTTAAAAAAGGTGATAAAATGAACTGCAATAATTACCGTGGAATTTCTCTACTCTCAACAACATAGAAAATATTATCTAACATTCTTTTAACAAGACTAACCCATATGCTAATGAAATTATAGGTGATTATCAATGTGGATTTAAACGTAACAGATCAACTACACATCAGATTTTTCACATCAGACAGACACTTGAAAAAAGTGGGAATATAATCAAAATGTCCATCAGCTATTCATTGATTTCAAAAAAGCATATGATTCGGTCAAAAGAGATAAATTATATAATGTATTAGTAGAGTTTGGAATACACTAAGAAGCTTGTTAGTATGATAAAAATATGCACCAGTGAAACAGAAAGTAAAATTCGTGTGGGTATTAATATGTCTGACAAATTTACAATTCATGATGGGTTATAACAAGGAGATGCATTATCTCCATTGCTCTTTAATTTTGCCTTAGCATATGCTGTTAGGAAGGTAAAAGAAACTAAAGAAGGACTAAAATTAAATGGTGTGACTCAGTTGTTAGCATATGCAGATGATGTAGACTTACTGGGGGATGATGTGAATACAATTAAGAATAATGCTAAAATATTTTTCAAAACTGCTAAAGAGATAGGTTTGGAAGTTAACAAAGAGAAAAACTAAATATATGCTTACAGGCCGAAACCAAGTGTTAGGTAATAATCAAAATCTAATTATTGATAACAACTCGTTTGAACCAGTTTCCAAATTCAAATACTTAGGAGTAATATTAACAAATGAAAATTATATTAAAGAGGAAGTAAAATGTAGGCTTAATTCAGGAAATGCATGTTACTTCTCTCTTCATAAACTTTTGTCTTCTCGTTTAATATCTAAGAAACTAAAAGTTAAAATATACAAAACAGTAATTTTGCCTGTAGTATTATATGGATGTAAAACTTGGTCCCTTACATTGAAAGAGGAACATAAATTGAGAGTATTTGAAAATAAGATCCTTAGGAAAATCTTTGGACCTAAAAGGGATGAGGAGACAGGTGAATGGAGAAGGTTACATAATTTAGAACTACATAATTTGTATTCATGTCCAGATATTATTAGAATAATTAAATCAAGAAGACTTAGGTGGGCAGGGCATGTGGCACGAATGGGAGAGGAAAGAGGAGTTTACAGGATTCTTGTTGGGAAACCTGATGGTAAGAGACCAGTAGGAAGGCCAAGACGAAGATGGAGGGACAAAGTCGAGATGGACCTAAGGGAAATCGGTAGGGATGGAAAAGAGTATATAGATCTTGCTCAAGATAGGGAAAGATGGAAGGCCTGTGTTGCTGCAGCCATGAACCTTCTGGTTTAAGAAGGCTAGAGAGTTAGTTAGTTAGGTCGAGAGGTTTTATTGTTGCTGCAAATGTAGAGTAGATAGGAGGCACCTGGGAACAAGTTATCTTATCACTCGAGATAAGATAAGATAAGAGCGGCGTACTCTTGTAAGGCATGTTGGAACCTATGTATGACGTAATCATTGATAAGATTAGAGTAGCCTTTCATGGGTTAAGTAAACCTTACTGGTGATTAGCGTTAAAATTGGATCCGCCATTTTGTTTTTCTTCTGTATTCGGAACAATGTTTGTGTTGTGTTTGATGATATGATAGTAGGAGGTCATGGGATGAGTAAACCTCAGTATGACGTTGTTGGCGTCAAGCTGTCTGGGAGTTTCGATGCAGGTTGTATCAAGTTTTGTTTTGACTGTGACGTAGTTGATAATGGAAAATGGTTTTTAATGTTGTAGGATATGAATAAAGATGATGCGCCATTTTGTTTTTCCTCTGTATTCGGAACAATGTGTGACGTCACGTGTTGGTAAGGCTGTGTCTGCCACTGTAGCTGAGGCATGTTCCAGCTTGATGGGACGTTATGACGTCAGAATGGTGATGTGATTTTTATATTCTTCGCAATATGTGTATGTTTCCGCGGCCATTTTGTTTTCTTTTCTGAATTGGGAACAAGTTGTGATTGGCTGATTGTTTTGTATTGTTGTCAGGCTGTCTGATAGTTCCGATGCAAGTGTGTACAAGTTGTGTGACGTAGTTATTTCCATCTGGGTGCTGGTGTGTGCAAAGCCCAAGATGTTTTAATATGCGAGAGCATCGCTAGAAAATGCAAGGCGGGGGGTTCACTTCGTATTTACCACTATGAAATGAACAGCGTGAGGAATTTTTGAATATGAAAGAAGAAATAATGGAAGATTTCAGTTTAACGTCAAGGAACCCGACCCTATTTTAAACTGTACAGAATTTCTATGAATCAATCACTCCATCATGTTTACAACCAGAAATAATAATAATAATAACAATGATGATAATAATTTTGCAAATACGTTAATTGTATTACAGTGGGAATTCACAATGTGAACGGTGATAATATTTATTCTTGCTGTATATTCCCTATGGGGTTGTATTGTTATTTGATTGAGTTGGTGTTTTAAGTCCATTTTATGCACAGTAAGACTAATCGGTACTGGACCTACAGTTTAAAGTGGAATTCGAACCACTATATGCCTCCGACGGGGTATCGAACCCGGGACCCCGTGATTACAAGTCAACGACGCCACCACTGCGTTATCTCGGAGGCCCAAGAACGTCGTTAAAACTGCAACGCACGGGCTCTATTTTATATTTACCACAGCATGTTTCAAGTTGTTTTAATATACGAGAGCGTCGCTAAAAAATGCAAGGCGGGGGTACACTTTGTATTTACCACTATGAATGAATAGCGTAAGGAATTTCTAAATATAGATGAGATATTTAGTGTTACTATGCATAAATTGAACTTAAAAACAACAAATACGTTAATTGTATCACGATAGTAATTGACAATGTAAACGGGGATATTTTTTTGTCGGATTAAACTTAAAATTTTAACTTAATAAATGCGTAAAAAAAAAATGGAGATATATATGAATTCTATTACAATGGAAATTCAAAGTGGACTTGAAACAACAACTCGAAAAATGAACTTAAAACAGCAATTCAATCAAAAATAATGATCTGTTCTACAGATACGTTAATTGTATTACAAGGATGAAGGTGGCTAATTCCGGATAAATAACTTCAATGTGAGTTCTACTCCGTAAACGTCTACTCTGTATTCACCAGGATAAATTAATGTGAATAAAACATGGGAATATTTTAAATATGTGTTTTGTTTTTGTCAACCTGATTTTAATATTATGACAGAATTTTATTTTATTATAGTTAAATCATGTACATAGTGGAGTGCGGTATTTTCAAGTGTAGCTGTCGTACAAATTGCCAATGGCTTCTAATTGTACGAGAGTTTCACTAGAAATTGCAACGCGCGGGCCCCACTTCGTATTTGCATTAGCTATGTAATTTT
The DNA here is from genome assembly GCF_977018435.1 of Lepisma saccharinum. Lineage (NCBI taxonomy): Eukaryota > Metazoa > Arthropoda > Insecta > Zygentoma > Lepismatidae > Lepisma > Lepisma saccharinum. The sequence goes on from NC_139233.1 coordinate 101,494,355, forward strand.
TACAAAAAAAAGTAAAATAAGAAATAATAATGAAATAGAATGAAAGTGGGTGAAATCTTCATTTTGTATTTTTTTTGTGACGTTGATGCTCGTACAATTTGATTTTCCAACTATTTTGTAAATAGGTTTTTTTAGTTTTTTTTTAGAAGAAAATTATATTTTACACTGGTCATAACCTTATTACCCTTTAAAGACAGCTTATATGTTGAATTGTAATTGTTTAGCAACAATATATATATATATAGAAAGTTGAAATTGTATAATTAGATTATATATATATATATGTTTTGGATTCAAATAGAACACTCGAGTTAAGTTTTTAAAATTTTTATTTAATATACATATATAGAATATACAGAATTTACATATATGAAAAATACTCTACCATAAAGCAAAAGTCACATAGGTATTACAATTTAGCCGGTGCTGAAAGTCTTCCATGAGGGATTCATGGTAAGAGAGAAATTTTCTCCACTGTTCAACATTGAGCGTGACTCCACCAGAGATATTGGAGATTTCCACTTTTATGTTTTCTCCGCTACCCTCGAAGTTGAAGTAAAGTTCTCCTATAATGTTTATAGATCTGAATCTGTCTTTTCGTGTGGGGAATCTGTTTTTGTAAGTGTCGAAGATCTCATCTGATCTGTAGACGCATAATGGGTACTCTTCTCTATTTAGGACAAGGTAATTTTCTTCATGTCTCAAAATCAGTTCAGTCTCGGTGAAAATACCTCGAATGATAACATCCATGTTTTCGTCGATGATGAATCTGGTTTCTGGTTTAATGTTGTTCATTTTGTGGGTGTCTCTCATAGACTGGAATCTAGTACTACAATTTAAACTATTTATCCAGAGTCTATCGAAACAGACAAATTTATCAGGGTCACATGGACGTTTGTAGGGTAGAATTTACGTTAAAGTTATTTATCCTGAAATATCCACCTTCATTCTTGTGAATCTCCACTGTAATGCAATTAACGTATCTGTAAAACAAATTATTATGTTTGATTGAACTGCTGCTTTAAGTTCATTTTTGAGTTGCTGTTTATATCCACTGTGGATTTTCACTTTAATACAACTCATATATTTCCAAAACATTAATTTGATTCATTTCTCGAGTTATCGTTTTAAGTTGAATCAGACAACAATATACCAGTTTACATTTTTCAATTTTCGTGGTAATACATTTATCGGATTCCTTAAACTGTAGGTCCAGTCCCGATTAGCCTTACTGTGCATAAAATGGACTTAAAACAGCAACTCAATCAAATAACAATACAACCCCATACGGAATATACAGCAAGAATAAATATTATCACCGTTCACATTGTAAATTCCCACTGTAATACAATTAACATATTTGCAGAATTATTATTATTATTATTTCTGGTTGTAAACATGATGGAGTGATTGATTCATCGAGATTCTGTTTTAAGTACGTTTCACACACAGTGAGACTAATCGGGACTGGACCTACAGTTTAAAATAGGGTCGGGTTCCTTGACGTTAAACTGAAATCTTCCATTATTTTTTCTTTCATATTCAAAAAATTCCTCACGCTGTTCATTTCATAATGGTAAATACGTCCCATGTTTTTTTTATGTTCAAAAATTCCTCACACTGTTCATTTCATAATGGTAAAATACGAAGTGGATCCCCCGCCTTGCACTTTCTAGCGATGCTCTCGCATATTAAAACTAAATTATGCAAACAGACAATTAACCAATATGTGTTCACTGAAAAACTTGGTACTTTATGAAACACCAACAATAACAGTTCATCAATAAAGAAAAATATCCAGAACCAGAGATTTTATAGTATATAACAAACCCGAAAGCAAACGATTTAGGGTAGTATACAGCACAAAATGAATTGTAGAAGAGTTCAACACAGTGCCCTTTTGATATCATCACCCTCAAAAGAAACAGCGACTCATGTAAAACTATCATTGTCAAATATGCCACACACATGGATACATCCATTTTCCATGATTCTGGCTGGACCTTCTGGCTGTGGCAAAACCAATTTTGTGTCTAGAGTTTTAGAAAATCTTAAAGATTTAGTAAGTGTTAATTTTAACAATATAACCTGGTGTTACAGTGAGTGGCAGCCATTGTATCAATATACATTATCAAATATTGACTTCCATAAAGGACTTCCAACCTTGGAAACTTATCAAACAGAAGAAGGACCTCATTTAATTATTCTTGATGATCTCATGAGGGAGGCTGACAACAGAGTTGTTGACCTATTTACAAAAGGATGTCACCATAAAAATATAAGTACAATATTTATAACACAGAATATATTTCATCAAGGAAAAGGTCGACGTGATATTTCACTGAATTGCCATTACCTAGTATGTTTCAAGAATCCAAGGGATAAAGGACAGATTCAACATCTTTCACACCAAATTTGTCCAGAGAACAAAAAATTCTTGCTCGAAATATATAAGGATGCTACTACTCCAGCTTATGGTTATCTCTTCTTTGATCTTAAACAGTCTACTCCGGAAAATTTAAGATATCAGACTTGTGTATTCCCCGATGATCAACATAATTACATCTATGTTCCTAAATAAGTATATGCATATTTTTGAGAATCTATCATTTTGTTATTATGTCTCCAATGATTAGGAACTCTGACTTACTCCGTGTCCTTTCCAAGTGCAAACCTACAGTTCGACATGGTATACTAAAAAATGCAGATTCTTCCCTAATACATGATATATGTGAATGTGCACATAACACCTTAAAAGGTAATGTACCATTAAAACCAGTTCAGAAAAGAAGATTGTCTCGTTACAAGAATGTGCTAAGAAAGTTAGTAAAGCGTGGAATATCCTGGAAGAAAAAGAAGGAATTTATTGTTCAGTCCGGTGGATTTTTACCGTATCTCATAGGACCATTAGTTAGTGGAATCTTTTCAAGTTTATTCCAATAATGGATCACGCAAAGAAAATGATACTCGTACCCCAGGACACTATTCAAAAACTTCATCACCAACATCAGTATTCTGCATCGTCATTATCAGATCTTGATCAGCAAATGAATTCAATACTACAAAAGAAAAACATATCTGATGTGGAAAAATGGGATCTGTATCAACAAGTTCTAAATCGTTACCTACATTTTGTACGTAATTTAAATACTCCTATCCAAATTCCGATAATTTCAAAAGAAGATAAACAAGAAGAAATAACTAATCAAGCTACTGAAGTAAGTGCGACTGGTAAAGAAGAAAACAGTACTATGATTTTCGACCCTATTTACGATGAGATGTTAGCTACCATACCAAAAAAAATTTCATTCTAAAGTACAAATATTGTACCGTCGATTGAAAAATAACAGTAATATAAAATGGGATTCTCAAGGAGAAACTAGCATTTACAATAATGTGATCAATGGAAGTAATATTGTAGATCTTGTTAGTGATATGATCAGAAATCGTCAAGCCAGTAACCCTAAAGGGTACAAAAATTTATCGAAACTTCTTGCAGATATAAATATCCCACACGAAGCTATTGGGAATCTCAGACGATGGGAATTAATAGAAAAGATAAAATCAGGAAATGTAGGAAGTAACGATTTGGAAGAAGGAAGAAAAAGTACATGGATAAAATATTAAACGTCACAACATTAGGAATTTATATTATTGTACTAACATGATATCTACTTTAAACAACGTTTACTATGATGTCGCAAATCCGGCTGGATATTCTACAGTGGATAATTTATGGAAAGCTACTTCTAAGAAATATCCTAAAAATGAAGTCGGAAAATGGTTACAGGGGCAAGATGCATACACATTACACAAACCGTTACGTAAAAAATTCACAAGAAATAGATACATTGTAAATAACATTGACGACTTATGGCAAGCAGATCTTACTGATTTGAGAAGTATAAATGCTCATAACAATAATTTTAACTATATTTTAACTGTTATAGATGTATTTTCGAAATACGCATGGGCAGTTCCTGTTCTTAGGAAAACGAGCAACTGTATAGTGAAAGCATTTGAGGATATCTTGAAACAAGGAAAGGGTAGAAAACCAATTACCATTCAAACTGATAAAGGAAAAGAGTTTGTGAATGGAATAGTTCAGAGATTCTTTAAAAACAATAACATTCATCATTTTACAACAAAAAACCCAGATGTCAAAGCTAGTATTGTAGAGAGATTTAATAGAACACTCAAAGAAAAAATGTGGAAATTTTTCACTGGAAATAATACATATTGTTACATTAATGTGTTACCTAAAATTCTAGCATCTTACAACAAATCTAAACACAGAACCATTAAAATGGCACCTATTGATGTAAAACCTGACAAAGTTCTTGAAGTATGGAGAAATATGAAAAATATCAAAACCAAAGTATATGTAGGTAAAATAAGACACACACTTCAAGAGGGTGATTATGTAAGAATCAGCAGAGAACGTCTTCCATTCGAGAAAGGATATATAGGAAAATGGTCTGAAGAAATTTTCACAGTTAATAATGTTATTCGTCGTACACCACATGTCTACAAACTTAAAGACCTCAACAAGGAGAATATCGATGGAACATTTTACCGCCAAGAACTTCAAAAAGTTCAACTACCAACGGAGTTTAAAATCGATCAAATACTAAAGACAGCTGGAAAAGGAAGCAGAAAAAATGTATTTGTAAAGTGGAGTAACTATCCGTCGTCTTTCAATTCCTGGATCCCATATTCTACTTTGAAAAAAATACCATGAAGTCATCTTTTTACATAACTTTACCTAGTAACAACTCCATGAACTTATTTCCAAACAATACATTATCGAACTTTATAACGAAACTTCCGAAACAGATAGAGCTTGAAGGAACATGGGAGGTTGCTGCAGTCGAAATTCATTACCCTAATTTCATGTACAATATAACAGAAAGGCAAAATGTAATCTACTACAATGTTAACCAAAAAATAGATGATTGGAGAAAAGTAAAAATACAGGCAGGATATTATCGAAACATACAACAAGTAGTAACTGCTATCCAAAATACAAATGTTCCTTTTCATATGTCTCTTTTAGACGACCAACATATTCTTATAAGACATAATGGACAATTACCTAAAGATCAAAACCAGGTATTAATAACAGAGATAAGGTTTTCACCAAAACTCGCCACGCAACTGGGGTTTGATCCTTTTAAGACAATCAAACTTGGTGACGCTCAACGTATACATTCGTCTTCTCCTACAAATTTATCTCTCGGCGTACCCCAGCAAATGTTTATCTACTGTGATATACTGGAACATCAGATTGTAGGAGACACCTTCGCACCTCTCCTTAAAATAGTAGGAACCAATGTTCGACATTTTGTATTTGGAAGTGATGCACACACAGAATTTCCCTCTCCACACTACATTCCACTTATGAAAAAGCAATTTGATACTGTGGAAATAGATATTAGAGACAATACCGGTCAAAAAGTACCATTTATGTTTGGAGAGGTGTCATTAAAACTACACTTTAAACGCTCCCAGGAATAATGAACCCGTATGTACATCATTATCATATACTTAGCGGAAAAGGTGTTTCGAATGTATATCAAGGAACATCTTTCCAGAGAGGACATGGTATTGGTAGTTTTCTTGGAGGACTTTTCAGATCTGTATTCCCACTCATAACAAAAGGAGCAAAAGCTGTTGGTAGAGAAATGCTTACCACCGGTATTAATGTATTAGGAGATATTTCTCAGAACCAACCAATTAAACAGTCATTCCGAAATAGAGTCTCAGAAGCAGGAGAAAGACTGAAACGTAAAGCTGAAGAAAAAATTGACAAAATGGTTGGTTCAGGGAGAAAAAGAAGAAAAACATCGAATAGTAAAACAAACAAAAAGCAAAGGAACTTAAATGTAAAAAAATCCACAGGAAAGAAAAAAGGTGCAAGTAAAAAGAAAAAGCAGAAACACAGCAAAATAGATAGGGATATATTTGGATAAAAAATTATTACTCTTTTCATAACATTCAGCACTATATAGTAGAAACTCAGTAGTAATTTGATTGTTGAAGGGTGAGGTTCTCTACGATATGTCGTTTATTAACAATCTTTCATGTGAGTGTGCGAATTCAGAATTCGACATATTTTCTATTCCTCCGACGCAGACAAGTGTCCAGTCTGGACAGTTTATTTCCTACAAACCACTAGCCTCGCTAACAGCTGATGCTCCTATAGAATTCACAGTTCCTGGACATGGTGAGGACTACTTGGATCTTCCACACACATATCTTGATTTGAAACTTAAAATTTTGGGAGCAGATAATACACCAATAACTACAGCAGATCAGATTGCACCGATCAATAATTTTACACACTCACTGTTCAATCAAGTAGATATTTTTCTTAATCAGAAACTTGTTTCATCACCCTCTCATACATATCCATACAGAGCTTATATTGAAAATCTTCTCAACTATAACAATACAGCTAAGGAATCTCATCTGACTTCATGTTTATGGTACAGAGATACACCAGGATACATGGATTCTCTAATCGGTGATGAAAATATAGGTTTTCAGAAGAGGAAATTATTTATTACAAACAAAAAGTCTATTGATCTTATAGGACATCTACATTGTGACATTTTTAACCTGGAACGTCTGCTTCTAAACAATATTGAGATGCGTGTGAAGTTAATTCGCTCCAAAGATTCATTCTGTCTTATGGCCGACAGAAACACAGTCAAGATTCAAATCGATGATGCTACTTTATTTGTAAGGAAAGTATCATTGAATCCGACCATTAAAATAGCTCATTCTCATATACTACAGAAAACAACAGCAAAGTATCCTATAAATCGTGTTCACACGAAAGTAATTACATTACCACGAGGGATTCTAAACAAAACCGTTGATAATTTGTTTCTTGGACAGATTCCTAAACGTATCATCCTCGGTTTTGTGACAAACACAGCATTTAATGGGGATTACAGTAAAAACCCATTCAACTTCAGCCACTTTAATATTAATTTTCTATGTTTGTATGTGGATGGTAAACAAATACCTGCCACACCGTTACAACCCGATTTTGAAAATAATCTATTTATTAGATCATATCAGGGTTTGTTTGAAAATACTGGAATTCAATACCATAATGAAGGAAATGGAATATCCAGAGAAGACTACGGTAAAGGGTACACTCTTTTCGCTTTCGATTTAACTCCTGACATGTCTGCTCATACATCAACACACTGGAACCTTGTACGACATGGAACCGTCAGAATGGAGGTACAATTCAAGACAGCCCTGCCAGAGACCGTCAACAGCATCATTTACGGAGAATTCCAGAACCTTCTTGAAGTGGACAAGGATCGGAATATCATCATTGACTACTCAAGTTGAAAGCATAAAAGGTAAGGTAATTATTGCATAATTTCATTGTATTACAAGATGGTGTTTGTAGTAGTTGATTTACAAGGTTTTCAGGTTAATGGTAAATTCGTAGCAAAAGAAGTAGCTATATACTGTAGTGATGGAAGCCAGTGTCAGTACTGGTTACTTGAGCCACCATATTCTACACATTATCTTTCTGACAAAGATTTAAAGTCTGTTCATTGGTTAGAAAAAAACTATCACGGATTGTCCTGGTCTGACGGAACAGTCCCCTTTCATACATTGCACACTCTTCTACGGTATAACCTTTCTTCCTACCAGACAGTATTTTGTAAAGGATTAGAAAAAAGTAATTTTCTAACACTTGTACTTGGTAGACCAGTTCAAGACCTTGTAAGCTGCCCTTCATTAAAAATACCTAAACATCGATTTGCACCTCGTTGTTTCCATTCTGCACATCTTACATCTAATTTCTTTTGTTCACTCTCAAACGCTTATTCAAGACCTTGTAAGCTGCCCTTCATTAAAAATACCTAAACATCGATTTGCACCTCGTTGTTTCCATTCTGCACATCTTACATCTAATTTCTTTTGTTCACTCTCAAACGCTTATTTGGTTGCACGTTGGAAACATGAATACAATTCAACTGCTATCATCTCTCAAACAGCTTCAAAACCATAACCACATTGGTGTATATCCCTCTAACATGATTCCGCACAATGTAAATACTCCAGCAGCTATTATTGTTAACACAGATCCCAGTTACAAACCTGGAACACACTGGGTTGGTATCTACATAGATAGTTTTCGAAGAGGAGAATACTTCGATAGTTTCGGAATACCACCACAATCAACTTATGTGCGGAACTTTCTTCAAAACAACACTTTGTCATTTTTATATAACCCTATCCAAGTACAAGGTGTTGGTAGTGATGTATGTGGTCAGTATTGTCTGTTTTACATTTTCCACCGGGCAAGGGGCAAATATTTAAACTCCTTTCTCAATCACTTCAGAAACAATACATCATGGAATAATACATATGTCAAAAGCAAAGTTTCACCTCTAATTAAAAAAAAAACAGAACTGCAGTTTCAAGAACTTACAACTTCAAATTTGCTCCATAAGGTAGAGTATTTCATATATTTCAATTTACATATATAAATATATTATTTAATACTTGTTCTGTTTTAGACAATAATATATTTTATTAAGAAGTTTTATTTTTCTTTCAGGAGAGTATAAACATATACATGGAAAAATTACCAGAGTGGAAGAAATCATTAGTGTTGCAGATATAAAAACAGACTATATCTTATATGTGTGTGTATAAAAGAGAAAAAAACAACTTGAAAAAAATGTAGTGGACTGACAAAAAATATTAAAATAAATTGTAAAGTGTGGAATGATTAAATGTATATTCTGTGGCAAAATAAAAAAATATGGATTTTATAGTGTACAGTGAACAATATTATATTAAGGAAAAATTACCAGAGTGGAAAAAACATCAGAGTTGCAGATATAAAAACAGATTATATCTTATATGTGTGTGTATGTTTATAAAAGAGAAAAAAAACTTGAAACAATGTAGTGATCTATAAACATTATAGGAGAACTTTACTTCAACTTCGAGGGTAGCGGAGAAAACATAAAAGTGGAAATCTCCAATATCTCTGGTGGAGTCACGCTCAATGTTGAACAGTGGAGAAAATTTCTCTCTTACCATGAATCCCTCATGGAAGACTTTCAGCACCGGCTAAATTGTAATACCTATGTGACTTTTGCTTTATGGTAGAGTATTTTTCATATATGTAAATTCTGTATATTCTATATATGTATATTAAATAAAAATTTTAAAAACTTAACTCGAGTGTTCTATTTGAATCCAAAACATATATATATATAATCTAATTATACAATTTCAACTTTCTATATATATATATATTGTTGCTAAACAATTACAATTCAACATATAAGCTGTCTTTAAAGGGTAATAAGGTTATGACCAGTGTAAAATATAATTTTCTTCTAAAAAAAAACTAAAAAAACCTATTTACAAAATAGTTGGAAAATCAAATTGTAGGAGCATCAACGTCACAAAAAAATACAAAATGAAGATTTCACCCACTTTCATTCTATTTCATTATTATTTCTTATTTTACTTTTTTTTGTAAAAATTACATAGCTAATGCAAATACGAAGTGGGGCCCGCGCGTTGCAATTTCTAGTGAAACTCTCGTACAATTAGAAGCCATTGGCAATTTGTACGACAGCTACACTTGAAAATACCGCACTCCACTATGTACATGATTTAACTATAATAAAATAAAATTCTGTCATAATATTAAAATCAGGTTGACAAAAACAAAACACATATTTAAAATATTCCCATGTTTTATTCACATTAATTTATCCTGGTGAATACAGAGTAGACGTTTACGGAGTAGAACTCACATTGAAGTTATTTATCCGGAATTAGCCACCTTCATCCTTGTAATACAATTAACGTATCTGTAGAACAGATCATTATTTTTGATTGAATTGCTGTTTTAAGTTCATTTTTCGAGTTGTTGTTTCAAGTCCACTTTGAATTTCCATTGTAATAGAATTCATATATATCTCCATTTTTTTTTTACGCATTTATTAAGTTAAAATTTTAAGTTTAATCCGACAAAAAAATATCCCCGTTTACATTGTCAATTACTATCGTGATACAATTAACGTATTTGTTGTTTTTAAGTTCAATTTATGCATAGTAACACTAAATATCTCATCTATATTTAGAAATTCCTTACGCTATTCATTCATAGTGGTAAATACAAAGTGTACCCCCGCCTTGCATTTTTTAGCGACGCTCTCGTATATTAAAACAACTTGAAACATGCTGTGGTAAATATAAAATAGAGCCCGTGCGTTGCAGTTTTAACGACGTTCTTGGGCCTCCGAGATAACGCAGTGGTGGCGTCGTTGACTTGTAATCACGGGGTCCCGGGTTCGATACCCCGTCGGAGGCATATAGTGGTTCGAATTCCACTTTAAACTGTAGGTCCAGTACCGATTAGTCTTACTGTGCATAAAATGGACTTAAAACACCAACTCAATCAAATAACAATACAACCCCATAGGGAATATACAGCAAGAATAAATATTATCACCGTTCACATTGTGAATTCCCACTGTAATACAATTAACGTATTTGCAAAATTATTATCATCATTGTTATTATTATTATTATTTCTGGTTGTAAACATGATGGAGTGATTGATTCATAGAAATTCTGTACAGTTTAAAATAGGGTCGGGTTCCTTGACGTTAAACTGAAATCTTCCATTATTTCTTCTTTCATATTCAAAAATTCCTCACGCTGTTCATTTCATAGTGGTAAATACGAAGTGAACCCCCCGCCTTGCATTTTCTAGCGATGCTCTCGCATATTAAAACATCTTGGGCTTTGCACACACCAGCACCCAGATGGAAATAACTACGTCACACAACTTGTACACACTTGCATCGGAACTATCAGACAGCCTGACAACAATACAAAACAATCAGCCAATCACAACTTGTTCCCAATTCAGAAAAGAAAACAAAATGGCCGCGGAAACATACACATATTGCGAAGAATATAAAAATCACATCACCATTCTGACGTCATAACGTCCCATCAAGCTGGAACATGCCTCAGCTACAGTGGCAGACACAGCCTTACCAACACGTGACGTCACACATTGTTCCGAATACAGAGGAAAAACAAAATGGCGCATCATCTTTATTCATATCCTACAACATTAAAAACCATTTTCCATTATCAACTACGTCACAGTCAAAACAAAACTTGATACAACCTGCATCGAAACTCCCAGACAGCTTGACGCCAACAACGTCATACTGAGGTTTACTCATCCCATGACCTCCTACTATCATATCATCAAACACAACACAAACATTGTTCCGAATACAGAAGAAAAACAAAATGGCGGATCCAATTTTAACGCTAATCACCAGTAAGGTTTACTTAACCCATGAAAGGCTACTCTAATCTTATCAATGATTACGTCATACATAGGTTCCAACATGCCCTACAAGAGTACGCCGCTCTTATCTTATCTTATCTCGAGTGATAAGATAACTTGTTCCCAGGTGCCTCCTATCTACTTGTAGCTATGCCCAGTCCCTCGTACAACTTCATGAGTTGTTGGTATTTCGGTTGTTCTAAACTCTTTGAGAATACATGCAAGTGTCTATTTTTCCAATCTAGTCAATTGGGGGCAAGCAAGAAATTATCAACCAGCAAAGTGGTTTTTCCACAACCTGATGGGCCTGCAATGAGGCATCTTATGTTATCAGGTAACAACTCTCCATTTGTTATTAGTTTTCACTACATCTGGTAAACGCTGTACCACATTCCATGTTGGTGTCAAAGAATCACCTGGTTTGCTTCTATCCAACTTTTGTCTGTCAGACCTATCCATTTCACATACAAATTGTTATTTTTCTTCTTCAATATTTTCTCGATTAGATATGTATCTCGATATTTTGTTTTACTAAGTTCCTCTTTATAGAATCTCCCCTTCAATATTTTGTTATGATTATCTTTTATTATATATGTATTTCTATTCCCTGGTAAAACTTAAACCACTGAGAATAACTCCGTACTCCAATTTTTAGTGAATCCCTTCTCGAATAACTGTTTATATTTACTGACCCTTACCTGATCCCCTATTTTAAACTTTGGCTTTTTGATAGTGTATGTATATTTTTTACAATAAACAGTAGAAATCAATCGTTGCTCATCAGATTTGGTTACCTCAGCAGGTTTCATGTGAATAGTACTGTGTACTTATTGTTGTAATCATGAACTAGCTCGGGTAAAATTTGCTCCCACTTATAATTGCCCTGTAGAGTAAATTGTCTCCACATGCGATTTTTTAATGTTCTGTTGAATCGTTCCACTATACTAGCTTTCAGATCACTGTATGTAGAATAATGTTTAATATTATGTTGTTGCATTAACTTAGCAAATGTAGAATTGTAAAATTCTTTCCCTCTATCTGTCTGTAAATATTTTGGTATCCTTCCCTCACTAAATATCGACTTAAAAGCCTCGTTAACACAAGTACCAGTCTTGAATTTTAATGGAACAGCCCATGCATATTTGCTAAGGGTATCAATAACTGTAAGAATATATTTGTAACCATGATTTATCTTATCCAATTTTTTAAAGTCCCCCTTGGAGGGACCATACCAATCAGATCAGCCTGGAAGAATTCATTTACACCTTTTGTTACTACACTTAATCGCTTGTAATTGCGACGGGCTGGTTTGTGTAATTCATGAACTATATCTTGTCTTGACATCGAGTTCGAAGTGGGAATATCGCATAAAATGGATTGTCCTCAGGGTATAACCGTTTTATGTCAAATACTATCTTGTCACCAATTTCAATATCAAAAACTGATAATTGTTCGTCGTCATGTACTTTATATTTATTGGTAGACTCATCCCAGTATGCAATAGGTATTTGAACCGCCTTGTGTATGCCATCTTTTCGCACTATAGTAAACTGAGGAACTTCAATATGTTTTCCATGTTTTAGAAAACTAAGCTTCAGAAATCGTAAACTACCATCAACAAAAAATTCATGTACCTGAGTGAACGGATATAATTTGTAAACATTGCCAGCACTGACGTACGTCCAGTGCACTCGAGCATTTGGAACACTTTGTAACCTAACAATTTCAATAGAATAAAATTGACGAGTCATCTAGTCTGCTTAATACCGGTTCCAAATGTTCGTTGATTGTAGGAACCAACTCATCGTAGCTAGGCTGGAAGAAGAAGACACAGATGAAGTGGACATTGGACCTCAAGACACAGGTTGGGAAACCGATACAGACGGTCCATCAGAACATGAGGAAGTGCATACCAAGACAGAACAGTCAGTTAGTGATTCTGATGATTCTGTGACAGCTTCAAGACATGTGAATCGTGATTCGTATCGAGGCAAAGATGGTTCAACAATATGGTTCAAGCAAAAAGCCCCACCAAGTAAAATCGCCAGACAGAATATTGTCACACAGTTACCAGGTGTGATAGGTGGGGCCAAGAATTTGAAGTCAATTCTAGACTGTTGGAAACTGTTCTTTCCGGATTCTCTAATCACACGTATTGTCCAATACACAAACGTAAAGCTCAAGGAAACTGATTTTGAAGAAATTTCAGCATTCCTAGGAGTACTATATCTTGCTGGAGTAAAGAAGTCACAGCACCTAAATACAGATGAGTTGTGGGCCACAGATGGAACTGCACCAGACTTTTTCATCGCGTCAATGAGCAAACGAAGATATCACACTCTTCTCCAAGCTGTTAGGTTTGATGATGATATCACTACACGAGCACAAAGGAAGCAAGAAGACAACCTATCTCCAATTAGAGAAATATTCGATGACTTTGTTAGTGTCTGCATGAATAGTTACAGGCCAAGTGCTTACACTACCATTGGTTAGAAGCATTCAAAGGACGATGCAAGTTCAGACAATACATTGCAAATAAACCTGCAAAATATGGCATAAAAATATACGCACTCTGTGATGCTAGAACATTCTACACTCTAAATATGGAAATTTATGCAGGAAAACAACCATCTGGGCCTTACCAAGTTCCCAATGATGCACAAAATGTGGTCTTGCAATTAATACGTCCAATTGACAATAGCGGAAGGAATGTGACCATGGACAATTATTTTACCTCCATACCTCTAGCTAATGAACTGTACACCAACCACAGGTTGACACTAGTAGGAACTCTTCGATTGAATAAAAGAGAAATTCCACCGGAATTTTTATGTGTCAAGGAAAGGCTTGGAAACAGCAGCATGTTAGCGTTTGGAGAGAAACCATCTAATAATTGTCTCCTCTGCTCTTATGTGCCAAAGAAGAAACAGAAAAAAAATGTTATGATGATTTCCGCCATGCATAATGACGACGGCATTGATCCTGACTCTGGAGAGGCAAAAAAGCCAGAAGTGATTACTTTCTACAATCTCACAAAAGGAGGAGTAGATGTTGTAGATCGTCTGAAATCTGAATATTCTGTTTCAAGAATAAGCAATCGCTGGCCTCTCACAATATTTTTCAGCCTTCTCAACATTGGAGTAATAAATGCTCAGATAATTTACAAAACAAATACAGGCGACTTGTTGGCTCGTAGAAAATTTGTTACGCAACTTAGTATGATGCTTACAAAACCACATATGATGAGACGGATGTCAGTTCCAAATGTATCACTTCGTCTGAAGGAGAAAATAAAAAGTATTGCAAGCATTGAAAGTCTGCCGAAAACTGAGAGAAATCTTGAATCAGAGGAAAAGTCCCGATGTGCCTATTCGCGATTAAAATTAACCGATATGCCATCTGGTGGGGTTTTCAGGAAGTACTCTAAGTATGATACGTTGTGTTGAAGTCGTTTAAAGCATGGGGAATATGCGAGAGACTAAGGTCTAGTGTTCAGTTTTTTTTTGCTCTAAATCGTTTTATGGGTCAGAAGAAATTAAAAGTTTTCATGTGTTTCCACCCCGTGGAATCAACAAAATGAAATTTGTTAATAAATCAGGGAAAACGTAATTGACAGAAGATTGGTATGGGGGATATAACACTGTAATTCGGCAAGGAAATTACGAAGAATGCACGAGTCTGCTTACTTTATTTTTCGAGAGATAAATATATATTACCATGAAAGTAAAGTTTTAAATTGTACTTTATAAATAAAGTTTTTTTTCTTTTTTTTTTAAAAAATCATGAAGCGTCTTACCCATTGCGTCCATGTATTACTGATATTACGTACGTGTGAAGTTGTGAACAGGTGCAAGTCGATTAAGAGAGAAGATGAAAATAGTTTGAGAATGAATTAATGTCAAATGTAACCAGAAAAAAAGTGGACATGCTAATGTTACTGTTTCATTCAGTACGATGTCCATTTTCAGTGAGTATAGCCTGATCATGAAATCGTGAATATTATTATTAAACCAGCCTTTCTCTTTCGAGAAAGAACTGCAACGATATGTTCGAAATTTTCTCCTGTCCCAGCTTTTCAAGTACAAGTCAATTTCAATTCCTTTATTTCAAATAATTTCCGAGAACCCCAGTTACAACATGACGTGCAGATGATACAGCACTGCTTTGGACAACCAGTGCGTATACATAGGTTTCGTCTGCATTTTCCGTGTTATTTTTGCCTATCATAATTAAATATTTCGTTCTCAGTACAGCTTCACGTTTGTTAGAGTACCTGGAATTCACATCGCATTCGCAATATTTAAAAATAATGCGTAATTTAAACGTTTTCTACCATACCAGTCATGACAACACGCTGCTATTTTGTACTGCTGCTGAATGTAAACAAAGATTTATCCTACTTAGAGCGGCCATATTGGAAGCGACACTAGCGCTCAGGTGGTAATTTTAATCGCGAATTGTCCCAAAAGAAAGAATCGATTCACATATCATTCATGTAGTAAGTGTTCCTCCCCAATATGTAAAGAACATACAGGAACAACTGTTTATGTTTGCCGTGAATGCGCTGCAAAAGAAGTTGACTCTGAATCTGATTAGAAACATCCTCAATTATAAAACATTTTGAATTTGAATTTATATCAATAATAAATTGTATTTTAATGTGCTTATTTGCATTAATGTTTTAAATATTCATAAAGAAGAATGCTGTAACAATGTAAAATGATTTCAATGTTTAATAAAACATGTTTGACAAAATATATTTTGCAAATATTAAGTGATAACTGAAAAAAAAAACAAGTTGTTAGAAAAATCTAACACTCGAGTTATCGCGTGACACATGAAGGCGCGAGCGATCGCGGGTTAAACGGTTTTATTGTCCGCCTACTTGTTGTTCCTCTTTTCTCCAAGTCACACTGGAACAAAAGTTTCAGGTGCTGTCAAGTTATCATCAGGTTGTGCTCGGGAAATTATTTAACGCGAGTTGTATCATGACGGGTAGTTTGCCTGTTAGCACGTTCTAGATGTTCCACGTAAAATGTTTAGTAAAGTGCGATTTCAGACTTTGTCGAGGATCCCAAAGTTCGCGAATAAATGTTACAGTTCGTCGATGGGGAGCGTGGCGGCACAAAGGGATTTTAACAAAAATGAAGTTGCCGTGCACTTCGCGTTTTGTCCTGACACAGCAGCATCTGGGGCAAACAGAAGATAGCCATTTGCAAAACCGCAGGGGGCCAGGGGGGCATTAATCCCACTATCCTTGGTCGGAGATCAGTTCTGTGGGGGCACGGGGGGAACTATTGAAGTAAAAAAAGCAAGGCTAGCAGAATCTAAGAGTAGCAGGACAAAATTATACTCAAGTTGGAATTAGTTTTCATGTATTTCTTTCCTTCCAGACGGCCAAGGGCACCTGCAAGGAAAGGGTGGGGGGGACACAGAGAGGCACTTACCATCCTCCATTCCACATTTTATGCAAGTAAAAATACATTTCATATTTTTTTTTCATAACTTCGTAAAAGTGCAGAGCCGTATCTCTGGGGGAGTTAAATAATCTAAATTAAAATGTTATAAAAGGGAGAATTTGGCGCCCTATTAAATTATTATTGTTTTCAAAAGGTAAAAACAAAAAAAAAAAAATATGATAAACTGCTCCCCTGTGCTTAGTACCTCGCCATGAAGGCGTATAGAGGGTTTGCGGGTAACGCCCTACACTTTCTTGATCCGGTCGTGAGTGGGGGTGATGTGATCATCATCACGCCCCCGACCGCCTTTACCGCGCAGGGTCTCCCCCATGTCGTTCGACGCTTGGTGGGCGCCGGGGCCGCTTCCAACGTTAGAAAAGTTCCCGGATTTGAATCGGCCCGACCAACCCCCGGTCGTCGTAGGACTTCGCGACCGGAGCTCACTCGGAGTTCCCCAATTTCCTCACGATGGTGGGTCACCACCGGCCCTATACACAGGCCGAAAATTCCCGGAGCCTGAACCCTGAATCGAACCCATGGCATCCCGCAGCCGCCGTCGAAAGCAAGGTGCCTTAGGCCGCACGGCCACGGAGGAGGACTAAGTAATATGGTATACTGTCGTACATAAACTAATACTCAATAACTGTACAAAATTTTAAAATGGGACGCCAACGAAATCAGGAGTCAGCAGATTTATGTTAGGTTAGGGTAAGGTATGGTATGTTAGGTAATGCATGGTAGCATGTTTTGACAGACAAATTCTTATAATTCAAAAGTAAGAGTCTAACAGAAATGAAACACAATATTGCACCGATTGCCTAGCAACTCCAGTGATCATTTTCAAAATTGTTGAAAATATTGGTTTCAGATGCACAGACCGTCATATATTCTAAATTTAGCCCACACCCTTCCACATCTTATACATAATACAGTGCCTTTCACGATGAAGTCGCCCGTGAAGCGACGGCTAGAGCGCGGGGGCGGTGAGATCACATCTGCCGGCATTCAGACCCACAGCTTTACGCTGACCTTTGCACTGGACGCGTCGGTGCTTCAGTAACCAGATAACTGGTGCCCAGTTTCCACGTGTTTGTGAAGTGTAAAGTTATTAACAAGTGTTTTTGAGTGTTTTGTTTTAGTTTCGTATTACTGTTTCTTTTCTACAGTCTAATAATGAAACGCTATACGTACAATTTAAAACAACGATTTTTATGTACGGCTCTTACGTCATTACGACTTCGCAGATGTTCCTGTTCCACACACAGACAGTGTTCGAAAACGTGTGAACAACTTCAGTGAAACAAGGCGTGATCTTGATAAGAAGGGAAGGATAAGACGACGTGTGCTTACTGAGAAGAACGATTGAAAGACACTCTTCAAGAATCCCTCCGGCGCCTTTCACAAGAAACAGACATTTCCATTACGTCTGCGTGGCGAGCTACCAAACCAGAAGCCATACATTAGAAGAATTGAAAGAAAACATCAGCAGAGCAAACGAAGCAATTTCAAAAGAGGAACCGATACGTGTTAGTGAAAATTTCCTTGAAAAATGCCGTAAATGTGTGGATGCTGAAGGACATTTCCAAGAACTCTTGTAACAAGGTACGTGCTCATTTTAATTGTAACTGTCAATGTAATTGTACGAGCGTATTTCATTACGTAGCTAGCTGTTCCAATTACGCGAATGTTGCATCCAGTTTGCCATCAGACGCGCTCTCGCTGCCCGGTGTAATAGCCGCCGCTACACGGCCAACTTGACCGTGAAAGGCACTGAATATTGTCTCAGTTGATATCAGTGCCGGAGAGAGAACCCGCCGTTACTCACGGGTGAGCGGTGCGGTCACTTTCGTTTTCAAATGCTTGTAATTGGAGCTTCGTGGAAGTGTGAGAGCCAAGCTCTCGTCTACCTTCCTTTTCGAGTATCTCCTTCAATAAGACAACACAATCCGAAATATGAGCGATTTCTAACTCTCTCTGACCATCTTTGTTTCAGTTGTGTCGGAGGCGCGAGAAGAAGGGAGTACGGTGCTCACCCTCGAGCAACTGTGTTTTCGCCTGGTAATGAGTTACAATACAATTTATTTCCTTCTAAAATAAAGTAAGTGAAGCATTGAAATGTGTATTTTTCTTAAATCCCTGATCTGAGTCAAATTTAGCAAACATAATCATTACAAATACGAAAATACGTGAGCGCCACGCTCACCCGTGAGTAACGGCGTTACAGATCCCACCCCGAGTCGCTGAGTTAAGCCATTACACTCCTAGGAAATTCACCAATAATATTAGGCGCATCCAGAAAGTAAGTTTCCCACTCGCCCACAGGTGGCAGGCCATGCGTATTGAAACCGGTTTTGAGCATGCGTGAGAGTCACATGCCCTGGCTAGTGAATGTCCTAGAAGACGCTTACCGAAAGTCCTCATTAGCGTCGCGGCAGCGAAGAAACATGGCGGATCTTATTCCATCTCTCGCCGCGTGCGAGGTTCGTTCGGTGATGAAGTTCTTGAACGCACAAAACATACAGCCGATCGAAATTCATCGTCAGCTGTGCCAGGTGTATGGGCCAGACGTCATGAGCAAGCAGATGCTGCGTCGTTGGTGCAGGACATTTACTGAAGGCCGGCAAAATGTGCATGACGACGAGCGCAGTGGCTAGGCGCACTGCAGCCCTTCTGGACAGGTTCGGTTGGGAGGTGTTCGATCATCCATCGTACAGCCTGGATCTTGCTCCCAGTGATTATCACCTGTTCTTCCACCTGAAAAAGTTCCTGTCCGGTCAACATTTTCACAGCGACGAAGAGGTTCAGACGGCTGTCACACAGTGGTTCGGCGCCCAGGCGGCGGACTTCTACGACGCAGGTATACAGAAGTTGGTCCCACGCTATGATAAGTGCCTCATTTCCGGCGGGAATTATGTTGAGAAGTAACTGCACAAGTGCTGTATCTGTGGCAATAAATCATTGAAAGAAATAATGTTTCCTTTTTGTGCACGACCCCAGGGAAACTTACTTTCTGGATGCGCCTAATATATAATTAAGGGGTACCTAAAAATTCTTTCGAAACAAATATAATGCAAAAACAACACATCAAGTAAATACAAAAGTGTATAATCATTATGGAATTTTAATTTACTTCTCTATTGCATTAAAACACAAATTCAAAAATAATTATTTCTTATTTACAGGTAAAGATGAATAATTTCTAATGTACAATAGAACTCTATTACACGTATGAAATAAATTTCGGAATCACGTTACAAGACAATTTCTGTCTGTGTTCTTCGTGAGCATTGTCATCTAGCTTCTCAGAAACCGCCAGAGCTCGCACTGAGGTATCCATTCGTATCCTACGGAGATCTTGTTGGACATGATTGGCATATATATCACAGGCGTGCCGTACTCATAACTTTGGCGACGTGATGAGACATGCTGATTGAAAGCCCACACCACACGCCTTTCTCTTCATTAAAACGTGCCATTGCGTGTGTTTAGTCCATTTATGGCCATGCTCTGGCAATATCTGATGAAAACTCCACGAGAAAGTACGTGTGGTGTATACAGGACACTGGCGACCAATTCGATTTTCAAGTGGATATCGTAGACTGCAGAAGTGGCACGTACCAAATGTTGCTTGTTTCGAATATACGAGGGCCTCCCCGATGGCGTAGTAGTAACCTTGTTGCCTTATAATCAAGGTATCTCTGGTTCCATACCCGGTGGAAACACATATTGGATCTGATTCTATCTTAAACTCTAGGTCCAGTCCCGATTAGTATGTGTAAAAAATCGATTTAAACTCACTCGAATATACGACATCGCCGGCTATATTCGTTACCATAAGTAAGTAGTTATTATATACCTGTAGTACATATTTAGGTTACTCTAAAAAGTTTTTTCCCTAATTCATTTGAGGAGTATATTACGAACGAAGTTCTCATAACGCTTGAAGTTCTGTTCTCTGCAACAACTCTTACACTATTGCCTTGGAACCACAACACAATGAACATACTCGGGACCAAAACACTTCGAGTAACTCGATGAATGTAAGAACTGATGCTCCCATCAGCAGACCTAAAGTTCCACCGATATCACATAACATGGCAACTACTGTGTACGCATAATTTTCTGTCACCTCATCGTAGGTCAAATCCTGAAAAACAAACAAAAAGTAAATATTCTTCATTGGCAATTTAAAAATATCTGAAATTGGTCATCCTTGTACTACGTATTTATTATATACAGTAATTCAACCTTACTCGTGAGCAAATGATCAGAAATTTTCAACATGTCCTAATAATAACCATACGTCAGCGAAAAAAAATAAGTTATATAAGACAACATATTTGTTAATATTAGTTCAATATTATTATTATTAATTTCTTAGCATACACTAATGTGCAAATTGTAGTTCTATCTGCCTGAAGGAAGTAACGGAATAATAAGGAACCTGATTACTACTTGAAATATACGTTTTATGTTCAATTATTTTGGTGCAACACGCTCAGGCACGTGGCCAGGGGGAATGCTCGGGGGCCTGAAGCCCCTTAAATATCCTACAAATAATACATTTAAATAGTGTATAGTGTAAATTTATTTTACTTCCTTAACAGGACTAAATATCTTGTATAATAAGTTGTAATATACTGAGAAACTCATCTTCAGCGTTTCTTCTACAAATCATTTTCTCGCCTTTAAATAGCGTCGGCTAAGGGCTGAGGGGGAACCCCCCCCTCCCGAAATAAAATTCTGACTACGGGCCTGACCACACCAGCTCTCACCTGTGCCTGACGCTAGAAATCCTTGTAAAACAATCATGCGTATATCGCATATTTTCCTTCATTTTAATTCTTCCATTTTTTAAAAAAATAATTTCCTGGCATTATCCTTGCTTTATTTTTATCCTGTTTCCTTCTATTTTTGTTTCGCATCACTTTCCTGCAATTTTTGACCTATTACAACCATGAATATGAATCAAGATTTGATGAAACTGATGAAATTGCTGTCAATAAGAACACCCATAATCTTCGAAGGAAAGGTTCTTCTTTTCATCAATTTCCTCACCTGGAAGAACACGCGGACCTTGGACATTTTCCCTGCCGTATACACAGACTCCGGATACGAGACGAAGACATTCTCGTTGCATTGGCGAGCGCATTTGCACTGGTTGGGCGTCCACCCGCCGCTGAAGAGCAGGTCGTCCATTTTCCCCACTGCCTGAGTGTAGCTCACGGGTGAATTGCAATATGGGCCAGCGACACCTTCAAGAAGAAGAGAGAATATTTTAGTTTGTGCTTTATTGTAATCGATATTAAACTTTGTATGCACCTCTTACCTTTTAGAGAGTAATAACAAAAGATGAAACATACACATAAAATACAATTTTAAAAGATTCCGACGTTTCGGTGGCTTCCCCTGGCATTACACCACCCTGCATTTTTAAAAAAATCAAAAATAAAAAAAAAAATCAGATGATTTCAAATCAATAGATGATTCTGGAAGTATTTGATAATTATCAAATATATAATGGAGTTAGAAATGGGGCGGAGAGAAAAAGGCAGGGATACATGGGTCTCACTTATCGCACACTTCTCAAACATCTTTCTGGCCAAGGCCCCTATGTCTTCTGACGTAAGTGGGGTTTCTTTCGTTGTTAGCTTAGCTAAGTTAGGTCTTAGCATAAACATAATCCAATTTTTCGTGGCTTGACCAAAATGGTATTGTTTACGTTAATTCCTATTAACTTAGCATTAGACGTGACTGAACAACTTTTGCTATAAATATAGTTGAACCTCTTTTAAGATGGGAGATAACAAAAAGATCATAGATGTGCCTCATTTACAAAGGTTTCGAATATGAAGATGAAGACGTTCATTTAGATTAATGCACGTGCTGAACAATGGGCAACTTGGCTTCTCCTTGGCTAGCGAATTGTTCATGGATCATCTGGAAAACCTCATCATGAAAGATAGTAGTCTCACAGGTGTGATTTTGCACAGGTATGGCGATGACTATTTGGTCATCTATGGGGGTTATTCCTAAGTAAACAAAAAGAAATCGATCACACAATTCGATTATCAATGGCGGGGAAAGAACTTCCGGTTTGGCCAATTTTCCAATGTTAACAAGTGGACTACAGATCGTCACCGAGCTTATTTTGTTACAAAAGATCGGATACAAACTGGATTATTTGAAATTTTTATGCAATATGGAGAACCAAAGGTAACTCAAAGAAGTTGGCAAGTTCCCGGAGCTTTTGGATGAAGATTTATGGAACAATAATAATGTGTTCCGAGACAATGTTGATCTTCTACCAGTGGTTTCGTCAGGAACTTTACTTTTCGTCAACTGGATCTAAAATTCTTCTTTGTTATTCAATAAATATTCAATTCTATATTAATTTTTCTTAATTTTGGCAATCTACACTACATGCTTTGTAAGCTATAATGAATATGTGCAGTTATATCTCTATTCTTATATCATCTTTTTACCTATTGACGTAAATATTTTTTATAAATAAAACGTATAATAATGAAATAAAAAAAGTAAAAATTATTATTAATATTATCAGACACTTGTTCGGACAACCCGAAATATATTTCTAGTGCCATGTACATATGTCTATGTATGTATGTATGCACAGATGTATGTATTTGTGTATATATATGTACATATATATATATATATATATATATATATATATGTGTGTGTGTGTGTGTGTGTGTGTGTGTGTGTGTGTTTGTGTGTGTGATGGTGTGTGTGTGTGTGTGTGTGTGTGTGTGTGCGCGTTTGCGCGTATTTAATTAATAACATTACAATATTTCGATTTCAAGTAAAATTGATAATTTTCGAAATTGTGTATTCAAACATAGCCAGCATACTTTTAACATCTTGACGAGGGCTTAGTTCCACCACTGGTTCTACCATGCAGAGTACTGTGGTTCTACCACGGCCAATAACTTGCCTGACAATAACAGTAACATCTTTTATATTTGTTACATCAACATATTCGCGTTAATTTTAGAACACATAACATATTTCATTGGGTTTAATTACCGGGGATGAAGTGACGACTCCCTATGGTTGGTTCCCAGTCTTTTCGCTTTACTGCCTGAATCCAATGATTTTTCCGTATCGGGTCTGTCGGAAAACGATGCATAGATACTGGAGAAGAAATATTCGTCCCCGACCTCATGCTGCAAGCAACAGCCACGCAATTATTGTCGCCTTTCCTGTAATACCTTACCCTTACACCTCTGAAATCCATGTTATTTTCTCAAAACCGTTCCCGCGCCAAGGAAGCACAGAAATATAAACATCCGGTGAAGAGCCCCCATAGTAGCGGCGATTAGACGCCAAAACTGTGGGGGAGGGGCAATGGGAGTTTACTTCATCTTGGTAGACAAGGCTTAGCAAAAATATGTCATAGTGTGGGGTAAAAAGTTTGTGTGGGGGGAAGGGGGGAGGCAACTGTCCCCCACGCTCCCTTATTCGCAGCCACTGATCATCTATAAAGAACACTTCTTTAGCCTTTGTGGACCCTTGGAATACCATCTGTCCAGGCATTTACGTCACAACTGGAAACGAAAACAATGGCGCTCAACGTTTTTAGATCCCTTAATATAAAACAAAGGAAGTACATTAAAAACTACCATCTACCGCAAAATTACAGTCTGTTTGGCTTTAATACACAAGTCGTCTAAAACAGGAATTGTAGCTTTCCTAGTGACGTGATTCGAACAGGTGTTCTCGGGTTATCAGCCAGGTTAAGTCGATGTTAGCATCCTTAACTTAACATCGACTTCACCTGGCTGGTAACCCGAGAACACCTGATCGAACGAGTCGTCTAATCAGCCTAAACAACAGAAATTCAATATTTGGTACAACATATTAATATAATTTAGTGATTCATGAAAATCTGTGCAAATTTAACATTATTAGGTAATCTTTAATAAGAAAAAGTATTTTAATATGAAAAAGTGTAAATTCCAGAGGCGAGTGTAATCCTTTTCTCAAGGTGGCCCGCCATGGACCACCTTAGGAACTCACCTCTGGACTACAAGTTTCAACAAAAATAGGTATCATTCCGTTGACACAAAAAACAGTTTTACAATGTAACTATAGTTATCAAAAAGATAACTATACGAGCTTTCAAAATATGTATAAAATATTAACATTCATTTATTTCACACACATTTCTTACTTACCTTAAAAAACAACGACAACTAATCTGCTCGATCCCTGACACAAAAACGCACGTAAAATGGCTGCTGGCAGACCGAGTCAGTTCGTTTTCTGCATAGTTCACCACAGGGGGACTGGGTACATTGATGTAGTGCCATTTGTTTACTTTGTTAAATAGTAATATGATGATCGTGAAGTGCAACTATGGCCACCTTTGGCTCACCTACCTTACAATGAGTGTGGAAATTTAATTTATTCCTGGGTATCCACCATACGTCATCTATGCAAAAAAGGAAAACAGGAGGTGATCAGTCAACCAACACTGAGAATCTTCCATTACGTCACGTTTCCTGATCATCATCTGCAAGGCTTGCTTCCGCCGACGACCACTAAACTCTACCCTTCTTGTGCCCATACCTGCTTTTCATTGGCATTTTTTGTTGGCAATACAGGCTGGAAATCACGAAACATCAATTTTTAAAAGTTATATTTAATTATTATAATATGTGCTGTGTTTCCTCTTTCGTTCCCACTCTCCGACAGGTAAGACGAACTTTCTCTTTTCAGCACGCAGTGTTATAATTTATTTGTGCGAATAAACTTTACATCAGCAGAAATAACAAATGAAGTGTGTTTACGCAATGTACTTCTTTTGAAACGTATCTAATTCCAAAAAGTGTTCGCTCCTGAGTTTCAGCCGAGAGTAGCCAACTTTATCATCCTAATACATCGGTGAAAGGTTAAAACTCTTGCACGTAGAGTGAAATCGGCAATTTATATTTCAACATTATAATAGGTGGGTTCATGTGACGTCAGGATTCGCACCGCCGCCATGTTTGCGGCAAAGCTGTTTGTTGTCTGCAAGGAAATACCCACCACGCAGAGCTCTTTCACCTGCGCCAAAAGCACGTTTGTTGTTAGTACTGTGTAAAATGTGGGTAACATTGCATAAAAATGTAACGAAAAGGCCAACTCTAGTTAACATGCGTTTATTTACTTGAACCAGCTACATGTTTTCTTATTTATTAGTGGTTCGGATTCTGCTTGAAATATTTACATCCAGTAAGTAACCTGTTTCCCGCTCGGGGTGGGAGAGAGTGCTCATGGACGACCTTGAGTACAGATTAACTGAAAATTCCAACACTCAGTTGCATGTTCAATGTTACATGTATTTCTCTCTACAGTTTTCACATTCTGTTGCAGGAGGCCATTCAACTATTCAGTTTGTATGTATATTTCTTCAGTAGTATGATTGACTGTATTATAAACCCGAGAAATGATGAGCCCCCCTCAGGCAGATTTGCTTATACTTGAAAACTAGCTCAACATGAGCATATGAGCTTTTTGCTCAAGTGTAGAACCCTGTCTAATCCAAGATTTTTGTAAAAATGCCCTCGGGATTTTCCTGTGAAATGATGAGCCCCCTCAGATTGATTTCCCCATACTTACAAAAGTTGCATCAGCCAGATTTTTGTCCATAAGCTTGTTAAAAATATGCTTCTTTGATATTGTTTTGTATATACCTGAAATTAAGCCAAAAACCCATACCTACCCATACATATTTACTTCCGGTTTAAGTTTAATTGGATACCAGGTTCAATTTGCTTATCTAATATTAAAACAATGCAATTCTTCTAGAATTACTCCGTGACCCTCTCATTTCTTACATCATAAACATATGATTTTTCACCTATGAGAATAACACTACATATGGTGTCATCAGGTAATGCCTCATGGAATTCACAGATAATTTTAATGTTTGTCCTGTCATTAACCACAACTTGTTTTCTTTTTGAAGTGTTGATTACAAACATGGGCCTCTGTGGTTTGAATTCATCTGGTGTGTAATACATGTCAGTATTGCCAGTAGTGACTCTTTTGAATGCTGAAAATGCCTCATATAATTTGAGGAAATCATCCTTGGACATGTCTAAATTATAATTTTCTCTAGGAAATACCTCATTTCTGCCATTTTTAAGATATATGTTCTTGATGTTGCAGCTATCAAATTTACTTGAATTTTTTTCCTGATTATTGTGTCTTCCAGTCTGAAACAGTACCACCACAAAATCCGGCATGTCATATTGTATACTGGAGAATGAATTTGTAGCATCAAACTCATAATAGGTACCAGATGCAGGCTTCTGTACACATTGATATGTATAAAATTGTAAAGGAACCTGTGGATTTTTTAGAATATCTGCTTTGTATTTAAGAGCATAACTGGCTTCATATTCAACAACTGGGATTCTTAGCTCCATAGTCTGAATAATGCATTTGCCCTCATCAGGTAGGGTATTAGGCATAGCTTCCCCTGTAGAGTTTAATGTACTGTACCTCATCAAAGCATTATTATCATTGGCAGCTCTTCTAAATGTGATTCTTAAACCACCCTTCCACATAATATCTTTGTAATCTGAGAAGAATCCTGGCAACAGGCGCATAGGAAACAATACTGTGTGGCTTTTAGATAATATTTTATCACCAGCCTCAAATCCACCTATTTTGTAGTAAGAAGCCTCGGT
The DNA here is from genome assembly GCF_977018435.1 of Lepisma saccharinum. Taxonomy (NCBI): domain Eukaryota; kingdom Metazoa; phylum Arthropoda; class Insecta; order Zygentoma; family Lepismatidae; genus Lepisma; species Lepisma saccharinum. The sequence continues at coordinate 101,521,891 of NC_139233.1, forward strand.
TTTGGATAATTTTAATGTGGCCAAAGCTGTGGAGGTAATGCCGGGATAATCCACTCTGTTTATAACAACGCCATGCTTTCTGATCTCAATTTCAGAGAATAGATGTGGCACAAAATTATCTACCAATCTTATATTTGAATTTGCCGGAAAATCGGTACCATCGAGTTTTACAACATCAAATTTGATGTATAGATCTGCTCTGTGGGGGTGTATAAAGCCATCCCCTACATCAAGATCAACCTCAATCTCTGTGTTGGGTTGATTTAAATTTGCAAATGTCCTCCTGTTTGGGGGGAATGATTGTAGCTCATAACTCTCAATATTTTCCATTTTCTTCTTGTATGTATTTTTATTTAAATATTAATCTCTATGATTGCAGTTGTTGTGGCTCCAGCAAAATCAACTAATTCTTCTTTTTCATTAGTGACCATCAATTCGATGTAATCTATTCTATTATGACACACAGGAAAATATAATGTTGGGGATGGATTGTAGATGATGGGCTCCATAAATTCAGAATTAGGTTTAAATGTTGCAATGATGCCAGTTTGTTTGTGAGTGCCTATGCCATTTGATTTGGTGATCATACCCTCGGCCACATTACAGTGAATATTCAGAGTCTCTATGGCTAAGAATTTAGGTATATTAATAGCAGTATGTTTGATGGCCGCTTCAAGTTTGTGTTGTTCTCAAATCCTAACAGCTCTCCTATAGTACCCAGATCCACTGTTTCTGTAGCAGATACAATCTCTACTCTGTGAGTGACAGAATTTTGACTTAACACTATACCACTGGGTAATTGAGCATTTAGAGTGGACAGATTATACTGCCCTGGAGTAATAACAATGTTTTGATCCCCTACTGCAATTGTGTTGTTGTGGTGTGTAATATTAGGGATCAAGTACATGCCATAAAATGCTCTGAGAGCTATTGTTTTGGGATATACTATATCATCATGCAATTTGAGCTTCAATATTGAATTTTGGCTGGTGAGATGGAATACCCCCATGATGTTTTAAATACCACAAGGCCTTTTGAAAATTTTCAATTGATGGTTTATTTATTTGAGACATATATCTAAGAACAGATAAACACAGATGTCCGCAATTAACATCTTTGAAGTTTTGAACACGGGCATTATTGTAAAAAAGATTAGCTGAATTTAGATATTTTACTAAATTTTCAGGTGGAATACCTCCAAATGAATCAAACACAAATGCCTCATCTTTTAAATATTTAAGATAACAAATCCAGTGAGTGCCTTGATTTTTGTACTTATCCAAATTAACAATGCCACACTCTTTGTTGAGTGGTTGTTCTGGTAAAAAATCAGACATGTACACACCTCTAAAATTTTTGATGCCCAGTGGCTTGATTAAAGCTTCAATATCTTGGTTTGTAAGCGGCTCTTGTTTTTTTAAAAGTTATTCATGGCTCTCTTAACACCTTTGCCTTGTTTCTCAATAGCCAGGTTATGGCGCCTCTGCTCATCTAATTCTGCCCTATTTTTCTTGGCATCTATTACTGTTTTTGCTATGGCGGCTGATCCCCCGGCCAAGCTCCCCACAGCCCCGAGAGCAGCTAAGATGGCAGGGATAGTAAATATGAATCCCCCCACATGTGATTTTTTTCTTGATTGCTGTAATTTTTTTAATTGGGGGGTGCTAAGCAACAATTTCATACCATGGCCCTTTGCAAGACAAGAGCTTTTTTTCTTGCGCTGCTTTTTGGTTAAAAGGCTATCAATAGTTTTAAGAGATTTAAGACCTGCATAAGGTATCTGATACATAACACCCTTGGCCTTCATTGTAGGTTTATTATATACATATTCACAACCCCCACCCCAATTTTTGTTTGGTATTCATAGCTATGGTGGTCCCCAATGCTGCTATTTTTTCACTTAAAGAAGCATTTTTGCTTACAAATCTACCAAATGCAGCCTCTTCTAATTTCTTGTCTGCAACATGTCTCTTGTCAAGATCAGAATGTGTGTTGTATGCTATGTCATGGTCTCTACAAGCAGCATCTAGGGGATTAACACCAGGATCACCTCTATTTAATCTATGGTCCAATTTTGTGCCTGGACCACAATACTGATAGCCTGGAATGTGTAGTTCAAATGGCAGCTTGTTTATAATGTCATTAACAAGCCCCCGACCCTCAGAAATATTCCAAAATTTAGGTGGTAGAGTATTAATAATTTTTATAAGATATCCAATCCCCTTAGTGTCATTCACTATAAAATTAGACAATTTTGTGCTTATCATGTCCATAATTCCAACCTTTTCATTGTAAAAATTGTGGTTGCCAGCATTTTCCTCCCCAGCTATTACCAATAACCTATCTACAAGTTTCCTGACATCATCAACCCACACAAATTCTTTAGGCAGGGTGTTGTATTGTTTGATCCCACTGCCTGTCTTGATTTGTGACCGTATGGGCTTGATTAAATTGTTGTATTTTGCTCCACTGCTAGACTTGGCTCTTTTTTGTGTGGGATCATTGTTCTGGTATAGAGCATCTGATTTTATTAATATTTCTTTGTAATGCTCATAATCTTGATCTGTATAGCTGCCAGGTCTCTTCCTAGTCATCAGTTCCCACAATCCAGGTGTGCCGGGATACTTAACAAAAGCACCTTTTTCTCCAAGACGAGATTCTGAATATACAATCAGATCATCTCCCATAAATGTTACTCTGAAATTGCCAATTCTATGTATGATGCTACCATCACGCTCTGTGTCAGCATATAAGCCAAAGACCTCATCTTTGTTGTCTTTAGGTGTGGTTAAATATTTTTGAGCAAGAAGACCCAATTCAATAGGATCCAGAGTAGCTTCAATTCTTCGAGGAGCAATAGGACTAGGTGTATGAATACTAGAAAGTGGGGTGAATGGATAATCTAATATGTTCCTTGCAGCTACAGGTACAAGCTCTGTGATCAAATTTTGATTTTGCTCTGTAACAGTTTTGATATTCTTACCTAATTCACCAATAGCATCAATAATAGGCTGTTCTGTTTGTTTGTGTTTTTCATAAATTCCACGGTTCTCTGATTTCCATCCCTTAAATCTTTTTACAAGATAATCTCTTAATTTAAGATCATCAATGATTGGCCTTTTCATGTTTATTTATATATGTTTCAATGTCTAGAAAATTGTTAATTTTATTTCTATATTTGCCACTATTGGGTTTTCTTGTCATATCATTTGTAACAAACCCATAACTATCCTGGTTCCAGCAGCTACTGCAAAACTTGGAAAAATCATTGTAGCTCAAGTCCCCACCTACATATTCATCATGTATGTGTTTGAGGTTGGTATGATCTTGATGAAACACACATATAAAATTGCTGTTGTCTCGGATCAGCTGCTTCGGTATTTTTGAAAAAGTCTGTGCCAGGTAGAAGCAATCAATGTTTTTGTGTCGGCCCTGTGTAAAGAAATTCCTAACCTTGTTTTGATTATCCAGTATAATGTCATCAAACACAACAACAGAATTATCGAGACATTCATGGAGTGGCTTAACATCTGGTTCAAAAATGGCTATATCCAATCCATCATATAGCTTCATCAGCTCTGATATTTTAATTTTTCCAAGCTCTTAGAGAAGACATACAAGTGCCTGTTTTTCCAGTCTAACCAGTTGGGTGCCAATAAAAAAATATCAATCATTAGTGTAGTTTTACCACAAGCCGATGGCCCAACAATAAGACATCTAATATTATCAGGCAGCAACTTGCCATTTCTCTTATTCTGCTGTTCAGGTTCTGGCAGCCTTTTTATAACATCCCAGGTGTTCATATTATCACTTTGTTTGCATCGATCCAGCTGTTTTCCGGATGGCCCAGCCATTTGACAAATAACTTGTTGCCTTTTCTGCGGATGATTTTTTCTATGAGATATGTGTCAGGCTGTTTAGTTTTGCTGAGCTCTTGTTCATAGAACCTGCCTTTGAGAATTTCTCCTCGGTGGTCTTTTATTATATATGTGAAGGGTCCCAGGTTTAACTTGAACCACTGTAAATAATTCAGTGCTCCAGTTTCTTGTAAAGCCTCTTTTGAATAAGTGCTTATATTTGCTGATTCTTACTTGATCACCTACCCTGTATTTGGCTTTTCTTGTTGTTGGCTGATATTTAGGATAATAAACAGTTCTGATCAATTTTTGCTCATCAGATGAAGTTACTTCAGAGGGTTTCATGTTGATTGTGGAATGGACCGAGTTGTTATATTTATGTAGAAGTTCTGGAAGAATATTAATCCATTTATAATTACCTTGGAGTGTAAATTGTTTATACATAAGATTTTTTAGGGTTTTGTTGAATCTCTCTACAATTGAGGCCTTGAGATCACTGTAACTCGAGTAATGTTGTATTGCCTGGCTTTTAATAAATTGTTGGAACACAGAATTATAAAATTCTTTGCCATTATCTGTTTGCAAATAGCGCGGTGATCTTCCACTCTGATTGATGATTGTTCTGATGGCTTCTGTAACATATTTTCCAGTCTTGGATTTGAGTGTCACAGCCCAGGCAAATTTTGAAAATGTGTCTATCACAGTGAGTAGATACTTGTAGCCCTTGTTGATTTTGTCTAAGTTTTTCAACTGTCCACTTGCTATCTCAATCAAGTCGCTCTGCCATAAATCATCTATGCCCTTTGTGACTACTGGCAGTCTCTTATAATTATGTCTGGCTTGTCTGTGTAATTCATCAACAATAATTTGTCTAGACATAATATGAAAACAAGAATATTGCAACTATGGGGTGTTCAGCAGCTGATACTACAGGATTTTCTAAATATAATTTGTCTCCTATTTGTATTTTAAATTCCAGAGAGCCTTCATCTTCAGCATAGGCTGTTTCTAATGTATTGGGATCTGTAAAATCCTCTAATTCTACACGGGTGATTTTTGCTTTGTTATCAGCATTTGTTATTGATAAGGTAGGGTAGTGGTGTGCCTGTGGTTGTAGCCAATATTTAATCTTGATTGGTTTCAGTGTGCCCCCAACAAAAAACTGGTAATAAAATTGTGCAGGGGACAGCATATATATTTTGCCACCTGGTGTAAATGGTGAATCATATTCTTTGTTGGGGATGCTGTACATTTCAAGAATTACTGTATGTTTTGGATTCTCGATTATGCCTGTTATTTCCTTTTCTGCTGTAAGCAATCTGCTTGTTACAGATTCAAGGTGCTCATTAATGGTCCTAACAACATCATCATAGCCTGGCTTGATTTTTATGTCCACAGCAAGTTTCTTGTATTGTTGCACAATCTCTTGTAGCTGGGTTGCAAAAACAGACAGGGCATTTGCTTGATTGGATTCCATGGTCCCTAGCTGTTGCTTGATATTAGCTACAATTTGCTGTAAATTTTCAACAACTGCCAATTTTGAATTTTGAGCAGTAAGATCATGGACCTGTCTTCTGATATCCTCAAACAGGGCATGCAATTCATTAATATGTTGATTTGTTGGTAGAGTGGCCACTGTCTGAGTGAGTTGTTTGATCTCTGCCTGGATATTCTTGATATCTTCTGATTTCAATATGCGATTCACTGCCCTCTTAATATTTTTAAGTTCCTGTGATGTGGGCAGATTTGATACTGTATTTTGCAAAAATTCAAGTGCCAATTTCACATTGTTTAATTCAGAAGCATCAGCCACATTTTGCATAGCATTTTGGAGCAGAGCTATATCTGCCTGAGAGGGTGTTGATTGTTGTAAAATTTCAAGTTTTGTTTGGATATCATCGATCAAGTGATGAAAATGAGATAGCTCAGATTCAGTGTTGAGGTTTTCAAGCTTTGTGATTTGTTGCTGGACACTAACAAGGGTATCTACAATCCCAGGCAATCGGGATTCTAGTACATTTGCCAAATCACTTTGCACTGCTGCTATTGTACCTTCAAGATGGGTTATGGAACTTTGAATTTTTCCAAAATCTTCATATGTTTCAAGTTGCAGCTTAATATTGGCAACACTCCGAGTTATTGCATTCAAAGCATCAGAAGATGGCAAATTGTTCATAAAATTTTCAAGTGTCTCAATTTTTTCTTTAACCTCGGCTATGGCATTGTTCAGAGGGCCCAGATTAGGTATTTGGAGTGATTGAATCTGTTCCTTTAGAGTGGAAATCACTAGATCAAAATCTTCTTGTGATTTTATGCTTTTGACAATTGTTTGGAGTTGTGTCTGGACATTATTTATCTGCTCTTCCAATTGTTGTTTCAATTGCTCAGAGTTTATTTATTTATTTATTTATTTATACATACTCCCCATAACAGAGCTATTGCTCCACTTACAACGGGGGCTTACAAGTAAATAAACTATGGTACATAATATCCATATACATAAACATATATTAACATATACATAAACATAAATATTAACATATACAAACACATAAACCAATTGCATATACACAAATAATTAAATGATATTAATGCCTATTTTCAGTTTGTGTTATATTATATTGTATTATAAAATTATATTTAGCATTAATAAAATAACTTGAAATATAGAATTACAATTTTTTAAACAAAATACTAATTAAGAATAAAATTGTTTAATGACAGATAAATATTTCTTGTAGGACATAGCAAAATCAATATTAACATTATTTTGTATTAGTACATTATGAGCTTTACATATTTGAACCATTACTGAATTCTGATGTACAATATTTTTAGAATTAACGAAAGAAAATGGCAAATAAGAACGAAGCGTTCTAGGTTTAATTGTGAATCCTATCAACTGAAGACAATCTTGAGCATCAATTAAGTTATTTATAAATTTATAAAGTAAAATATGTTTGGCTAGTTCTCTTCTTGATTGTAATGAAGAGAACCCAAATTCAGATAAAATAGTATTATAGGATATTCTTTCTAAATATGAAGATCTTTTAAATTTTTTGTAATATAAATATCTTACGAACTTATTCTGAACATTTTCAATTAAATCACGGTAGCATTGAAAATAAGGATCCCAGATGACACTAACATACTCTAACTTACTTCTTAATATCGAATTGTATATTGAAGCAATAGCTTGAATATTATTAATTTCTCTGGTAGTTCTAAATATAAAGCCTAAAATTCTAAATGCATCCGATACTAATGTTTGTACGTGCTCTCTGTAAGTAAGCCTTGAGTCGAGTAAAAGTCCCAAATCCTTTATAAGTTTAACTCTATTTAAAACTATTCCATTCATAGTATAGTTATGAGTATAAGATAAGTTATGTCTGCTAAACGTAATAGTTCTGCATTTACTTATATTAAAATCTAACTTATTGGTGACACTCCACTGAAAGCAGTTGTTTATATCTTTCTGTAATTGCGCTAAATCACTTATATTTGTAATGGATTTAAATATTTTTAGGTCATCAGCATAAAGCAGATAATTAGAATTTTTTATAACAGAGGATAAATCATTAATAAATATTATAAAAAGTAAGGGACCCAAGTTTGAGCCTTGCGGAACACCAGATGTAACACAATATAAAGGAGATGATTCAAAATTGTAGGTGACATAAAATTTCCTATTTTTTAAATACGATGCTATTAATTTTAACAGTGGAAACGAAAAACCGAAATTTGCTAACTTATATATTAATATATCATGATCTAACTTATCAAAAGCTTTAGCAAAATCTGTATAAATAGTATCAACAGAGTAACCATTGTTAAATGAGTCTGCCAAAAATTGGGTAAATGAGATAAGATTAGTTAAGGTTGATCTTTTGGATATAAAACCATGCTGATGGTGAGTTATATACGGTTTAACATGATAACAAATTCTATTATATAAAATGTGTTCAACAATTTTTGCTGGTGTTGAAATTAAAGATATAGGCCTATAATTGATGATTTCATTGGCGTTACCAGATTTTGGTATAGGAGTTACTTTACTTATTTTCCACCTATCGGGGAAAATTTGGGTGGTTATAATCAAATTAAATATGGTGCATAGAGGAAACAATAAGCAATCAGTACATCCTTTAAATATGTAAACTGGTATACTATCTGGACCACTAGCTTTCTTCGATTTCAGTTTTCTAATAGAAGTTTCACATTCAGATTCAGTAATACTATCTAATACTAATGGTTGATTTACTATCATAGGTACTTCACTAGGAATTGAGTAAGTTGGAATAGAATCATTAAAAACGCTCTTAAAGAATTGCGCAAAACCATTAGCTATATCTTTGTTATTGTCAAGTAATACTCCATTATAGGTTAAACTACACTGATTATTAGTTGATTTCTTTTTACCCTTAATATAACTCCAAAAAGACCTAGGATTATTTTTTATGGATTCTTCAGAATTCTTTATGTAAATCTTGTAAGCTTTAGTTATCATAGATTTTGATTTTCTGCGTAATTCAACAAATTTCTTCTGGTTATATTCTGACAATTTACGTCTATGTCTATAATATTCTTTATATTTAAGTAATCTTATAATATCCAGTGTAAACCAAGGCGGGTAAGATTTTCTCTTATTACGCTTCCTTATGGGTACATTATTACGAATAATTTTATCTAAAATTTCATAAAAGTAGTCCAATGCTACGTTGGGATTCCTAAATAATGTTAAAGGATTCCAATCAGTTTGATTAAGATTTCTATACATATTGAAAAAATCGGCATTACGGTAATCATATGTATAAATAGAACGTGACTTAACATTATGAATAGTTTTGTCATAAAAGCGGTGGACTTGAAGTAATAAGGGAGGATGATGAGCATCAGGGCTTAGAAGAGGGAAGGAGTTATGATTAACCACGACATTGTTAGACAAGTTGGTCAGTACCAAATCCAACGTTTTTCCGTTGTTATTTTTTACATTATTTATGCTTTGTAATTCCAGTAAACTTAAAAATCTAAATAATGTTAAGGAAAGAGGACAACCATTTTCTAAGTCGTAATTAGAATCTACAATTTCTGGAATATTAAAATCTCCTACAATAATCAGACCACAAGAATGTATATTACATAGCTCTTCCATTCTGGCAAAAAACATATTGTAAATTTGTAATTTAGTATTAGGTGGGAAATAAACTGTAACCACTATAATGGAAGAAACACTAGTTATTATCTTAACACAAACAATCTGAATATTTTCTATAGTTATTTCAATGTTCTTGGTCCTCAAAGTACTCTTTACTGCAATTAATGCGCCACCACCTCTTCTATGTAACCGATCTTGCCTAAATACAGCATAGCGGGTATCAATAAATTCACAGTTGTTAATAACATTGGAAAGCCAAGTTTCTGTAAAAACAATTACATCATAGTTTTCATTTAGAATACTTAGATATACATCATTAAGCTTAGTATTAATACCTCTTACATTTTGATAGTATAAATTCAATTCATTATGTGATTCATTATAATCCGTGACTCAACTCACCATGATTACATAATATTTTGTATATCTGTTTCAGTTTTTATTACAAAAACTTGCCTGTCATTTGGGGTCTTTCTTAAACGAATAGAGCCAGAACTATCAATCCAAAGATAGGCATAGTTTTTTTCTCTTTGTAATTTCCTAGCTTGTCCGAAAATGGTTTTCCTATATGGAGTAAGGCTATGATTAATATATATTGGCTGATTATTCGTAAACCCTAGATGATTTGTATTTAAATTTCTTTTTACCTTACGTTTTTCAATCATTTTATCCTTATCCACTCTTCTTACAAACTTTACAATTATACCCGGAGAATTATGATTGCTAGAATTCTTAAGCCTATGACATACATCTATCATTTCCTCTTTAATTTCCAAATCAAGGGCCCTACCAACATCCATAACAGTTTGATAAACATTTTCGTTAGATTTTCCTGGAATACCAATAATTTCCAATGCATTCCTTCTGCTATATTGCTCCAATTCATCAAGTTGAACTTTAGTGTTTTTTAATTCTTGTTTCAACTCGGTATTCTCCTTTTTCAGTTCTTCGATGTGGGCGAGGCAGGCATTGATTTTGTCCGACTGGGATTTTATTAGATTAGAATTATCATCCATTTTTACATGTAACAGTTCTAATGATTTACCAAGTTCAATTTCCGTCTCCTTAGTTGTTTTTTTAACATTAATAAGTTCTTCCTTTAACTCTTTCACGGAATCAAAAATGTTTTGCAAAGAGGGAACACCTTCTACTAAAGGTTCTTCAGAATGCATAGATCGTCTTTTTTTAGAGTTGCATGATTTACACCTCCATGGTCGATTTTCAGATTTATAAAACTCCAGATCGGTTTCATTAATGTTCACACATTTAATATGCCATAGCTTGGAACAGTCAGTACATACTATTTTGGCGTTAACATCATTCCGAGAAACTGGTTTATTACACTCACCACAATTGCTCATTCTTTACGTTAGAACAAACACACAAACACACAGCACAGTAAATGTCTATATGGACAGCAACTGAGCACCCACTAAAGCACAAGAAGGTGATAGTCTGTGAACTCCGATGCAGATGAATTGGCAACACTGATAACAAGTGAATGTTTGTTTATCAAGACAGTTTAACGAAAAGATCAAGTTTTACGTTCATAACTCATTGAATATGCACTTATATTGACTTTTAAGTAAATGTCAATAAACTTAGTATACTTACATAACAAGTCTCAGCAATATAGAGTCTTCAGTTGCCTGTTGTAGTATTAAAATAGAATTTCATCGGAGCACACACCTTACTCACTTATCACATACTCGCCATCTATGTTGGTGGCCTGGGTCTTAAATTTGGCTTGAAGAGCTGCTACAGCCTCTTCTAAACTTTGAAAATTATCCAATGTGGCCAAATCAGTATATTTCTGAAGCAATAATTTGAGTTCAGAATCAATTTTAAGAAGAGGGTCCATGCATTGTGATTGCAAATTTGTAATTTCTAATTGAAGACTGGCATTCAGTGTGGTTTGTAAAGCTTATAAATCACTTCTTAATTTCTTGACTCTGACATCAAGCATCAGAATCTCATCACTGTGATCTTCATGTCTTGTATGGCCAAATATATCATTAGGCATTTTGATTTAGTGGTTATTTATTATTGAATATCTAATTCTTAATTCTATAAAAAAGGGTATAAGCTTGTCATAGGATCCAGGAACCTCAATATATAAGCAGTCACCAGCAGAAACAGTATATACAGTGCCAGAAATCATGTTTGAGTGCTTAATTCTATAAATATTTTTCCCTACTGAAATTTTGACATCACCCTCAGGAGTTGTAATAAATTGTAATTGACCACCTACAGGTAATTGGTAATAATTGAAATTATTGTTAAATATGTACAATGTTTTACCTGTTTTATCATCAACATCTGTAAGTATGCTGTTCAGATGAATAATTAAGAAACCACTCAGTTTAGATATTATATCAGAAGAGGGTTGTGGTGTTGGCAGCTCCATAATAGCCTGTTTTTTGAACCCAAATAAGTTCATAGGCATGTTTATTTATTTCAAATCATGCTCTGTAATTGGGCATTGATTGCCATTTTTCAAATAACAATGACCCCATGGTAGAGTATGTATGCCACATGACAAAATGCATCTCTTATCATCATGTGGGTCCAGAGCCACTTTTCTTACAATATTGCTAGTCAATAAGTGATTTTTACTCTGAATTCTGCATTCTGATGTTCTGATTGTGCTACATGATTTGAGGCAATTTTTGTAATCCTCAAATTCAAGCTCTTTGTCAACAGTCACTCTGCCAATGCCCTTGGCCTTTTTGGCAACAACATCGCTACATGTCTCAAAACTGTACATCTTGGCCCTTAACCCAGCAAATGTCACAATAACATCACCAAGTGTCTCATCTTTTAACTTGCCAGGCACCTTTTTGTTGTGGGGTTGAATTCTTGTATGTTCACTGCTATCAAAATATTCAAGCAATTCAGGCTGGGACATATCTTGATAAACATCTTCTGTTTGAATATCAAGAATAAAACTATCTGTATCCATGTACATTAGTTTTACACGATCCTTATAAAAAGGTTTCAACACATCATAATACAATTTTAACATATGTAATTTGGCCAATTCCAATATCACAGCCCCCACATAAATAGGTTTATCAAATTTAATTTTTGTTTTTTTCATATTAAAAAGTGCCATGTTTTCATCATAAATTCTTCTATAATTGAAATTAGGCTTTGCAATCAATTTTTTGCTCAGGCTGGGGTCAGTAATTACTTTAACATCGGTATGTTTTCTGACATTTTCAATGGTTTTGCCATATACAGAATTGACCATCAATTTAAACAAAGATTTATCAAATTGGCTCATTGCAGATGTTCGAAGCTCCGTGTTTGTATCAATATATGGTTTCAACCATCTTGAGTGCCTGAACCTCAAAACTTTGCCAATTTTGGTCACTTGAACACCATGATTCATCAGGAACTGGAGGTTTTTGTAATATATGACATAGCCCTGTTTTGGCTCTAGAGTCATCATCAATTTCTTCTGTTTAGAGCCAGGTGAGCACTGAACCTCAGGAATTGGGGGCAGATCAGAAAATTTGTTGTGTAAATCATCTGGAATTGTCAGATCAACCTCTAAGAAGAGGCCATAGTTACTGTCATCAAAATCCTTAAGATTCTCAATATTAAAATCTTCGACCCATTCAAGCCCTGCATATGGCAGTTTATCCATCATGGCATAACCATACAGGCTGTTTGCATCCACATACAGTATATAATTTGATTGCAATTCTGGATTATAATCAGGAATATATTTGTTATTTGCTCTGGCATATCTCTGAGAGCATTGCACCATGCCTCCTCTTATACATTGCTCCATAAACAGATACATGTCTTGATCCTGGATCAGATCCAATTGCATTTTAGTGTTTAAAAACATTGCAGACCATGCTAGCCCCGGAGCACTGTAAAAATACATTGGATCTAGTTTATAATTTTTCATGGAAGATTTTCTGAATGCCTGCAGTATATCAGCTAAGAGGGTCACATCAAGTTTTAAATAAGCCATGTGATAATCACCAAGTGTCTGGCATTTTAAATTGTTCCACATCAACTGGGCATGGTGATAATCTTCATCAGTGATTCCAGATCCTCTGATTTTGCTGTAAAACTCTTGTTGTGGTGGCAGAGAACACTCATTAAATTTAGAAAAACCTGTAGCATAATCATATGAATTTTTTGAATTTGATTTTAAAATTGTGGGGGCGTCAGCACTTGGGCTATTTTGCTCCCGTCACATTATACGGGGGCCAGCCCCTTATCATTACAAAGAACAACTCTAACGTTGCGTAATTAAAAATCTTAAAACGTTCTGACTTCTGTTAAAAGCTGAGGCTGTAAAGGGGCACTCAGCACACATAAGGACAAAAGAACAGGACAATACAAACAAAATTATACTGGCCATGGGGCCAGTCGCCAGAGCCTCGTTAGTCTTCAGTCCAGGGTGTACTAACGTGGAAGTGAGGTTGACATTTGGGTGTACTACGTGGAAGGTCACCCCTTACACCCCCATAATCATATGGATATACACCCTTCCGCCTAATTAATTTCAGGTCCTGATTTGGAAACAAAGCACATGTGATTTTGAATTGATCATCAGATAATTGAGTGGCCAGTGTAGCCAGGCTAGCAGATAAAATTCTGTATGAATCAAGAAATCTTAAGTGAATAGGAACACCATTAACTTTAACTATTTTGCTAATGGCAATATATTTCTCATCATTTTCTGCTAAAATATTTAAATTCTGCTTCTCAAACCCCTCGTACCTGATCAAATGATGAAAATCATAATTGGATGCACCATGGCGAAATATAGGGACAAATTTTGGTCTCTGGATCTTAATATTACAGCTATTACACAGGGCCATTAAGAATTTACCATCTGTATGAGAATGGTGTTTCACCTAGATATTTTTATCTGAAAATTCAGAATGACATACCGGGCATTTTTCTGCATTGTTGAAATCTTCAATCTGTTTCTCTGTTAAAGGCAACATAGGTTTTGATTTTAATAAGACATTAGATGCTATGTCACGGCACTTATTTTCTATTCTATGTGCAAATTCTTTGATGGCATTTGTTCCCATGTATGAATCTTCTTTACTAACAACACCATCCTGTACAACAACATAATAAAAACTGGATGGTTCATGTAGCTGGTATGGTATAATTGAAGAATCTTCAGGATCTGGGCTACAGAATGCAAGAGGTTTGAGATTTGATTCAAAATCACAGACTATATATGCTGGGTGTTCCAACAAGGGTTCAAACTTATTGAATTTTGCATTTTCACTTGGCATTGGCATCACCATATGAACAGGTTTATTTATTTATTTTATTTATTTATTTATTCCTTGTTTTGGATGGCGAAGTTAAGGCACAAGCCTTTTCTTCCACTTAATCATCTCTACATTACATTTTATAAATTGATTTTTATAGCTAACTGTATGATAAATATATAAAAAACTAAATATTTAAGATACCAAGAAATGAAATCTATAAAAAACTAAGAACATTGAGATACCAAAAAAAAAGAAAAACACAAGAAAAAATAAAAGAGAAAGACGCAAAAAACATAAAAAATAAAGACAAAAATACATACACACTAAGTAAAAAAAAAATACACGTAAAACATAAACACACACGCAACGAACATAGTCAAATTACAGAAAAAGTCGGTGGGTGTTGGTCCTACCAGTTTACACGAAGGTTTAATTTTATTTTATTTCCCTGTTTTCAGTTCTGGTAAGTTGACTCCAGAAGATGATTTGTTAATTTTGATTTGAATTGGAGAAGAGAAGAAGAGTTTCTTATGTCGTTGGGGAGGTCGTTCCACGCTCTGGTAGCAGTGACCGTTAAGGAATTTCCATAAAACGTTGTCTTGTGGGAGGGAATGGCCAGCAGAGAGTTGTCTCTCGAACGGGTGGCAAATGTGTGTGCTGAACTTAGGGGTTGAAATCGAGAAAGTAGGTAGGACGGCTCTCGTGAGTTTACTATTTTGTAGAGCGCTGTAAGAGCGTGAAAGCGGCGGCGAGTGGAAAGGTCGAACCAGCCTAGGTCCTTGAAAGCCGGGGTCAGGTGGTCAAAAAATTTGATATTATAAATGTAGCGCACACATGCATTTTGTATTCGCTGTAGACGTCTTGCTAGTTCACCGTTGAGGTCAATATATGTCAAGTCACAGTAGTCTATATGAGACAGAACTAAGGACTCCACGAGTGTTTTTTTTACTTCTTGTGGTAAAATATTTTTAAGGCGGTACAGCGAGTGTAATGCTGCGTAGGATTTTTTACATATGGCCTTCACATGG
Source organism: Lepisma saccharinum (assembly GCF_977018435.1). Taxonomy (NCBI): domain Eukaryota; kingdom Metazoa; phylum Arthropoda; class Insecta; order Zygentoma; family Lepismatidae; genus Lepisma; species Lepisma saccharinum. Next base: position 101,537,192 of record NC_139233.1, read on the forward strand.
TCACTCCAAGTGAGGTTTTCGTCCACAACGACTCCCAGGTCTTTGACCGAAAGCGACAACGAAATGGGGTTTCCTTCGACAAGAATGTCAGGGATGGAGGACTTCTCTGTTGTGGAAATGAGCTGACGTGAGCCAATTAAAATACATTTCGTTTTCTCAGCATTTACTCGCAGACCGTTTGCCTGAGACCACTTGCAGACGTTCATAATATCATCGTTTAGGGCTTTGATGGCCATAATGATGCTTGTTTTAGGGAACGACAAATAACATTGGACGTCATCAGCGTACAGATGGTAATTTGTCGATTGAAAGTTTCCTGATATATCATTTACGTACATGGAGAACAGCAGCGGAGACAGGACGCTACCTTGGGGTACACCGCAATTCGTCGGCAGCCACGACGACTTATTGTCAGAAACGAATGTGCGTTGCTGTCTGGCTGCTAAATATGAGCGAGCCCAGTCAAGAGCGGGTTGGGAAAAGTTGAAATAAGATGACAATTTTGCCAGAAGGATATCGTGGTCTACGGTTTGGAAGGCTTTGCTGTAATCGAGGAGAAACTAGCATTGTCAAATATCTCTTATCCATCGCCGACCTTACATCATCCACCACTTTAATGAGCGCTGTGCTGGTGCTGTGATGTGGGCGGAAACCGGACTGGAAGGGGTTTAACAATTTTTTCGATTGCACATAGTTAAAAATTTGCTCGTGAACGATGTTTTCAAATACTTTTGACAAAGTTGGGAGAATACTGATCGGTCGAAAATCTTCAGCTCTTACTGGGTTGGTGATTTTAGCCAGGGGGCGTATGTGAGCGAGTTTCCAAATGCTTGGGAATGTGCCAGTGTACAGGGATGTGTTGAAAATATCTGCAATTGCGGGTGAGATGTGGGTAGCGATATACTTTAACATGTTAATAGAAATTTCGTCTGCTCCGGTTGCATTGGATTTGATTTTATTAATTGTAGTTTGGACCTTTTCATGCGTTATAAGAGAGAAATCGAAACTATTGTTGTTGTTGCTTCTATGAACACTTATGGAGTCGATTGTACGTTTCTTAATTTCAGGATTTATACCTGATACGTTTAGGAAGTGGCCATTTAGTTCTTCTGTGGAGATGCCAACAATTTCATTACTATCATATTTTTTCCCAACGCCGAACATTTTAAGTTTATTCCACAGCGATTTCGGCTGCGATCTGTAGTTTAATAGTTGTCCCGCAAAGCAAAACTTTCTCCTTCGTATTTCCTGCGTGCACCGATTCCGAAGAATGCGGTATTCTTCGAAATAATCGTGTACTGATTCCAGGTTTGCTTTGAGTGTGGACTTATACCGCCTGTAAGCTGCATCCCTACGGGACATCAGCTGCAGAATCTCGGGGGTGATCCACGGGCTGGGAGGTCTCGAAACTCTTTTTCTTTTCACGGGCGCGTGCTTGTTGTAAATATGAAGGATGAGGGAGTTTAAGAGATTCACTTTTTCGTCAACTGTTTGAAAAGAGGACACGAGGTGCCATGGCATGTTTCCTGCTTCAATATTCAGGGCTCGAATATCAAGCCGTTTAAAATCTCTGAAGGAGATTACTTTTGGTTTGTATTTATATGTTTTCAGAGAATAGGAAAGAAAAATAAGATCGTGCTTCGATATGCCTGGGACTGGAAATTGTCCGAAATTTAGAATTTTTAGTGGGTTGGTTGTTAATATATGGTCAAGAAGCGTTTCACTTTGATGAGAACGATGTGTGGCTTTTAACGAACAGGCTGATAGGTTGAGAGACGATATGGTGTCTTTGTAATTTCGTACTTCCGGTTTGGAGGTCAAGAGGTCGAAATTTACGTCACAGTATTTCAGATGCTCAATTAACTTGTTTTTGGCAATTTCTGCATTCTCTTCCCGAACCCCATTCACCATTTTTTGACCATAAAATACAGTTAAACATCTTCTGCACAACTTGAATATTGTATTGGATTTGTCTAGTTGTGTTCTCACTAAAGCTTCAAGATTATGTATCAGAGTGTAATGATATGTGCCATCCCCTTCAATTAAGAGCAGATCAATCGGAACAGCAGAATCATCATCAAATGTACTGATTCTGAGAGGTGCTATCAAGCAATTGCCACGGCCAGTAGAACAAGTAAATACATTAATAGATAATTGTTTATCATTGATATTCCTGGCCTTTTTTTCAAATTTATCAATATTCTGAATAGACATTGGATATTCTAAACCCTCCATTGCTTCATCAAAATCATGTTCATGTTGTTTATAATAAGTTATTCTCTCAGGATGCCTTGAAACTGGAAACAAAGCAGCTAAAATACACCACAAAAAGCATTTATCATCATTATTTTCAATATTAACCACGGCTCTTTTGTTTTTAATATTGGCAGGTAATGGCAAATATGTAGATCCTTGTAATGGGCTGAATTCAGAAATATTAACATATAACTTGTGTGGAGATCCGCATAGGCTCCATCCAGACTCTTTTCCAGCAAATTCAGAGTGTTTAATATTTAATTGATCTATCAAACTGCTTATTATTTTGTCTAAATTTGCATTTGAATATACCGGTACAGTTTCTGTTATGTGGGGCTGTGTAAATTTTGTGCCATTTGGCTTCTTATATTGTGTAAACAATTTGAGGGACAGCTTATAAGAGCCATTTTGTGCATTTAGAATTGCCCATACATCAGGATTTATACTGTTCAAAAAATTCTTAATGTCACATCTTGGCTCTGATACAAACCGATAATCTCTTAATTGCCTATTAAAACTGCTAAGGATGGGTGCATAGCATGGCTGCTTTGCTGGTCTAGCATTAACAGGTGCTTCATGCTTCCTTTTCAGACCAGATGTAGATGGTTGTGAGGGCAATGTTGATGACTGTACAGAGCAAGTACCTTTATGTTTATATGTGAAATATTCCATGCTATATTTTCTATTGCATTTAGGACATATTTTAATGGGAGTTCTGCATTTGTCTGGGTTACAATTCCTTTGGTGTCTGGCTCAATTGGGGCTGGATATATTTTTATTACACTGATTGCAATATTTTTGATTTGGCATTTTTGTTGTTGGTTTATTATATAAAATTTCCTGGGGTTCAAATCAAAACTTTATACTTAATAAAAATATCAGATGGGTTCAGCTGTGTGTTTTGTATATTTCTTGTGTATATTTAATATGTAAATATTATTAATTTTTATCCTCGGTTTATTATATAAAATTTTTGGGTTTTAAATCAAAACTCTATGCTTATTATGACAGGTTGTAAAGCCAATAGCCTACAAGTGGAAAAAGAATAAATATTGATCTAAACTGACCTTCCACAAATACCTGCACGGACATGCATGTCTAGAATGGCAATGACCTAGCACTGTGTTATGTATTGATTTTTTGTATAACAGGCTGGGACAGATATAAGCCTGACTCTAAATATTAGTAGATTACAACAAACAAGCTGGATGTAACAAATATCAGATTTTTTATTGTTCAATATATCTGAAATATATTTAATATGAATAATTATATATTAAACCAAACAGGCCTGTAAGTATGAGAAGCACTGTAACAACACATCTGTTCTGCTCAACCACTCTCACAATACTGGCTGATGCAATTTTGTTTGCACGCAAAGCTTCAATACTCGGAAATTTCTGTAAGCACTGACGCAGAGGAGAATCACTTGAAACATGCAAAGCAAAAATTCAATACTACTGTGTCGGGAATTGTGCACATTAATCACTTTGATCTAAACAAACACTAACACAGAGGAGAATCACTTGAAACATACAAACATATGATGTAAGAAATGAGAGGGTCACGGAGCAATTCTAGAAGAATTGCATTGTTTTAATATTAGATAAGCAAATTGAACCTGGTATCCAATTAAACTTAAACCGGAAGTAAATATGTATGGGTAGGTATGGGTTTTTGGCTTAATTTCAGGTATATCCAAAACAATATCAAAGAAGCATATTTTTAACAAGCTTATGGACAAAAATCTGGCTGATGCAACTTTTGTAAGTATGGGCAAATCAATCTGAGGGGGCTCATCATTTCACAGGAAAATCCCGAGGGCATTTTTACAAAAATCTTGGATTAGACAGGGTTCCACACTTGAGCAATAAGCTCATATGCTCATGTTGAGCTAGTTTTAAGTATAAGCAAATCTGCTTGAGGGGGGCTCATCATTTCTCGGGTTTATAATACAGTCAATCATACTTTCTTCCTCTGCATTGTTGCATGCCTTCAACTATTTTAATATTTTAGTAAACGACATTACAGTAAATTTAGGTAATCTCTCTCTCTCTGTGTTAATCATAACTGTCATTATTCTATCTTTCGTTTTAACGTTTGTTCAAGTGCAGTAATTTGAAATGTTGAGTTGTTACAAAAACAGTATATTCCACTCTATGCTTTAACAATTAGGGATATGCAGGCCTCAGTGATGGAGTGGTTAGCTAGGGTGCTAGGTGTCCCGGATTCGAATCTCGGCCTTGACATGACTGATCTTAACGACTAGCCAAATATAGCAGAAAAACGAAGTAAAATAAACCAAATAAATCAATCAATTTGAGATACTTTGATACATCATTAACATGATATAACCAAGCAGTGCTTTTTCTGACAGTACGCAAAATATAGGCTACTACCGGCATCTTTTCTAGTGAATAGGTTAACAATTAATAACAGTTTGTGTTAATGAATTAAATATAAATAATGAAGTACGTACGTACAAGCGTGCAATTATCAAGATGAATTTAACTTTGAATTATCATTTTTATCGTCAAACTTATCAACATCTTTCTACCAAATAGAACAATAACAAGGAAAGGCTACTTGCAAGTATGATAAAAAACACAAGTTCAATCCATTTGTACTAAAAGTCACAGAGAAATGCGATATATGGACTTACCTGAAAATAAATGTTCACCACACCGCTCTGTGCTCTTTGTTCATTATTTATTCTCGTCATGACGGCGTATTCTAATCGACAATCGGAAAATTCTCTGCCGTGAATTGCACCTTCTGTTCTTTCTCGGAAAATTCTAGGATAAACGTGAGTGCCTGTTAGACCTAAACAACCTAATATTGCACAAAGTATACCATCCAAAACAAGGTTGAAATCTCCCGCCCGCCCGCTTGAATTCAGAATATTTAGAAGAACCCGCCACAATCATGGCTGCTCGATCCCACAATGTAACAGTCTGTGACGTAGGTGTGTTTCACCTACGTCACAAACTGTTGCATTGTGGGATCGAGCAGCCATGATTGAGGCCGGTTCTTGTAAGTATACGGAATTCAAACGGGCGGCTGGCGGGAGATTTGACTCTTGTTTACGATGGTATTTACATTGTGCAGTATTCCGTTGTTTAACAGAAACTCACGTTTATCCTCCAATTTTCCGAGAAAGAACAGAAAGTGCGCTTCACGTCACGGAACTTGATAATTCTTGATCAGAAGATTGGCGAGAATAAATTGTGCCAACATTAATGAACAAAGCAAACATTGCAGACTGTGGAGTGAATCCTCTCAGGTAAGTTCATGTATCACCTTTCTCTGAGACTTTTAGTACAAATGGATCAAACTGGTGTGTTTGTTTTTGTTTGGTAGAAAGGTGCTGATAGGCCTACTTCCGATAAATATGATGAAAAAAATGATAACATTCAACGTTAAATTCATCTTGATAATTTTACGTTTGTACTTGATTATTTATATTTAGTTCGTTAACACAAACTGCTATTAATTTTTAGCCGATCCATGAGAAAAGGTGTCTGTAGTAGGCTTTGCGTACTGTCAGAAGAAAAACACTGTTTGATTAAAACATATTAATGATACATCGAAGTATCCCAAATTGATTGATTGATTTGGTTTATTTTACTTCGCTTTTCTGGCAGTTTTGGCTAATCGTGAAGACAAGGCTGAGTGATGATATGATGAAATTGATTAAGGGACAGTCACAAAGAAAACTCATGCCCAGGCCGGTGATTCGAATCGGGGACCCCTGGCGTCGTAGCGCGCTGTGTTAACCACTTCCTTTTTTTCATTAAAGGGAAATACCCCCTACACGCAGATATCCCCCACCATTCACACTTTTTTCTCACTTTTAAACTTTTCAATGGTTACAGTTACTCAGTTTCTTATCATCTGGACAAACACAAATACCCATGCCTTACCCGGTCTCGAACCCGGAACCCCTGGCTTTGTAGCGCGCTCTCCTAACCACTCCGCTACGGAGGCCAGCATATCCAAAATTTTTAAAGCAAGGAGTGAAATTACTGTTTTTGAGCAACTCGACATTTTAGGTTACAGCGCTTGAAAAAACCTTAAAGGGAAACAGAGACGATGATGGCAGAGCCTTGGAAATATTAGTAAATCTGTACTGGATGTAAATGTTTCAAGCAGAATCCTAACCAGTAATAAATACGAAAACAAATTGATTCCAGATAGATGGGTCAAGTAAATAAATACACGTGAACTACAGTTGGTCAAAGGTTTAGGACCTTTTTCATATCCTTATCGTCCAGTTCATATAGATGTACACCGCAAAACTTCGCCTCTGCTCCATAACTTCTTGTGTCGACTACGCAAAGAGCTTGAGCACGAAAAATTACCGCCATTTCCAGATGGCACAACATTGTCATTAATGGTATGCAATGTTACCGAAATTTTACACAGTACTAACAACAAACGTCCAGTTGGCGCAGGTGTAACGAATACTACGTGCAAAGAGAATGGATCCCATTCTCCTACGTGGTGGGTATTTCCTTGCGACAACAAACAACTCGGCCGCAAGCATGGCGGCGGTGCGAATTCTGACGTCACATGAAACCCACCTATAGTGGATGTCAGTGTAGGAACCTAGAACTGATGTTTCTCGGAATTTTAAGGGAGCGGTCTTTACACCTTTACGACCGGCAGACAACCTTTACGACCGGCAGAGTTCAAATTATAAGTAGAGACCTTTTGGGCGACTAGAAGCACTGCAGAAAACAGTAGTTCACGTAGAGAAAATCGCAAAACAGTGAACAGAGAAAGTCGCAATATTACGAATGGTTTCGGCGCAATATACGTACATTCAACAACGCCTTACTAAATATGTGTACCGTGAAAAATATTAAGTTTTAACACAACTTCATATTTTTCACAATGTGCAGCGATAATGTGATCTGAATATTAGAAAGTGGTTGCTTGCGCTAGCATGAACACGTTTTAATCGACTTGGTTAGAGTTATGTATTCAGTAATTGGTTAAGTGCTTAACTTTAACGAGAACAATGATTTCATTGATCCAATGGACATTTCCACTCTCACCTAAAATATGATTTTAACTGTATCACTGCATGCCATTTATTCTATATTAACGTTGTGCAAAATAGTTTGTGTTTATTCGGAATAGTTTGCGAGAAATTGGCCTTAGAAGTTGTGCCAAATTGATGCTATATGTCGCGAAACCCGAACGGCATCTGATTGGATATTCCAGTTATGACGTTCTCGTTCGGCAGTGAACTCGGTCGTCTGCTTGGCGCTCCAGAAATCCACGCACGAATGCGTTCGTTGCCCCTCGTGTTTTTAACGCTGAATATTGAAGAGGATTCTCTGTGATTTTCAAAATTAAAAGTTTCGATTATGACATGCGAGAAATGTACGAAACCCAATCTAGGCAATCTAATATGTGCAGATGCATTCACGGTAGCTCCATATTTTGCACAACTGATATTGCATGGAGCAGAGATAAGAGGAGCGGAAGCAGCGAGTTAAGTTTTGCAAGGGAAATTTGACATGGTGTTTACTTTCATCGATAGCTTATTCAAGATCATTTAATATTATTCTGTTGAAAGATTTTTTTCAGTAGCAATCATTCCTAATTTTCAGTTATTATTAGTAGTGCTGGTATTACTGCAGTGAAATAAGTTTACCTGGAGAAAAATGTCAGTGTCTTTTTGTACGACGGTTTAAACCAGCGTTGATTTTATCTTTTCTTGCGTAGCTGAAAATTAATGTATACAATGCAAATGAGCGTCGGGAAGGGCGGGGGTTCGAACCGCTCCGTTGACCAGCTCCTAGAAGTTGGCATCGTTCATTTCAAGTTACAAAAAGCAGAAAGTATATTATTTTTATTGTAAATAATAATAACAGAAATAAATTTCAGTTATATATTATTAAAATCAAGGTCGTTGCCAGAATTTTTTGCTGGAGCTCGGCAAATGATAAATCCTGAATAGTAGAAATAATAACAATAATAAAAATTGATAAAATAAAATTGGTATTTAAAAATGATGAATATTATATACTAATCAAAATAAACAGATGAGTGAATATCTAGTACAAAGTTATTTTATATATTTATTGTTCACATTTCACTCAGTGTACTGAAATTCACAGTTATTGGATTTGTTATTAACTTTTGCATACATCATTTGCGAAAAGGCTGTAAAAGGTAGGGGAAAATTTTACTCATAAGGTTTACGTTGTGACCTCTCCCATAAAACTATATTTTTTAGACTATTGAAAACTGTGGAACCACTTCCTATTTCCAATCTATTATCTCATAGCAAACACAGACACGTCCTAACACCGTCCTAACACTAATTGCAGCCAACGCGAAGTGCAGACGACAGGACGAGGAGAGCGACGACGTCACAACATGGCGCAGGTGTCTTTTGCGCGCAACGCTCGTCTCGAAAATTAGAAACTAGATTTTTTACCTAAAAATGAACGCCCATGAACGTGGGAAATTGCAGGGGTTATTTGTCGATGGTGTAGATTTTAAATGATCTTTAAAATAATTAGTGAAAATGTCCATTGTGGTCATTTCAAAATCGACTGCACGTGTTGCCGTTCGCATTGTTGCAACCACTTATAAAAATTCACTGTGCCAGATGAATGTACCTTTCATTATGTTACTGTTCAAACATATACATTATTTTTATTCACTTTCTGGTATTTAAAGTTCATAGTAGCTGGTACCACTGTGTTCGCGTAGCGGGAAATTAGGTTTACGCATCTCTCGATGTAGCCGGTCTAAACTGTTTTATTTTTGATTTTGTCTTAAGTTATATACGCGCATACGTTAGTTGAATAAATGAGGACTAAAAGTGGTTAACGTTGTAAGTGCCAAGAGCGAAAGTGTTGGGAAACCGCATCGTTCAGCACATCAGCTCGTAAGAACGTTCACATTAGTGCCGCTTTATACGCCCTTTGAACTACTTAGAGGGCTACCAGCCACATTTCACGTTTACCACATTATAAAGCATGGCACATTTCACAGTGTAACGTGGAAAACGGTGTTTGAATTATTGTGGCACTTACAGCGTTTACCAATTTTAGTCTTCAAATTATAATTAGAATACGATATCCCGTTTTTTTTTATTTAAAACTGAAATAAGAATTAAAATACCAGAGTCGCGGTTGAACAACCACGTGACCTCAACGGACTTCACAGGTGGACAACAGAAGAAGGAACCCAGTATTTCTGCCAGAACCTTGGGATGTTACCATCATCATTCTGCTGAGCTAGTAAGGTAAGTTGTAGCAGTGTTTCCACGTCGTTGCTGACCAGTGCGGCGCTACGAGGATCGCAGCAAACGCACTTTTGTTAATGCTTTACATGCATTCTGCCTATTTCATTCTACTCAAGTGTTTTTATTTGTTAACAGACACCACAAAGTACTTCATAATTCTATGAAATCAGTTCATTTGAATATTTTAATCCAATCTCATGTCAAGAAAGTTAAATTTTTCATGTAAAATGTCACACACCTAACGCTGGAATGACCCAAATGTATTTTGGTCAAGTGTCACAAATTGTTAGAAATAATGAACGTTACTTCTAAATACTACTCAAATATAAACCAGAAGCAGACAGAGAGCACTCACTTGTCATAAAAGGAAGCCTGCAGCGGGAAGACTCCATAAGGCGCCGTTCGAAGCACGTGACCACGCAGTGCGAATAGGAGTAGGAAGGGTCGCTGTTGCAAGGCCTCTCGACGGTGTCCAATGTCTTGAACTAGGAGACAAAGTAATTCTATTAAAATATGATAAAATCAGAACGTGCAAAATCTTATTTGGCACCACAAGATAATCATGAAATTAATGTAAATATTTCACTACTACCATAAGATTAAAAATCAGTTGAATATTAGTAATGTGGTAGGTTATTTCTTCATTCACATAAGATTTATGTTATTTTTAAAATTTTGCTTAGTTAGTTCGTAACGTTGTGATTCGTTCAGAATACCTGACGATTGATGGCGGAATTCGCTCGTTGACTTCATTCATCGTCACATCATTCAAAAGAAGCAACTCTTTTGCATCACCTCGATAATATTACTTTAATTTTCACACTTTGAAGAAATGACGCAGTACTACTGGAATTATACTGTTGAAATATAATCAAGGGAATGTATCAGCGAAGGATAATCATTAGTATGGTGAAATTAGGACACAAATCTGAAGTAATTATTTAATATATAGTAGTGATCTTTTGATTGATAGATTATTGAATTAAAAGTTTTGGGTGCCTAAGCACTTAAGGCCATTTTGCACCCTTCAATGTATGCGGGCAGGGGACGGTACCCTTATCTAAAATTCTGACTGATGAAGTTAAAATAAGGGATGTAAAAAGCCCCTTGGTTAAAATTGAACGTGCAAGATTGTAAAATGACCTGCACAAAACATGCGCAACACATAAAAAAATCAGAATGTATTAAAAGCTTCCTCACAGACGATGGAAGAGACCAGCTCTTCGCAAAAGTCTAAAAACATTTGATAAAACACTGTTGTCATCACCCAACAGGGATGACAAACAGCTGGGAAGATTAAAAGTCTGTCTGAGGATAGCAAAGTCGGCACATTCAGTAAGAATATGCCGAACTCTTAAAACGACGTTACACATCGAAGGGTCCAGCCCTTGCAGCATGCGACCATGCGTTAGACGACTGTGTCCGATACGTATCTGTGTTAGAGTAACGGGACGAGGAACGCCGTGCACCTGAGGTGAGCTTAATAGCGTGAAGCTTGTTCCCCATTTCCGCATCCCACTCGGCCTGCCAAGTGTCAAGAACGCAACAACGAAACACATTATGCAGGTCGCTAGCTGGCAGCAAGTGGACGAGGACATCGCCGCCTGTATCAGGAGATTTGAAGGCAGCATAGGCTGGTTCATCTACATCAGGGCCAACTTATTGCCATAATGACAAATACGTAGAATGTAAGCCTTGGGAGAACTATGTAGATACGTCAGCTACAATAGAAAGGATGTAAAGATCTTGTCGTGGATACTATGAAGAATGCTTCTTTACCAGAAAAATGTATTAATAGGTTATTAATACAGTGAAACTTCTCCTAACGGACACCTCTAAATAGCGGACACTTTTAAATTCCCCGGCAGAAATACATGAGGTTTATTGGCAATATTACTTCTTAATAACGGACATTCTTAATAACGGACGCGGACTACCTTCCCAACGCAAATAAAACTTCTTAATAACGGACAGCCTGAAAGAAAACGGTCGCAATTCCTGGAATTCGATACAACAATGGCCAGTATTTCGAACTAGCGCGCATTGTTTCATGTTACACCGAACGTATTTTTTTTTAAAGTGCAGACAGTAGACAGAATTCTATGTGGTTATCTTGAGAAGTGTGTGTCACTTCTGCTACGATGTCGCAGAAACGCAAACAACTGACTTTAAAGAAAAAAGTTGAAGTCATCAACGTCTACGAAAATACAATTGTAAAGAACTTTAAGATTCAGAAATGCTTATTTTGGACAATATGGGTCTGGCCAAAAATAGTTAGAGGCTATTGAAAATGAAACACCATTTATTTTGAATGCAGTAATCTAACAAAGGATTATACTACGTGTACTGTATTTTCTTTTTTGAAATTTGTAATTGCATGTATGGATACTTTACTAAATTTAAATTCACCGTATGTAGTACAGTATTTTGTTCCTTGAATGTAGGAAAAAACATTATGTTCGTAAAGTTCGTACTGTCAAATGCTTATCCTATTGTGCAACATCCTACATTTTTTTCTGAATAGCGGACACTTCTTAATAACGGACATTTATTTCTCCCCCAGGCCTGTCCGTTATTGAGATTTTTATGTATTATATATCCATTTATTGTAGCAGTAGTTGAAAAGTGTTATATTGCAAGGCTTTATGTTAGTCTTTGAAAGACGATTCTATTAACCAAATTTTATATTTTCATCCTTAGCATTTTATAAAAATCAATGTGTATGGTTTCGATTATTGAATAAAATATATTGACAAATAAAATTAATTTCAAGTTGCATTTCGCAAGACTTTTAACCCACTGAGTGAAATGGATATAGGCCGTTTAGTTTCGGGTATATGGCAATATTAAGAACGTAGTGTTAATATATTTACAATTTCCTTCAACTTCTCGCTGTGTAAAACAAGTGAATGGATATCGCGGTGGATAATTGCTGCAGTTTGTACAGATTTTTTATTTTATGTTGTTTGGAAAGAGTACGAATACGTTTTAGGAGATATAACGCCAAGATGTTCATATTTTGTAGTATTATGTCATCGTAAGAAAAAAAATGGTTGATTAGGTGGTGTTGCGAGGTGAATACATTATTACCTACCATTATGTTTGCAAAGAACGACAAAATCATGTGACAATATTTAATATTTTACTGCTAATATTGGTTTTTGTTTGCGTTTTGTTATTTTACGTTGCTCTTAAGTCACTTTGGTTAATCACGACGATGCAAATGGTTAGATGAAATTGATGAGCGGACACATAGGCGTAACTTGGCAGGGGCAAAGGAGGGCACTTGCCTGCCCAAAGTTTTGAGGTTACTAAATTTAAAAGTTATGGATACTTTTATTAACTTCCTAGGACATGAATAGGAAAGTATTGAAGTGCATTTTTTTACGATTGCGCGAGTTCCATGTTCGATATTGACCCCCCCACCGAAGTTACGCCCAAGAACGAACATTAACAAAGAAGAGCCATTCCAATGCCGGAACTCAACCCCGGGACTTAGGTGCCGATATCGAAATCTCGGCAGCGAAACATGCCACACAAGTGTTAAAGCTTTCCTCTTACCTCTCTGATATCTAGCTTGATCTCTCGTCCCCATCCCGGGTAGAGGGACATCCCGTGGGTTCTTATCTGAAGGACGGGCGACTCAATTTCGGAATGAATCCAAACTCTCCACCCAAATAACTTCTCGTCTACGAGTGGTTCCGACTCCTCCAGCATCAAGTACATGTTGTTAAACAATCCAGTGATGGTAACTTGGTTGTCATCTGTGAAACACAAAACGAGCGACGAAAAGTTAAAACGTTTTTAATAAGTTTCTCATCATCATAATATGACATTAGAATAATAATAATTCTTTTATGTAAGAGTAGTGTGATTTGTGGTAATACTGGCTCGAGAAAAGATGAGGCATTTCGACTGAATAGAAATACTTAAAACATGGGCAAAATGTTAATATAATTTTATTTTTACTGTGTATAACCTACGATTTTTGTAAAAAAAATCTTCTAAGAAAAGATGACCCCCCTCAGATTGATGTGGCTCCACCTTAATTTGCTAAATTGTTGTCTATAAATTTGTTAAAAATATGTTTTTTTTCTCGACACTGTTTTTGGCATAAGCCGCCCACCTACACCCACCTACACCCACACCCACCTACACCCACATCTACACCCACATCTACACCTACACCCACACCCACCTACACCCACACCCACACCTATATATATTTACTTCCGGTCCACTTCTGCTTTATTTTCGGTTTAAATTTAGAATATTAATATGTTAACTCAAATATTTTAATTCAGGACCAGGCTCAACTTGTTTATCTAATACTAAACACAATATAATATGCAAAAGTCTTCTAGAATTGCTCTGTGACTCTCTCTCGCCTCGCATACACACATACACATACAAGTTTACTTCTGGCATCATGTTGTGCAACAAATTATTATTCAATATTGTGCAGCAAATTATTAGACATGTGATTGGTTGGTTATGACGTAATGGGATGTCTTCTGATTGGCTGATGCGATCCATGCTTGGGCTACTTAAGGGTTTCGCGTTACAGATCGATCAATATTGTGAGAATAGTTGAAGAGTATAGAGGTGTTGTTCCAGTGCTCCTCATATTACAGGGTTTGATATATAGAATTTTTATTATTTATATTAATCATGTTTCTGGTATATTGAACAAAAGTCTTATATTTTGTATAAAGAAGTCTGATATTTGATCCAGCTTGTATTTGTTGTAATCTATTCATATTTAGAGTCTGGCTTATATCTGTTCCAGTCTGCCCCAGCCTGTTATACAAAAATCAATACGGCATTAGGTCATTGCTTTCTATGCCTGTGGAGACATGCAATTGTGCTAGGTCAGTGATTCTCTAGTTCAGTGCTTCTCTAGATCAATACTTATTCTACCTTCGCGCATGTGGCTTTAGTTAGACAATCCGTCATAGTTTTATAAGTACAGAATTTTGATTTGAATCCCGAGAAATCTGATATATAAAAACACATTAAATATTAACACATTAAATATATACAATAAATATAAAAAGTACACTGTTGAATCCAATTAATATTTTATATTAAGTATAGAGGTTTAATTTAAACCCCAAGAAATCTTATATAATAAAGCAATAATAAAAAAAATATTAACATATTAAGTATACAAGGCATATTATTAAACACAATTAATATTTTATATTAAGTATAGAGTTTTAATTTAAACCCCAAGAAATCTTATATAATAAAGCAATAATAAAAAAATATTAACATATTAAGTATACAAGGCATATTATTAAACACAATTAATATTTTATATTAAGTATAGAGTTTTAATTTAAACCCCGAGAAACTTATATTTAAATAATACCTCGTGAAAATGACAACTTGTATAACCGACTTACCACTTGAACTGCTGTACAAGATTTTTGAGTACACAGTCGACGGAGGTGAGGATGTTGCGAGGCTCGTTGAGTTAAGCAAAATAGCGCCTAAATTTCGTCCACCGTGCGAGATGATTTTTATGGACAATCTTCGCAAAATAAGCGGTATGAAAATGTTGCAGAATCCCGATTCTCTTTTTCGGGCTGCAAGCAAAAAGTTAGCCGATAGGATGGACGAGGCGAGGGAAGGAAGGAGACGATATACGGACGATTGGTATGAATCAAACGCGGAAACAAACAATATTATCACACAACTTAATGCATTAACTAAGGCACGAAATTTCTTTCTGTCACGTGAATTGTGTTGATTGGTTTGCTAGGGGGAATTTTCCCGATTAGTAAATTGAGGTTACAAATATAATATATTCTTACTACTTATGTGCGTCTAGTTTCTTACACCACAGATAAACGGTTACACAGTGCAACATTAATTCGTCTATTTTGTTGATTTGGTGTTAAGTAGTGTATAACAAAGCACCTGGCATTGATTTAATACCAGCTGAGTTAATTAAATATGGTGGAAATTCATTAATACGTCAAATTCATAAATTAATTTATTTAATATGAAATAAAGAAGAAATACCTCAACAGTGGAAAGAATCCATAATTGTTCCTGTGTTTTAAAAAGGTGATAAAATGAACTGCAATAATTACCGTGGAATTTTTCTACTCTCAACAACATATAAAATATTATCTAACATTCTTTTAACAAGACTAACCCCATATGCTAATGAAATTATAGGTGATTATCAATGTGGATTTAAACGTAACAGATCAACTACAGATCTAATTTTTCACATCAGACAGACACTTGAAAAAAAGTGGGAACATAATCAAAATGTCCATCAGTTATTCATTGATTTCAAGAAAGCATATGATTCGGTCAAAAGAGATAAATTATATAATATATTAGTAGAGTTTGGAATACCTAAGAAGCTTGTTAGTATGATAAAAATATGCACCAGTGAAACAGAAAGTAAAATTCGTGTGGGTATTAATATGTCTGGCAAATTTACAATTCATGATGGGTTAAAACAAGGAGATGCATTATCTCCATTGCTCTTTAATTTTGCCTTAGAATATGCTGTAAGGAAGGTAAAAGAAACTAAAGAAGGACTAAAATTAAATGGTGTGACTCTGTTGTTAGCATATGCAGATGATGTAGACTTACTGGGGGATGATGTGAATACAATTAAGAATAATGCTAAAATATTTTTCAAAACTGCTAAAGAGATAGGTTTGGAAGTTAACAAAGAGAAAACTAAATATATGCTTACAGGCCGAAACCAAGTGTTAGGTAATAATCAAAATCTAATTATTGATAACAACTCGTTTGAACCAGTTTCCAAATTCAAATACTTAGGAGTAATATTAACAAATGAAAATTATATTAAAGAGGAAATAAAAAGTAGGTTTAATTCAGGAAATGCATGTTACTTCTCTCTGCATAAACTTTTGTCTTCTCGTTTAATATCTAAGAAACTAAAAGTTAAAATTTACAAAACAGTAATTTTGCCTGTAGTATTATATGGATGTGAAACTTGGTCCATTATATTGAAAGAGGAACATAAATTGAGAGTATTTGAAAATAAGATCCTTAGGAAAATCTTTGGACCTAAAAGGGATGAGGAGACAGGTGAGTGGAGAAGGTTACATAATTTAGAACTACATGATTTATATTCATGTCCAGATATTATTAGAACAATTAAATAAAAAAGACTTAGGTGAGCAGGCTATGTGGTACAAATGGGAAAGGAAAGAGGAGTTTACAGGATTTTTGTTGGGAAACCTGATAGTAAGAGACTTGTAGGAAGGTCAAGACGAAGATGGAAGGACAATATTTAGATGGACCTAAAGGAAATTGCTAGGGATAGTTAAGAATATATAGAGTTTTCTCAAGATAGAGATAGAAAGCCTGTGTTGCTGCAGCTACGAACCTTTGGGTTTAAGAAGAATAGAGAGTTAGTTAGTTAGTTAGTTATGAAAGCACATGGCACTATAAAAAAATACAATCCCTGGCATAGAATGAACTTTTTAAAAATGAATTTTTTTTTTCTACATAATGAACTTTAACCTATACAATTGTATATTTTTTTAATCTGCAGTATTTAAATTAAACAGACTTAAATAAGAATTGGGAGTACGTACATAATATAATAGAATCAACAGTTAAATAATGTATAAACTAAGAAAAAAGTAAGCATGGGTTCACATAACCTAATAGAAATAGACTTAGGTGGTTAAAGAACAGCATGTTTAGAAGTAACAAAAAAGAGTTTTCTTGAAAAGTAAAATTAATGCAATTGAAATAAAGGTATCAGAGGTGCAAATAAATTTAGAACCTAAAGTAAACTTGATGAAAAATGGCTGACTATTTTAAATAGATGGAAGAATTGCTTTAATGACTTTTTAAATGTTCATGTAGGAGATAAATCAGAAATAAATGAAGCAGAACCTATAGTTCCAGAAACTAACTTGATTGAAGTTAAAGATGCTAAAAAGATAAATTATTTGAATTTGGAATACCTAAGAATCTTGTTAATATGTCTGACAAATGTACAATTTATGAAAGGTTATAAAACAAAGATGCATCATATTTATTGCTTTTTAATTTTGCCTGTTAGGAAGGTGAAAAAACTAACGAAGTAATGTGACTCAACTGTTAGCAAATGCAGATGATGTAAATACAATTAAGAATAATGCTAAAATATTTTTTAAAGCAAGTAAGGAAGTTAGTAAAGAGAAAAGTACAGGCCAAAACTAACTTGTTTGATCCAGTTTTTAAATTTAAGTAATACTTGCAATGAAAAACGATATTAAAATAGAAATGAAAAAAGAAGGCTTAATGCATGTTATTTTTCTCTGTCTTCTCGTTTAATATCTAAGAAACTAAAAGTTAAAATATACAATAAGAGTAATTTTGCCTGTGGATGCGAAAACTTGATATCTTGCATTGACATTGAGAGTATTTGAAAATCAGATTTTTAGGAAAATAATTTAGCCTTAAAGGGATGAAGAAACAAGTGAATGGAGAAGGTTCCATAATTTAGAAGTACATAATTTATGTTAATTTCCAAGTATTATTAGATTGATGATTAAATCACGAATACTTAGGCGGGCACGAATGAGAAAGGAATAAAGGAGATTTTACAGGAATCTTGTTAGGAAACCTGATGGTAAAGGACCAAAACAAAGATGGAGATGGACCTAAAAGAAGTCTGTAAAGATTGGAATAGAATATATATAAATTTTCCTCAGGATAAGGACAAATTGAACTGTAACCACGAATTTTCAGAATCAAGAGGGCTAGAGAATTAATTAATTAATTTATATTTAATGTAATATGGTTTCACATATTAAAAAGAAAACAAAGGTACCAAGTAACATGATATTCTTATTGAGAAGAGAATTTCTACAAAACTTATTTTCCTCGTACGTTTACTAATAGCAGTTACATTTGACATGTTTGACTAATCGCTAGGATGAGGATGACAGTACGTTCCATCGTTCCTATATAAACGTTGAAACGTTTCCTATAAACGTGTAACCGTTTATCTGTGATGTAAGAAACTAGACGCACATAAGTAGTAAGAATATATTATATTTATAACCTCAATTTACTAATCGGGAAAATTCCCCCTAGCAAACCAATCAACACAATTCAAGTGACAGAATGAAAGTTCGTGCCTCAGTTAATGCAATAAGTTGTGTGATAATATTGTTCGTTTCCGCGTTTGATTCATACCAATCGTCCGTATATCGTCTCCTTCCTTCCCTCGCCTCGTCCATCCTATCGGCTAACTTTTTGCTTGCAGCCCGAAAAAGAGAATCGGGATTCTGCAACATTTTCATACCGCTTATTTTGCGAAGATTGTCCATAAAAATCATCTCGCACGGTGGACGAAATTTAGGCGCTATTTTGCTTAACTCAACGAGCCTCGCAACATCCTCACCTCCGTCGACTGTGTACTCAAAAATCTTGTACAGCAGTTCAAGTGGTAAGTCGGTTATACAAGTTGTCATTTTCACGAGGTATTATTTAAATATAAGTTTCTCGGGGTTTAAATTAAAACTCTATACTTAATATAAAATATTAATTGTGTTTAATAATATGCCTTGTATACTTAATATGTTAATATTTTTTTATTATTGCTTTATTATATAAGATTTCTTGGGGTTTAAATTAAACCTCTATACTTAATATAAAATATTAATTGGATTCAACAGTGTACTTTTTATATTTATTGTATATATTTAATGTGTTAATATTTAATGTGTTTTTATATATCAGATTTCTCGGGATTCAAATCAAAATTCTGTACTTATAAAACTATGACGGATTGTCTAACTAAAGCCACATGCGCGAAGGTAGAATAAGTATTGATCTAGAGAAGCACTGAACTAGAGAATCACTGACCTAGCACAATTGCATGTCTCCACAGGCATAGAAAGCAATGACCTAATGCCGTATTGATTTTTGTATAACAGGCTGGGGCAGACTGGAACAGATATAAGCCAGACTCTAAATATGAATAGATTACAACAAATACAAGCTGGATCAAATATCAGACTTCTTTATACAAAATATAAGACTTTTGTTCAATATACCAGAAACATGATTAATATAAATAATAAAAATTCTATATATCAAACCCTGTAATATGAGGAGCACTGGAACAACACCTCTATACTCTTCAACTATTCTCACAATATTGATCGATCTGTAACGCGAAACCCTTAAGTAGCCCAAGCATGGATCGCATCAGCCAATCAGAAGACATCCCATTACGTCATAACCAACCAATCACATGTCTAATAATTTGCTGCACAATATTGAATAATAATTTGTTGCACAACATGATGCCAGAAGTAAACTTGTATGTGTATGTGTGTATGCGAGGCGAGAGAGAGTCACAGAGCAATTCTAGAAGACTTTTGCATATTATATTGTGTTTAGTATTAGATAAACAAGTTGAGCCTGGTCCTGAATTAAAATATTTGAGTTAACATATTAATATTCTAAATTTAAACCGAAAATAAAGCAGAAGTGGACCGGAAGTAAATATATATAGGTGTGGGTGTGGGTGTAGGTGGGTGTGGGTGTAGGTGTAGATGTGGGTGTAGATGTGGGTGTAGGTGGGTGTGGGTGTAGGTGGGTATAGGTGGGTGTAGGTGGGCGGCTTAGGCCAAAAACAGTGTCGAGAAAAAAAGCATATTTTTAACAAATTTATAGACAACAATTTAGCAAATTAAGGTGGAGCCACATCAATCTGAGGGGGTCATCTTTTCTTAGAAGATTTTTTTTACAAAAATCGTAGGTTATACACAGTAAAAATAAAATTATATTAACATTTTGCCCATGTTTTAAGTATTTCTATTCAGTCGAAATGCCTCATCTTTTCTCGAGGCAGTATTACCACAAATCACACTACTTGTAAGGAACGTGTTACGTGCCATATTTTCCTCCAAACCGCTGCATTTTTACGTCGGTTGCTCAAATCCACACAAAGAACCTAATACGTGTCAATTGACACAAATATCGTGACTCCAATAACACATTGACGTGCATCAACTGCAAACGATGCACTTTTTGGTGTCAAAATACACACAGAAATGCATAAAAGGCACTTTTATCGGCCGGTGTTCCGTGTGATGCACTAAAAATGCACTTGGGAAGATGAGACAAGATCATTTCAAAGACAACAAAATTACAAATTTTGTTCTGTTGATTGATGCATTAGAAGTGAAATTTTGTTATCCTACAAATTATCGTTTGTTTGTTTCAGTTTTAAGTCCACTTTATGCACAGTAAGGCTTATCGGGACTGGACCTACAATTTAAAGTGGGATCCGAACCACTATGTGCCTTCACTAGGTATCGAACCCTTCAGATAATCGTGTCTGATCTTCCAACTGATGCCTTTTTTAGTGTATCAAACGGAACATCAGATTATAAGATGTGTTGTTTTCCTTACAAGTCACATCAGTCAACAATTTTGCAATATTTTAAGCAGGATTATTAAAGATCTAGGCAAGAAATTCAATTCCGGTCCAGGAGAATAAATCAGCAAGTGTGAATCGGTTCTGAGCCGCATAGAACCTTTTTATGTTTTACATTTTTCAATTCGGTCCGAGTACATTTTCTCCGGACGAATTAAAAATACGGCCCTGGAACCATTTTTCAATGAAACAAAACGCAACTTGGACCGAATTTAAATTGTGTGGGAGAAGAGATTCCCGTCCTGTTTCGGAACCCCATGGGTTCTTGGACCTTCAACAACCCTGTTTTTAAGTACGTATTTGGAATGCGTCCTCTACGTCTACCCTTTATGCAACGTGCACTACTTTTCGACAGTGCTTCACAGTAATTGAGTTAAAGTTACAATTATTTGGTTCAAAAAGTAATTGACTTACAGTTATACATTTTCAAAAGTAACTTAGCTACACCTGCTGGCACTTGAAAAACTAACTGTAAATTACTTTTACAGTTTTTTCTAATATAAATTTTCTTGCTAACAAACTTTACAAAATTAATGATTAATAATTGAAATAGAAGAAATACATGCAGACTTGTATGTGTCTTATTTACATTTATTGTACATAATATGTTTTCATATATATTTACTTTAACCAGGTGTTATTAGACGACCTCGGACCATAGAAATATACAGATCATCAATACAACAAACTTGTGTTTGAAATATTTTTTGTATGTACGTCATTTCGACGTAACTGATCTTGAAAGCAGGCAGTTTTCCCGTACTATGCTTGCAACCCAACAAAACATTTGATCACATGTGTGAAGTTCTTCCTACCATGTACCAAGCTCATTATGTATTGCAAGACGTAGCGAGGAAAGCATCCATCAACCCAATAGGAAGTAAAGCAACGATAGGAAAAACGGTGGAAAGACAAATGACATATCCAAAAGCAACGGAGGCAGAAGGAAAGAAACGAGAAGTGTGTCCAATGGCGGAACCAAACATTTCTTTCTCTAGCCTATGTAAAAAAAGCAGAAAAACAAAAAACAAATGAAGAAACATTTTTTTCTGACTTACCAAGATAATAGCTGTAGCAGAGGCCCATAACGGTATACAATGGCTTCCATGTACCAATGGTGTCACATTTCATGCCTCGACCAAACCAACACTGTTAGTATACAAAGAAAGAGGAATAGTTAATATTGCACATACGTAAAGAAGGTAAGAATTGTGAATATGGATAAATTATTGTTCCATGCTTTTTATATACGTATAAACTAAAACTACAAAAATACATATTCAGTTTTATAAAATTTTAGATTTTAATAAATATTGATAATTATAGCGTATATGTATACCATATTCAAGCTTTCATACCACAAATTTCAACTTTATGTTTTTGACTTATTTTAACGTTTAGACTTGTTTAGACAAACGTCTCATGTGCATTTTAGTCACTGGAAGTTTTCATTCCTATTTTTAATCTCTCTCACCTGCTAGAAAATATCGCAAAGAGTTTAATATTGAAAATAATAAAATGCGTGAGTGTATGATTATGTACATACACTGAATATAACCAAAAACACTAAGTTGCTGACCAAGGCAGTTTATTAAGATGTAAAAACACTTAACACGTAACGTTTCAACCCTGTATCAGGGTCTTTCTCAGACGAAGAACTAAACTAAAAAAAGATTGTTAGTTTAGTTCTTTGTCTGAGGAAGACCGTGATACAGAGTTGAAACGCTACGTGTTAAGTGTTTTTACATCTTAATAAACTGCCTTTGTCAGCAACTTAGTGTTTTTTTAAATATGGAAACAAGGCTTAATTATGTTACAATTGAATATAACAAAAAAACACATTTGCCGCTCTTTATGGGAGAAACCGTGATGATTCAGTCAGTAGAACGTCTGACTGGCACGCGCGATTCCCGGTATAGGTGATCTGAGGTGAGAAAATATGTTCATTAAGCTGTTCTGGAGCTCACCCAAACTCTTAATTAATTAGTGTCTAGGCCCAACCATGACTCGTATTCGCAGCCGCAGCGTGGTGAGGTTGCTATCACCTCTAGTACAACCGAGATCGAGAATATGCTCTACTTCTGTGCACCTCGTTCAACTTCATGGCACGGTGCAATGCATAGGGAACAGTTTGCCATTTTGCTTTTTATCACATTTGAAGGATCCACGTGAATAGGGGAAATTGTCTAGTTTTCCTGATTCACATAAGAACATACAGTACTTTTCAATGTGTAAGAATACAAGCAATCATTATAACAGTCCCACGATTGTCACCCGGAAGTCGAACCCGGTTCTCTTGAGTGTGAATTGGACTGACTGATGAATGCACCACTAAAGGCAAAATGTCGAGGGGTTCACAGGAAAGAGGAGAAAAGTAAACTTCCTCCAGTATGGAGATTTTCGTATGTCGTATACAGGATCCGGCAGAAGTATGGTAGACGGGGGCAAATCGGGCCACTTGTTCAAAAACATTGTTTTTCTCCGTAAAAAATATTTTCCTGTTTAAACTTTTCTTTGAACGTTTCAAAGCTTTATTGTTTTCGTGGGCAAGTGATATACTATTATACGTATGTAGGACGAAAAATATGAAGAAATTAATTTTGTAATAAAAAATGAATGGCCCAATTTACCCCGATAAAAGAGACCCGAATTACCCCAAATCACATTATTCAATAAATGCAGTCAGTATGGACAACTAATTTAGTAATAATATGTGTTTTTACAGCGTATATTGCAGGTTGAATTCTATCTCTTGTAAATACGCTGTATATAAAAAAAAAACTGACGGAGTACGAAGTGAGGCGAATGTACGGAGAGAGACATATCTGTACAAGAATCCAATTTACTTATGTATATATAAAAATAAAAATCCATTGTATTGTAAATATTACTGTAACAAGTGTATTAAAAAATTAAGTTTGAACTACAGCGCCTTGAATAACGTAGTGTGGAAAACGACCCAAGAAACTGGTTCCCCGAGACGATGACAAGTAGATGGCAGTGCGATCGACCCAGGTACTAATTTTGTTATGAAAGTAATGCGGGTTAGTTAGTTTTTGGAATATATTGTGTAGATTTGTTTCTCTAGAAAGGCGGTAAGTGAATTGATGGAAACAGTTATATTTCTGGAGTGATTTGCAGTCACGAAATGGCATTAATTTGGAAAGAAAAGTAAAATAAAATTAATAAATAAATAGCATGCGTAACACAAGAAGAAACATCGCAATGTGATTCCGGACGTCAGGTCTTGGACTGTGTATTAGAGTTTATTTTTCTATGTTATTAGAATATAAATAGTATCCTGAGAGATATTTCATACCGAGGCGACAAACCACAAATGTCGCTTGAAAGCGAGCAGTCGGAAATCAATGCAGCCTTTCGAACCGTAGGGACACAAGCTCTGACTGCACCGTTTCCTCTAGGAGATTTTACACCAAAGCGACACGCGACAAACGATACGAGGATTTCACACCAAAGCGACACGGGTCCTTCGGTCCAAGGCAACTTTCACACCGAAACGACACATGTTGCTTGGAAAGGAGCCAATCAAGAGCAACATTTCACATCGTAGCGGCATGACGGGAAGCACAGGCCAGCGTTCGGTTGGTGAAATCCTCAAGCGATAAGTGTCGCGTGCCGCTTGTCGCTTTGGTGCGCAATCTCACTAAAGCAAGACACTCATTGCATCGCGTATGTGCGAACAACAAACCACGGCAACATGTTGCAAGCTATTGAGGAAATGGCCCAGTTTGAGCGACGCAGAAGCGACAAAGCGACACGTGTTGCTTATCGATTGATTGATTGATTTAGTTTATTTTACTTCGCGTTTTGTGCCTCTTGGCTAATTTGCGAAGATGGGGATGAGTGATGAAATGATGAAATTGATGAATGGACATTCACAAACAACCAAGCCCGACCGGGATTCGAACCCGGGACCCTTGGCGTCGCAGCGCGATGTGCTAACCACTCGGCCACAGGGTTGGGCACGTGTTGCTTATCGTGTCGCCTAGATCTGTAGTTGTAATGTGCGGTTTATCGTGTCGCCTATCTGTTGTTCGCAAGCAACGTTTGCCAATAGACTGAAGGCACCATGTCGCTTGTCACTTAGTTTGGAACTCCCCCTCTAGCGCGTCGCTTCGGTCTCAGCACCCTTCCTTTAAGGAGCTTTCCGACCGAAGTAACAAGTAGCACGCGAATACGCCATATGAACGTGTCGTTTGCTGTTTGGACCCTCATCTATTTTACAGTCTGGAAGTTGTTGTCACTAGTGTGACAGTGTGAACATCCCGTGTCGCTTGTCCCATTGGTTTGAAAGTTGCCTTACAATCATGTCGATGGCACTAAGAAAGTTTTGTGGGGTTCCCCTTGTCGTTTCATGCAATCATCATTACCATCATCGCCGCGATTAGTTTAAAGCGGAAGAAAAGAGACAGTAAATATCAAAAATACAAATGCTTCAGTGGGTATATCTTTAAAAGAAATGATGATGATAATAATAACGAACCTAATTCATACACAAAAATTTAGTTGCCAAGAGCATTCCACGCGTATTTTTTTTTCCCGTATTGTTAACGAAAGTATGACGATAACAGGACGTGGTCCACTGTCTAGAATGTTCGTTAATATCTTCGCGATCACTGTACCAAATATCATAGCAATTATCACATTCATAGAAATGCTTCATGTAAAAGAATCAGACGTTGCAGCGAAAACTCCATTTACTTCCATTATAAGCAGTCGAACACCAAGCACCGGGGTCAACACCAGCGCCTCTAGCGGATCATTTTCGAGTGGAACCATCCAGAAAGCGCAGAAGCATGCCGTTTTCCACACTACGTTATTCTAGGCGCTGTAGTTTGAACATATGAAACTTATATTCGCTGGTTTTTCACAAGCTGTTAGAGAATGGCACCAATCTCAAATAGCGCCCTTCCAGGGTTTGTAGCATGAAGTTTTATTTCTATGGGGGATGGAAACAAAATGTTGCTACTGGAATAAATTCTTCCTGTTTGGTGTGTGCGAATTGAAAACTACCCGAATTACCCCATGACTTGATTTCCCCCGGTCCACCCTAAAACCCGTTTTTCATGAGCTGGTAATCAAAACCAAATCTTGTATTACAGGATCAGAATTGTGCAGATTTCTTACAGACAATCATAAGCATGCACTAATGGAGAATACCGCACATCATCACACTCAAGCACGTTACATGACATTTTTGATTAAATGTATGAATGCTCTCCATCTCGTGCAGAACATTCACGTAACCTAGCAACCACACTGAAGCAAATCCTACGATATAATTCGAAGAAATCAGCGATTTTTTTTCCTATTACTGCCTTTAATTCATCAATTTTGAAGCGATTGCTCTTTACCCGAGATCTTTAAAGATATTCCCCCAATAAAGGCGGAGCTTGGTCTCGGGATCGAACGGGTCACTCAAGTGTCATTTGGTGGGCATCCCCCCAGGAAACCTGCAAAAGAAAGGTTATTAGTGCTTTTGTCTACTCTTACGGCGGGCGCTCTACATGCTGGTAAGGGAAGTGGGGAGCATCGAATGCGCCACAAACCAACCAGACAACAGCGGTGGCGCCGAGAGTTACGACGTGGCGGGAAGAAGTACTACGTGAACCTCGTTCTACAGGTTGTTGCGTTTCTTATCGCACTGGATTGGTAGCTTCACCGCTCCCCACTTCCCTTGCCAGCATGTAGAGCGCCCGCCGTGAGACTGGACAAGATCTATAAGAAAACACGACCGTTAGAATTACAACATTGCATTATTATACACTTTATGAGCTTTAAACTACACTACTTAAAACGGGCAATACATCTCCCGGACCCTGTATATGACATATTTCTCGTTAGCTAGCCGTTGTTTCAGAAACGGTGACAGGCAAGCTTTTACAAAGGTCTGAATGCATGGGAAATTATCTGAGAAAACCCGTCGTTTACAGGATGAGCTGAATTGTATTTGACCCCTTATCCCGTGGAACCTTCAGTGGAACACAAAATCTTTCCCAACAGTACCTTACAATGATGTTCTTACTATTCATCTACCTAATACCTCTTTGATCATCTTATCAACTCGGTGCCCGGTGAGGTTCCACAATTGGTAAACGTCGCCGATTCTTCCTCCAAGTAGCTTCGACTGGTCGAACTGCTTGAGCGACGCATTGACCGGCAAGTTCTCCACACCCTCCAGCAGCATCACGGCACTCACGTTGTACTGGTTCTTGTTGCACACGGTCACCACGGGGAACCTGAGGGACGTGTTGTGGACCACGCGGACGTTCACGTTCACGGGAACGCTCAGGTACAGCATCACTCGGTTGCATATCTGCCCTATCATGAGTCCCAGGCACGTGAAGATGATGACGACCCACATGCTCCTCCGGATCTTCGGGGAGCGCTTGTCGAAGACTGCCGGAACTCCGATCACGCTCATCTCGTTCAGAGTCCTCCATTTCTCGCAGCGCCTTTCTCTGGGAAAGAACAACAAACTACTCATTAGAACAATATATTCTAACATTCACATAATTTGATTGTGTGTGTGTGTGTGGTGGCAACAGAGTCCGTTTGTCTCTCAGCGACTACCTACAGGATAAAACGAGGAGAGATGCCGCACATGCTATAGTTTGCCTAGTACACATCAGAAGGCAGCAACATTTTGCAAGGATGTGTGGAAATGAGTGGGGTGCCTTCTCATGAAAATTTCCTGGTGAATTTACAGTCGAAATTTTATTGAAGGTAAGTGTTATAGATAGTAATAGAGCGCACGCTAGTTTGTACGTGACAAATATTTTATAGAGTACTTGTTAGAGTATTACGATTACCTTTCGCATGATTTTGCACCGAAACTACAAAACCATTAAAAAGCAACTGGTGCGGCATCTCTCCTCGCGAAAAAGGATTGTTGCCGCAGTTACACAAAATACCAAAATATCTGACCATATTGATTCGCAGGATCTAGCGTCACATTTAGGTGAAGTACCTCAGGAAGTCTCTCACCTGTCACAGTTAAACAACAACCTCGCAAGCAACACAACTGACACCAAAAGTAACTCAACAACCTCCTTTTGAGTTACCAGGAATAAATTCAAACCCTTCAACATCTACCTGTAGTTCCACACCCACGGAAGGCCCCCTTAAGTACCTACGCCAGTTGAGTCCCATTCCACAAGTCCCTCACCAAGGTAAAAGGACATAAAGAAACAACAACCGGCACAAAGCAACCTGCGCCAGATGATACAGCGAGTGGATCTGAGCAAGACATCAACAATTGTGTGGAATGCTGGGAGAATTACTTCCTCACGGCTTGCAAATCTGACTGGATACAGTGTGTTAAGTGTTCGAAATGGTTACACGAAACCTGCACTTTGTATGGAACACTGTGTGTGGACTGTGGAAGAAAGAATATTGTGGAGAAGAGCTTAAGAAGCAGAAGTGAGTCTGTGCGGCATCTCTCCTCGTGTTTCTCATGACACTCGAAATTCAATGCTTTTGTAATTTTTTTTAAAAAAAATATCCATTTCAATTCATCCTAATGGATGCCAATTATTTTTTTTCTTAAAATGCAAGGACTGTAGTTAAGATTTCATGTCGAAAAATTTCCACAAAAGCAGAGATGGTTTTGTTCTATTCAGCTATGAAAAAGTGCGTGGTCTCTCCTCGTTTTACCCTATTAACATCTCTAATAATAATATTAAATAGTAAGGTAGGTCCAAATAAGCTATGCTGACTAAGTCGTGACAGCGGAGTAGAGGTACACTAAAGAATGAGTTGTGAGAACAAAAAATTCCCCTTTGGACTTCATTTACCTGACGAAAAGGGGCCAACTTGAATTATTTGCTCTCTTTTCCTATTCTTCATTGAATGTAAAGTGTCATGGTTAACGAATTCCTGAGTCAATGGAAATAAATTTGAATGAGTGTAAAATTTTAAGATGTACCTAGGTACTAGGAAAGTTTATTATACCGCGTGAGGCACCTAAAAGTACCACCTGAAATAGCGAAGAAACTAGAAACAGTAGCGATGTGAGGTTTGCGGGAAACAATAATATCAAATGGGGCTCGTAAATCGGAGGTATGGGGTGGGTCGAAAAATATCGACAAATGGGGCATCTGGAGCAAAGTCATATTTTTTTAAATGGAACGATATACAATAACATGCATAATATAAAAGAGCACACGCAGAGAAACACAACGCCGTTGGTCTCATGCATCTACTGCACATAGGAACGAAGATATGGCCATGTGAAAATATGTAAACAAACTAACAAGTGGCCCACTTGACCGTCAGTACCACGGCATGTAAGACTTCTCAGGTGCCTGACAGAACTGCCTTTACGCAGAGCAAGTTTTGATAGCAGGTCCACGAGATCGTGTTAGCTCATAGCAAGCAGTCGTAGTGGTAAGAGCGAAGATTATGTTCACAAACATAGAAAAAGCGGACATGATCCTGATTTATGGGGAATGCCGTAAGAATGCCTGTGTACGCAGAGAGATATCCGGACAGACGACAGCCATCTCGACGTCTGTTTGGTAAGTTATTTATTAAATTAAGAGACACAGGAAGTGTAACACCACGAGCACGTGTGCGGAACAAGCCAACTACAGGTGAGGCAGGTGCAACAAATGTTCTCGCCGCTGTTGCTGTGAATCCGCACGTTAGCTCCCGTGAAATTGCCAGGGATGCTGGGATGAGTCAGCGAAGTGTATTGCGCATTCTGCACACACACAAGTTTTACCCATATCATATCTCCCTCCATCAGGAACTTCACGGGAATGATTTTGTGGACCGTGTTCCGATTTGCACATGGATGTTACGACACGACGCACCCGATTTGTCACGTATCCTCTTCACTGACGAGGCAACTTTTACCAATCATGGAAATGTCAACCTAAGGAACATGCACTATTGGTCGGTGACAAATCCACATTGGCTTCGCCAAGTGGAACGCCAGCGCCCATGGAGTGTGAACGTGTGGTGTGGTATAGTGGGTGAACATCTCATTGGCCCTTTTTTTTATAAAAGGGACACTGAATGCTGACCGATACATACAGTTTTTACAACATGAACTGCCTGTACTATTGGAGGACATACCACTTCAGACAAGGAGGGAAATGTGGTACCAACATGACGGGTGCCCAGCTCACAGTACAAGACGCGCTACAGCATGTGTGGAAAATACATTTCCAAAACTTTGGATTGGACGTGGAGGGCCTGTCAAATGGCCGGCTCGTTCCCCAGATTTGTAACCGTTAGACTTTTTCCTGTGGGGAAAGCTGAAGGACATTGTCTACCGGGATGTGCCAACAACTCCAGAGGATATGCAACACCGCATTACTGCGGCCTGTAGGGACATTCCCTACGAGATGCTACATTCTGTGCAACGATCTTTGCGTGGCCGCCTCGTTGCTTGTATCGCAGCTGACGGCCACCACTTTGAACACACACTTTGACAGGTTTTCGCTTCTTACGCAGTGGTTCTTCGACATACTGTCATGGTCATTTTCATTATTCTGTAACACTGTCAAATACATGGTGCTGACGATGTCTACTGTATTTTTTCATCCTTTAACACGTTCTGTCTTCATCTTGTCCAATGGCTTCCGACATCTCATACTTGTACATGCCGTGGTACTGACGGTCAAGTGGGCCACTTGTTAGTTTGTTTACATATTTTCACATGGCCATATCTTCGTTCCTATGTGCAGTAGATGCATGAGACCAACGGCGTTGTGTTTCTCTGCGTGTGCTCTTTTATATTATGCATGTTATTGTATATCGTTCCATTAAAAAAAAATATGACTTTGCTCCAGATGCCCCATTTGTCGATATTTTTCGACCCACCCCCATACCTCCGATTTACGAGCCCCATTTGATATTATTGTTTCCCACAAACCTCACATAGCTAATGTTTCTGGTTTCTTCGCTATTTCAGGTGGTACTTTTAGGTGCCTCACGCGGTATACTAGGGAAAGTAAAAAAATATCAGCACTTTCCATCATGACTTTCTTTAGGTTGGCCACACTGCCTTCAGCGCTCGAGTGCTGAAAGGTGGTAATCTTGCGGTTACGTGGCCGAGGTTTCATATTACTCGCTGTATTTTTCTTTACTTTGTAACAGAGTAAACATGGCCGCGCGGCTGGCAGTGTGCTCTAAGAGAAAACAGAGATCAGTCATCTGAAGCTTGTCGTGGATGATGGCTAAGAATGGCATGGACAGAATTTTCGAAAGGAGAAGGGGTTATGGCACTTTTTTTTAGTAGTCGGTCTTCATTTTGCCATCTTGTCCTATCTTCGACGTTCTCTTTGTTTAGGAATACTGGGCTAAAGGGGGAGGGATTATAAACCCCACCCAATAGCGTAGCTAACACGTTCTACACCCCCGGCTTTGGAGGGGACTGCACTTCCGGTTTTGAAAATAATAACATTGAATTATTGAATTCAATGGTGTAAAGGCAGTGTCTTCGGAAAAGGCGACAATATTTGTGTGGCTTTTGACAATAACTAGGAGTTACAATGAAAGCATTGCTAAGTCTAAGAACTCATAACTAAGGCTCTGTCCAAGGCAAAGACTGCCATGCATACCATATTGAGTATGGGAAATTCTGCTATACGTAAAATCCTATTTCCAACTGCGATGAATTATTACAAATCAGTATTCGTACCTACTGTAAGTTATGCCGCGTCGGCATGGGCAATGCTCACTATCAACTAGCAAATAAGACAACGACTTCGGGCAGCTCAACGCAATGTACTTTTGCGTATCTTGGGAGCTTTCATAACAACAGCCACCTTAGCAGTCATAGTCATAGATGGAGTTTTACCCCTTGATATGGAAATCCAAAGAATTGCAGCCAGGTATTGGTGGAGGAAAAGGGAATATCGAAAGATACAACAACTTCTAGGAATCAACATATATTCCCTGCAAGACATTGATCAACACCTCCAAAGTGCCTGGTATGCAGAGTGGAGAGAACATCAGGGATGTCAACACACCAAGGAATACATACCAGAGGCCAAAATCCGATCATCCAAATCTTATATAAAACCCACAAAGCGACAGACCCGATACGGAAAGATCAGTGTATTTAGGCAGTAAAGCGAAAAGATGGACACAAACAGGAGGGAGTATGCTCTGCAGTCGGCACTTCATCAAATCAAATGAAAACATTTTATGTGTTTCGAAAATTATAATTGTTTAACGCACATGTGTTGATTAAATTTAAAAGTTGGAACTATTTATAATATTAAAAGGCATTTGCCTTTTGGTTGTTGATAAGTGCTCTCTCCATGGGCGTCGGTAGGTCAGTCGACCCCTCCCCCTCTGGAAATTGGCATCCTTGATTTCAAGTTGCAACAAAGCAGGAAGTTTCTTATTGTTATTGTTAATAACAGAAATAAAGTTAACTTGGTTAGCATTTGAACACAGTAATCAATGTAAAATATGCATTAGAACGAAAAAATGAGCGAAAAATACAGGAACCAGGATATTTTTCATATTCTACCATTTAATTCAAAGAATAAATGGTTCCACAGTTTACAGAATTCGAAAAATTATAATTTTTGATGAGGTCACACAATATAAACTTTGTGAGCATTTTTTCTAACTTCTAAAGTCCTTTCTTGAACGACACTTGCAAAAGTTATTAACAAAATACAACAACTGTGTATTTCAGTATAGTAACTATGCAATGTAAAAGTATTAATGGAAAATAGTTGTGCTGGATATTCACTCGGCTTGTGGATCGAATAGCATGATAATATTAAACAACAACAATATTAATTAAATTCGAATAAAATGTATTTCATTAGGTATTATTATTGTATAACAATAATTTTAATCGTAGTAATTATTATTTTTTTTTTTACTGTTGTCATCGAAGTATTTCAATGTTTATAATTAATGTAAGCTTCATTTCAACCTGGAGAAGTCTTTTCAGAAGCGAAGCTGATGGTAGAAGATCAACATTGCCTTGGAAAGTATTAGTATTGTCCCTTATATCTGCATCCAAAGGATCCGGGAAATTGTCAATGTTTTCTAGGTACCTTTGTTTCTCTACATCACTCAAAAATTTCAAGTGATCCATTTTGTTTCCGATCTTCTATGAGAAAATAAGGTCGGTGGCGATCTGTATTCCACTTGTTTACATTGGAAAATTCGCCAAACCGGAAGTTCTTTCCCCGCCATCAATAATCGAATTGTCTGATCGATCATTTTTTGTTTACTCAGGAATAGGACCGGTGGCAACCGATCATCGTGAGGAATTTGGGGAGCTAAGAGTGAGTAGCGTAACCCGGTCACGGATATCTCCTATAACGTCTGGGCGTTCGACGTGCTGACCCCACGTCACCCCATTACTGGTTGAAGATATTCACACCTCTAGTTCGGATTGTGGGAGGGAGATGGGCAGTCAGGAGATAGGCCAAGGCCCTTATGGGCTGTAGAGCCACGGGTCATTGTATACAAATATGAAAATACATTCTGTAATTTGAATCAATGTAAAAACTGGTACGAAAGATTAAGACAACTGGTTAAATACTGACGTAACATATTGGGACTGGTATTTGACCAATTTTAGTAATATCTTTGGTTGTATCCAAAATAAAGGGAAATAAAGATGCCTTTAGAAAGTCATCTATCATCACTCAACACCCATTTTGAAGCCAGTGTGATAAGTTCATTTTGAATAGGAGGACGTAAGTATTTTGTCTTGCTCTTCTCATTTTCAACATGAATTTTAAGAACTGGATCGTACCTCGCTAACAAGTCTATGATGATGAGAAGATTCTCACAACTCCTTTGTACATTGAAAATATATGTTAACGTTCATTGCATCTTCTCGATGTCCCTTGATATCCAAAGTGTAGGTGAATAATGCTATTATTGCGTCCAAAATTGTTTTATTGACTTAGCATCACTTATCCATACCTTGTTGCAACATTGTTTGAACATCTTTATCTTCGCGATTTTTCCAGACCCTATATGTCATGCATGCATTCAAGTGAATTCGGCACATTTTGTGGTCTTTGATGATTTTATTTAAACCTTTACAAAAAATAATTATTCGAACGTTAACGCCGAAAGGAAAACATTGTGAACTATCGGTATTTCATAATTTTACTGCTCCCCTGAAGCTCGTGCGCCCACCGCACCGCGGGTGTTGCGTGGGTGTAATTTACGCCACTTTTCCCACCAACCATTGTCCCTTGAGAACTTTTGCAGAAAGCATGCCACCTCACCGACTGCCGCCCTGTGACACACCTGTTCGTCATAATCTTCTCTTGAGCTTGTTTGATCTTCCCGTCAATGGTGGAGGATGATGGGTCTCCTGCTCCCGATTCGTGCGTTTCGGTGGTCCGATCATTTTTAAACCTCCGATCCACTCATACACGCTTCTACACGGTAGAGCACTCTTCCCCGTATTGTACTGAAAGCCTGCGGTGAATTTCAGCCCCTGACACACCTTTGGAGCAGAGAAACGGATCGCTGATCTCTGTTCTACCTTGGTGCACAGAGCGGCCATGTTTACTCTGTCACAAATGAAAGAAAAATGGAGCGATTTATTTGAAACCTCGGTCACATGAGAACCAGCATGCGAGCGCTGAATACAGTGTGGCCAACCTAAAGAAAGTTATCTTGAAAGTGCGGGCAATTTTTGACTTGCCCTCGCAGTATGCATTACATTAATCAACGTAAAGTGCAGTTGGAATTTTGCATGCAATAATAATATGAAAATCATGCTTGAAAATGTACATAAAAGATTTGTTTAACTTTTGTATTTTAAATTCAAATTTTTAAGTTTTATTTTGAATATTATAATTTGTTAGACAAACTTCGTGTCTCTTGGAAGAAAGAAATATTAACGATTACAATTGAAGACTAAAATTGGTAAACTATGTAAGTGCCAAAATAATTCAAACACCGTTTTCCACGTTAAACTGTGAAATGTGCCATGCTTTATAATGTGGTAAACGTGAAATGTGGCTGGTAGCCCTCTAAGTAGTTCAAAGGGCGTGTAAACAGGTCACTCGTGTTAACGTTCTTACGGACTGATGTGCGGAACGATGCGATTTCCCAACACTTTCGCTTTTGGCACTTACAACGTTTACCACTTTTAATCCTCAATTATGTTTGCAAATAAATTAATGGACAACTTGATGTGCCATATTTATTATCTAAACTTTCACTAACGACTTGTCATTATGTATTCCGAAGAAACTGCTCTGCACTTTGCCATCTCTTATTTTAGATATAATTGGTATTTTCATTTTCTAATATCCGAATACCATAATCCACTTGGGCCCAGTAACCTTTTACTATGAAAATAACATGTGCTATTTTACTCTCATAATTATGAGTTAATAATACATAATTTAATATTTTATAATTTTACTCATATAGTGTTTTCTAGTATAAGTGAATGCATTGTACTTTTTAAATTTGTAATTTTTTTTATATTTTTAACGAAATTGGTCTTCTTACTATATTTTATTATGTAGTACACTTTTTATTTTTTAATTGTATAATTGTGTATATGTCATATAACCATCATGAACTGCTGTATTAGGCATGTAGCTGTTTTTCAGCAGTAAAACCAAATACTTAAGTAAATAAATAAATATTTCATTCTGTAATTTTGTATCTTCCAATTTTGACATAGTGCTGTACTTGTTCTCATACTGTTCTCTTCGGTTAAATTAATAAAACTCTTATAATGGTTAACGGTGCCAGGAATTAGACTTCATGAGTGCATGGCTGTTGTATATTTCGATACCTATACAAATTAAATGTTGAACTAAATAACATTTTGTAAGTGAATTGGCATATTTGATTCGATGATATTTCGGAGGAAAGAATACGGAACTGACTTTAAAAAACGAGAACAAATAACCGAAGCCCCATAGCTCTCCTTGTTCTTATCCTGTCTTTGTAAGGAGTGAGTATCTTTAATTTAAACATTTTTTAGAGGGGGGGGTGCCTATCTGTGTGATATAAAACACTGAAGGTAAATTTTTCTAGTAGTTAAAGAACGACTGGTTTCGACGTACTGTGATGCATCCTCGAAACAACATTAAAAAATGCATTCCGGGATTCAGAATAAAAAGTGTAATATAATGAATATTATTTTTTTTAATATTCTTGCTATACAAAAACTGTTCATAAAATAACATGTCCGTGCTCACTGGCATTAAAAATAATGTTTATGAAATATGATCGCATCTCTAGTTTACCATGAAAATATGTAACCCTATAAATAGCATATGAAGGTTGTGAGTATCGTTCCCAAGGGAAAAGGGTTGGTGGGGGTCAGAAATGCCCTTTGGCTCGACGTTCCTAAATAATAGATCGCCACACAGAGTAGAAGATGGCAAAATATGAGATTGACTGCTAGAAAATGAAGAAGACATAATACATTTTCCCTTTTCAAAAATCCTGTTTAGGATACCGAAAGTTGTGTACTAAAATCAATTATCCATAATATAGAATTACAGAGGAGCAAAAAAGTTCGGAAATTTGTTTTGAGCTCTTTTTCTCATGTCATTTACGCTGTTTTAAAGTGTTCGCTGGATTTTTGAATTCCTCGTTTAATTTTAGACCAGTGGCGGCTGGCCAAGTGCAACATGTGCAGATGTTTCCACCTAATTTTCAAATTAATATTGACATTTTTCATTTGCTTGTTAAATTAAACTATTTCCCAGCAGAACGCACACGATAATACTCAAATAATATGCCGCTCGGCGCTACGCACGTGAAGAGTTCGTCGTAGCATAAACAAACCAAGAGCAGACGCCGCGAGGTTGCGGAAGACTTTAGCCGGTTGTCATGGCAACGGTGACGTCACCTAGCGTTGGAATTGAACGGGTGTCGCCATCTAGGTGCAGCAGTTCTCTCGTCGACAGAAAACATTGCATCCAATGGTTGTGGCAAAATCGTTGCGTTCTCGCGAGATCTTGTTCCGCGTGTGTGTTTCGCGTTTCCTATCGTGTGTTGTGTTCGTGTGTTGAGCTGTGGTTTGTACAATGAACCCAGTAAATGACTTAGTGTGTAATTTGTTGCAGACACCATTTTCCACATGGACGGATGAAAACAAAAAAGACGTTTTAAATTGTGGGGACCCACTGACACTTACTATTTGTTTGTCATTGCCTATAAATGTACTTCTTCACCTGTTATTTTAGGCACGAGCCGCTACTGTTTTAGACTAGAAAGTGTGATCGCGTTCTATTCTTCACCGATGAAATAAACAAAAGCGGTTGGAAAAAGCACGTCCGTTGCTTGGCTGGTGACAGTTTTCAGAGTTATTTTTACTAATGGGAAGATTTTCATCGTGGAGCGTGTGCACTGTCAAATCAATCGCCAGTTACTGAAGAAGGTTGCTGGAAAAGTTGTCGCTCGCTCTCACTTTACCGTGTCTGTATGTTTAGACCTCGCATTTTAGTTTTTTAACCTAGTTTTTCTTTTACAGGTATGTAAGAAATAATGAGTTATCTCGGCGTTTCATTAAAAAACGCAACAACTGAACGAATCTTTATAAAAAAAAGGTAAAGTGCTCCCCCGTGCATAGCACCACGCCATGAAGGTGTATAGGGGGTGTGAGGGTAACGCCCCACACTTTCTTGATCCGGTCGTGAGTGGGGGTGATGTGATCAGCACCACGCCCCTGACCGCCTTTACCCCCCTGGGTTTCCCCCAGGTACCCATGTTATTCGACTCTGGGTGGGCGCCGGGGCCGCTTCCATCGTTAGAAAAGTTCCCGGATTTGAACCGGCCGGGGATCGAACCTGGGAGACTTTTAGCATGGTAGTCAGACGCGTTACCGACTGATCCATCGCGGCCACGAACGAAGCTTTATAGTGCCTAAAAAAACTATTTTGCTTCTTGGAACCTATTTTAGGTTTATCCGCCTAAATCAAGCCTTTTTTTAGTTTTGTATATATATATTTAAAGGTTTTACAGGACTTTTTGTCACATAGAGGCGTTTGCTTTGCTTAGTCACGAAAAAAATCAATGACGAACTTGTTTGAAATAACGTACTCTGTCCACACTGATGAACAAATTCAAACTTTCTTTTGCTCCTTTGAACGAAAATAGGTGATTATTTATAATTCGACCCCGCTGAATCCAAATCTGAAAGTAGAAATGCTGTATCACCTATCATTTCCCCTGGATTTTCATTTTTTGTTTTTAATAAAAATTTAATTCCCTTTGTAATAATACATCGAAATTTGAAATTATTTTTGTTTGTTTGCTCATGAAATAAGATTTAAATATTGAAGTGAATAACTATGAAATATAAAAAAATTAAAAAATATATATAGGACCGATTTTGACTGTTCAATGAAGAAATTTCATGCAAAAATAAAAGGAAAAAACACATTTTTACTCGCATTTTCAAAATTTCTTTCTTGAACTCTGCCGTTTGTAACTGCCACCAGAAACCTCTTCCTTGAGGTTCCAACAGTAGTCTGCTAACATGTTTTGTACCGATTTTCCTGCATATCGTTTCTCCATGACAGAAATATCCTGGTGAAATCTCTCGCTGCATTCGTCACTAACCGCGCCCAAGTTAGAGGGGAAAAAGTCGAAATGCGAATGTAAAAAGTGAATTTTCAAGGACATATTGCACCCCATGCGCTGATAACACTTCAACAAGTTCATAACAAGTTCCTTGTACTTGTCAGCTTTCATATTTCCAAGAAAATTACAGCATACTTGTCTGAAAGCTAACCATGCGCATTTCTCTTTTTCTGTTAGCAATTCCACAAAGTTGTCATCATGAGTGATCTCACGGATTTGCGGCCCAATAAATATGCCTTCTTTTAACTTACTATCACTGAGTTTAGGAAATGTTTTTTTTCAAATACCCAAAATCCTCACCGTGTTTATCCAAAGCCTTAACAAAATTTTTCATGAGCCTTAACTTTATATGCAACGGTGGTAACAAAACCTTGTCTTGCTCAAGTAGAGGGTGATTTCTAACACTCTTCTCTCCAGGAATTAAGTTTTTTCGTACGGGCCAATCCAAAATGTTGTAATGTTAATCTTCTGCCCGGCTATCCCATTCGCAAAGAAAGCACCAAAATTTTGTAAACCCAGATTGCATGCCCAACAGTATACCAATCATTTTGAGGTCTCCGCATATCTGCCAACCATATTTTTCATAATTTATCACTTTTAATATTGTATCCATATTGTCATACGTTTCCTTCATGGTGGAAGAATAGGCAAGGCATACTGATTGGTATATATTCCCATTATGCAACAATACTACGTTTAAACTATTGTTAGATGAATCTAAATATAGTCTCCACTCGTTTGGGTTGTGACTCCTTCCAAGTTCTTGCAGAAGGCCTTCTACATCATTGCAGTAAGTTAACTCATTACTGACAGAAAAAAATGTGTCAGTAATTGTTTGCGTTTCCGGTATGACACCTTAACACCATCTTGTAATAAATTCCACCTTCGTAGACGAGAACCTAATAATTCCGCTTGAACTTTAGAAAGGTTGAGATCTCTGACTAGATCATTTAGTTCGGATTGGGAAATAAAGTGAGGTATATTTGGATCAGGAAAATTTGGATCGGTGTTTGAATATGAGGGTCCAGGTTCGTCATCTGGAGAAGAGCACTGCTTGGTTCTGTTTCATCCACTGTCCATTCTTGAGGAGGCTTAGGAATTGGTATAAAATCATGACTCAGGTTTCTTGGCTGAAGGAACATCGGGATAAAATATAGAATGTTTTGATTTAGAACTATATCCCACTATGTTTGTTAAACAGAAGTAACAATCCGTAGTATGATCTTTCTGTTCTGTCCATATTACAGGGTTTCCGAAGGGCATTGATTATGTGAGCGCCATTAAGCCAACCACGTAAAGTTCGCGAAAAATTACAAATAATTTTACCTGGTGCCCAGCTTTTTCCCTCCTCTACTTTACTTCCAAAATACAACTCATATGCTTTTTTCACTTTAGGAGTGATAGTATTTCTCTGTGACTTCGGAGTAAATTCCCCACAAACATAACAAAACAAGTTCGGGTTATTCACACATTTGCTTGACATGGCGAACTCATTAATTGAGTTATAATATATTTCTTTAAAACAAAACAATTATGAATGCTCTTATCGTTTTGTTAAAATATAACTTACACTTCACTTCACTATACACAATATTACATTCACAATTTCACGAACATATACAAACATAAAATACGGCTACTCGCGAAGGCTACTCGCGAAGTTATTGGAAAGGAAGTTAAGACTCGACTAACCCACAAAAGAACAAATTTTAACAGAGAAACAGGAAATTTCTCTACTGCCAGATGTTTCCTTCACTAAATAATAAGTGCCAGTCATAAACACACAAGATCGCTGAAAAGTTCTTATCCATTTGCTAGAAACCAAACGTTAAGCCGGATGCGGAGCAGGGTGCGGAGACCTGAAACCAGAAAACGATAAAATGTGGGTGTTCTGCAAAAAAATTAGGTGATACAGGAAAACGGATGCGATATTCGTTATCAGCACATCTGAATACATAAAGATCACTTAGTTTTATTTAAAGGAGTATTTCATTGTTTATCAGTGCCATTTTCCCTTACTCCAAGTCCATGGTTATTTTTAAAAGCTCTGAACAAAGCAACATGTCTGGTGCCACTGTTACGTGTACAATCCAAAGTGGTCTGATCCGTGTGGTCTTGCTCACTTTCGCGTCACTTCGGTGCTTTGTGGCATTCACCCCTTTGCAAACTAACATTTCAGCATTGAAGTTTGCACCACTGACTATGCTTGTGTTGAAACATTATTGCAGCATATAAGATGATCCTGACAAACAAAATTGCGGAGTTTGACTGTGCATAACATGAAAAAAGATTTTTGCCTAACTACCTATACGGCGAAGAGTGGATATTAATAGCAAGTTTCCAATGGTAAGTTTTGCCATCGTCGTAGGGTTAGGCAACACACATAACGTTAAGCAAGATATGAGTATTTGAAGATATAGGTGTCCTATTTTCGTTGCTGGTGACTATACCTAACCAGCATTTTTCAGGAATTTTGAACTATTTTAATTATTTAACCTACTTCAAGATTTTTCGAACCTAACTTAAGATTTTTAGGACCTATTTTAGGATTCTTAGAACTTATTGTAGGATTTTTGGAACGTATTTTAGGGTTTTTCGAAACTATTTCAGGAATTTTTTAACCAATTTTATGTTTTCTCGAACCTATTTTAGGATTTTTAGAGGCTATTTTAGGAACCTAAAAGCAGACCTTTTAGAATCTAAAAATCGGAGGCCTAGTGATGTTATAGGGAGGCATTTGTACGACAGGAAAAAAGCTTTTGTATTCATCAATCAGAATGTCAAAATCAACGGGCTCGCCATCAGCACATCGTTCTCCCTGACATTTTGGAACCGTGGGCAGAGCAGGGCTCTTTGGCAAAGACAGATTCATGGTTTAGCAGGACTAGACTCCAATGCATTCAGCTCGATCAACAATTGCAATATGTGAAGAGCTGTTACATGGTTTTGGGGACAAGACCTTTGGCCTTCAAAATTTGTCGAGACTTGAATGCCATGGATTAATCCGTGTGGTCGATTTTAGAGGAGACATTTCTCGTCTTCGTACAAACCAGTTGCCGCACTTCAAGATGTGCATAGCATGAAATTACTGACGAACAGTGTGCGACCCTTGTCAATTATTTTCTGAGACGACTTTGCACATGCACTGCAATGTATTGAGGCAGAAAGAAACAACTTTTAGCACTCATTGTAGTTTCTCTTTGTTGTTATAATTAGTCTAATAAGAGTTTTTGAAAAGTTCGTGAATTAGATTTAGCATATTTATGGAGCAGTTTCATTCTGTTGAAATATTTTAACAAAGTATCTGAACTTTTTCGTCACGCTGTGTAATTCAAGTCCTGATTCCATCACTAGTTCGGTGTCTCTGACGTGGCTCGAGAGGGAGCTGTTGTCAATTTTACCTGCAGTGTTTAGACATCCATTCATTCACTACGACGTCATACTCTCAAGGTCTGCACATTGTGTGCGTGTGTGTGTATATATATTAAAGAATAAAACATGACAGAACCTAGCAAATAACCGCAACTTCACGTTATGAAATCTCTAACGAAACCGAATTGGCAACATCTAATGTACTCCACGTGGGACAAGTACTGCCAGTCCGTTAAACGAACGCTATTGGTGGAAAAGGTGTGAGGGGATTTTATACTGGGTTCCATGTGGAGTGGGCATATGGTTGAGTAGAGGCATTTAGAGAGTTCTGAATCCTCATTTGGGGCTCGAATCATCATGTGGGGCTCGTCGTAGCCTTTTATGATGTATATTTTGAGGACAGAGTTGGCAACACTGTGGGCCCTTACTGTAGTCTTTTATGAGGGGGCAATGGGCCCCCTGTTTACATCTGGCAACACTGCCGTAGATTTTCTGACAGTGTTGTTAACCTACTGGGTTTTTCACTGTAAACTTTTATCAAAGGGCCTGAGGGGCCCATGTACCTTTTATGTTTGGGGCAACACTGTTGGGGGCATAGAGTTGGCAACACTGTGGGTTTTTACTGTAGCCTTTTATGAGGGGGACCCATTGCCCCCTTTTTATATTTGGCAACTCTATTGGATGTTTCTTTTTTGAGGCTTGGGTTTTGCCAACCTATCCGAAGAAAATTCCACTATATGATCTTTCACAGGCTAAGCTAACCTACAAATAGGAATTGGCAGCACTGACGAGGCTCGAATTATTATTTGAGGCTCGAAATCATTATTTGATGCTCGAAATCGAATCGCTAAATATAAAATAAAATAACAATGCCTATGAACCTGTTTGGCTTCAGGAAGCAGGCTATGGAGGCATTCGCCCAAAGTGCACCGTCGCCACCTGCGAGCTTGGACCTGTTGCCCTCCCTATTATCTAAACTCAACGGTTTGTTGATTATACACTTGAATAGCATCCTGACCCAGTACGACGAGGATGTGGGCAAGACTTTCTACATATTCAACAACAACTTGAATTATTACCAGTTCCCCATCTCCGGCAAACTGCAGTTTGACATGAATCCCGAGAATAAAGGAGAGGCCAAAATTTCTTCTGGCAGGAACATCTATCGCATCAAACACGATAGGATGAACAGTGCCACCACGTACGATGTATCTGCTGGCGATCGTCTGTATATAGAGCTCTTGGACGACTACGACAAACTCATCCCTCTTTTCATAGAAATGAAAATTAGCTATCCTATAATAAATAACAATAATGCCTAACGATATTTTTGGCCACACGAAACGCGACGACCATGGCGACGAGATTCTCATGCTCGACGTCAGGGTTAAAAAGCTGCGAAGCGACCTGCAGGCCCTACAGTCCACGCTCAACTCCAGCCTCCAGACCGAGATAGCCAGCTTGCAGTCTCAGTGCCTGGACCCTGTACTCAAGATTGATGCAGAGCTAAAATCGCTGCTGCAAAAATACACCGACCTTGCGTCGATAGACAATCTCGACAAGCTGGCACTGAGTGTGGGCAATCTGCAGAACGAACTTCTGAAGCTGCAACAAACGCAAACCTCAGACGTTGAACAGCTGAAACAACGGTTGCAGGACCAAACAAGCAACATCCAGACCGAACTGCAAACTATCATCCAGAGCATTAAAACACAAGACGACTACGATCGCGTGAACGCTAGTATTGCTAAATTGCGCGAACAGTTTCAATCTTTTAAAATCCCTACGTTGGAAAGCATCAAGGCTGAGCTACAAACGGACGCTTTGCATGCGGCCATCAACGAAGTAAAAACTAAACTCCAAACACTGGAGGATTTTATCGACAATTTACCGTCGTCTAGCGAACTGAACGCCATTGCCCGTAGCGTGGCCAAAATCAAACTCCAACTTGAGACCTACGAGGATTTCGGGAAGCTGCAAGGCACCATAACCCATATTGAGGATGCACTTGCTGTCATTAGAAATGATCTGGCGAACGTTCACGATGAGCTGGAAACCAAACTGCCGGGCATCAGGGATACACTGGCCAACGTCCAACAGCAAATCGCCAAACTGGAAAATCTGAATGCAGAATCCGAGTTGTCTCATTTCCATCACTTGATCGACGACATACAGACTAAGTTGGAAACCCTGCAACAATCTACCCCCACCCAGGATGACATAACGCAACTGCAAGAAGGCATACGTGCTGCTGCCGATGCCTCCGAGTTGGACGCGGTGAAAAAAGCTTTGGAATCGCTCCAAAACACGGTGGCCACCCTGCCTACCTCTCAGGAACTGAAAAGCGTGAAGAGAACTCTCAACCGAATACTCAAATCCGACGACATCAAAAACATCCAATCCGAAATTGAATCGATACGGGTGTCTGTCGCGACTTTACCTACCAACCAGAACATCACCGAGCTGCATGAATTGTTTGCGGAAATTAGAACCCAGGTCCACGACCTTGTAATACAGAGCTCCAAGTTGACGCTTGTAGAAAGCCTGCAGCAGATTATTGCCAGCGTGAAAGAGCAAATTGGGAGTATCGAGGCAAGTCAGGAATCGACTATAGCTAATTTCAGCACCCAACTACATGACTTAAATGAAAAAATCAAGAGCCTTATTGTCGATGTAAAGATCAAACCAAACTACGACACTGTTGTTCATGCTATCGAGGAACACCTGGAATCGGTGAATGGCAGATTGGAGGATATAGAGACCGAGGTTCGAACCAACGTAAACACTCTAAATGCCAGCATCGACAATCTCAAGTCTACGATTGTCATCGAACTGTACAGCATACCAAACAGAGAGTTCTCCTCCCCTTTCAATCCAGGTTACAAACTCTACATGTTGACTCCTGCAAAAGCCTATCAT
The DNA here is from genome assembly GCF_977018435.1 of Lepisma saccharinum. NCBI lineage: Eukaryota > Metazoa > Arthropoda > Insecta > Zygentoma > Lepismatidae > Lepisma > Lepisma saccharinum. The sequence goes on from NC_139233.1 coordinate 101,582,041, forward strand.
CAATTTTTCCTCGCTGGCACACTTCAGTTCGTCAAGGTTACCTACTGGTCTTTGCCTCACGCAACCCACTACCCAATCATGACCGTGACGAACATTGGCGATGAGCCTAAAATAAGAGGAGTTGAGCTGGTCGATTTCACACACCCCGAAAGTCGCGAGACTGCCTATGCCGAAGATGCCACTCAAATTATCGACATAGAAATAGGTGACAAGCTGTATATAGAAAACCCAGCATTGTCTGCAGCCAGAAATCCCATCCAGGCTATATTCTTATTTTCGCGCCATGTCTAGGCAGGGTATCGTGAACGAGCTGCATAAACCTGCACGACGAAACTACAAACGACTGGCGGTGGTGACCAAAGGCGTGGATGACCTTTGGCAGGCTGACCTTGTGGAAATGAGTAGCGGCAACCTGAAAAATTTACATAAAATCAACAAAGGATACAAGTATCTTCTTACTGTTATAGATACATTTTCAAAATTTGCGTGGGCTTTGCCCCTCAAGGCTAAAACAGGTGTGTGCGTAATGGAAGCATTCAAAACTATTTTCAATGAAAGTGGCAGGCGACCTCGATTTCTTCAAACGGATAACGGAAAGGAATTTTAAAACTCGATATTTCAACAGTTTGTTCAGAAACAAAATATTCAACATTACTCGACTTTCAGTCACATCAAAGCCAGCATAGTGGAACGTTTTAACCGTACTCTCAAAACACGCATGTGGAAACGATTCACGCTTCAAGGTAACCACAAGTGGGTCAATGTGCTTCCGGAACTCGTAAACGACTATAATCACAGTTTGCATAGCACGATACGCATGAAGCCTGCCGATGTCAGCAAGTCTGATGAGGCACAATTGATCTCTACTGTTTATTGCCCCAAGTACCGGCCCACTAACAAAAAACCGAAATTCAAAATTGGAGACCAAGTAAGAATTAGTAAATTTAAGCGCATGTTTGAAAAAGGCTTTACCAAAAACTGGAGTACGGAACTTTTCACTGTTGCTCGATTGTTACCCGGTAACCGTCACACGTATATAATAAAAGATAATCGCGACGAAATTTTGAAAGGGCGATTCTACGAGGAGGAACTCTCTAAAACAAAATACCCCAATACGTATCTTATCGAAAAAGTATTACGTAGAAAAGGTGACAAACTGTTGGTGAAATGGTTGGGACTCGAGGAAAAAAGTTGGATCGACGCAAACGAGGTGATTGTGTAACGGGTGCTTGGGATGTGGTGAGGCGACTACCAGATTTTCCCCCGGAGCGTCAGGCTAGGAAAAACGGCGAACTGTTGCCGGACAACATTCGCTGCCTTATTGTCGGACCTTCAGGGTGTGGGAAAACAACTTTACTTATTGATAATTTTCTTCTTGCTCCCGACTGGTTAGATTGGAAGAACAGGCACTTGTATGTTTTTTCCAAAAGTTTGGAGCAAGCAAAATATCAACAGCTGACAAAACTGTACGAAGGGCTGAGCATAGCTACTTTTGCCTCCGAAGTAATGCCACTAGACTGCTGCCATGAAAATTCGGTGGTGGTCTTCGACGATGTCATCCTGGAGAACCATAACGAAATTCGCAATTTTTTTACACAGGGGCGGCACAGAGGCATGGACTGCTTCTACCTTGCTCAGACCTTCTCCAAAATTCCCAAGCAGCTTCTCCGAGACAACGCTAATTTTATTTGCTTGTTTCGTCAAGACCACACCAATTTAATACATGCTTACGATGATTATGTAGGCGGGGACATGAACTACAATCAGTTTTCCAAATTTTGCTCTTCATGCTGGAATCAAGATGATTTCGGATTCGCCACGATAGACATGACGAGGAAACCCAATGACGGAAAATACAGAAACAAAATAAACAACTTTCTAAACGTTGCGATGTTACAAGAAACGTCTTGACGTATTATAAATAACAAATGATGAAACGCAAACTCGCAGACGACAACTTGAAGCTGCGCGACTACCTGGCCAAACGCTTCAGGGGTTGGAAATCAGAGAATCGCGGAATTTACGAAGAGAAAAAGCGACAGGACCAACCTATCATCGATGCTATAAGTGGACTAGGTAAAGACATCAAAGATGTTACCGAGCAAAATAAAGATTTAATCAACGAGCTCGTGCCACTTGCTGCTCGAAATTATGCTGTGCCTACACTGATATCCAGTATTCACACTACCCCGTTCGAACTTGGAGCTGCACCTCTGAGACGTCAGGTTCTAGGCAGTACCTCTTCGGACAAGGTAGTTGAATTAGGTCCGTTGGCGAGAGATTACCTGAGCACTGGGAAATTTGAAAAGGACGAGGTGTTTGGATTGTACCCCTCTGTGGAACTTAACGAGGGTGTGGTTTGGAAAATTGGAAAGTCAAAAGTTACGTTCGAAGGTGACGACGTGAAAATTAATTTGGGCGAGAAGAACAGCTGGACTAGGTATCCTGGCACTGTGGGCCTGTGGGAACTTATCACCAAAAAGCAACCTAAAGATTACACAGACGAGGATTACCAAAGTTACACAGAAATTTTAATCATGACGGATGCCCTGTACCAAAACAACGATGCAACACAGAATCGCGTAAAATCAAGCAGTGGAGAAAAATACAGGAACCTCATCAAGCCAATATGGAACCAGCTCAAGACTGGCAGCGGTGTCAAACTCTACAATACCCTACCTAAAGAGTTTGTTTGGGTAGACGACGTAAGGAAGCTTGTAGATCGATTGCTGGTTATCGCAGGCGAAGAAAATGCAGGCAATCGCAACTTCCACAACGAGAAGGTGGGCATCATGGACATGATTAGCACCAAGCTTAGCAACTTTATTGTCAACGACAACAAAGGTATAGGTTACCTTATCAAAATCATCAACACCCTGCCTCCCAAATTCTGGAATGTGGCCGAGGGTCGAGGTCTCGTGAACGACATCATCAACAAGCTACCCTTCGAGATGCACCTACCAGGTTACCAATACTGCGGACCGGGTACTAAACTGGAACGGCGACTGGAGAGAGGTGACAAGGGGGTAAATCTGCTGGATGCTGCATGCAAGGATCACGACATTGCTTACAACACATATACGAATTTAGATGCGCGTCACGATGCTGATAAAAAATTGGAGCATGCCGCGTTCGGGAGACTCGTCAGCAGAGACGCCTCGCTGGGTGAACGGGTTGCAGCATTGAGCACGACCATTGCCATGAATACAAAACAAAAATTGGGGTGGGGGCTGTAATTAAATAACATACAGTAAAAAATGTCTACGCATATAACAGACTTACCAACAGAAGTGTTATACAAAATATTTACATTTACTTTCGACGATAGTCACGAGGATGTTAAAAAGCTTATTGATTTAGTTAAAATAACACCACAATTTCGCTTGCCCTGTGAAATGCTACTTCTGGATCATCTGAGAAAAATAAGCGATGTAAAATCTTCTTCTTCTCCCTATGCTCTTTTTCGGGCTGCTGATGAAAAATTGGCTGATAAGATGGACGAACTTCACGAGTGGAGACAGGGGAGGAGATGATATACAGACGACTGGTATGCTTCAAATGCTGAAACCAGTAGGATCATCGATCACCTCATCGCATTAGGCAATGCCGAAACTTTTTTCTATAAATAACACACTGTAAAAAATCTACGAGACCAAAAAAAAATATTTCTTCGATATGAGTGAAAAAATTAGTGACGTCCAGGCATTAAAACAAATGCTAAATTTGTCAGTCGAGTATGTAAAAATTCAGGAATTGGAAGTGGACAAACCTTACGCAATAACTTCCGGTTCAATTGTTGCAACCCAGTATGGTCCCAAAGTACGTCTGTTGCTCAACGGACAATACAGTCTATTTTTACCAGATCGATACGCTAGCATGTTATCCGACGAGAAGCTATCTATTTTAATCGAGAGTACAACTCGAATCGTGTACAAGGGGACAAAAGAACTTCTTGGTAAGAAAACAAAGCACATAATAGAATTTGTTTAATAGCTGCAAAGTATATATAAATAACATACCGTAAAAAAAATTACACGGGAGGGAAAACAAAAAATCTCTGAACATATATAAAATAACATACCGTAAAAAAAATTACATCATGAAGCCCAAGGGCGTCGTGTACCAGATACCATATTCGAATCTGAAAACGCTGGGTGCCCTCGATGGGTTACTCACCAAGAAACAACGCGAGAAGAAACGTTCATGCTTGTCTAAAGGACACGGAATGAAATTGCTGCTCAGCACTCCACAATTGAAAAAGTTGCAACATTCGCGGAAGCAGCAGAAGATTGGAGGTTTCATATTCAGCATTCCGGCCATCCTGGCAGCATTGGGGGCCGTTGGAAGTTTGGCCGGCGGTAGCGCCGCCATCGCCAAAACCGTCATCGATGCCAAAAAGAACAAGGCCGAGCTGGAAGAACAGAAACGTCACAACCTGGCTATGGAGAAGAAGGGGAAAGGTGTGACCAAAAAGCGAAAAAGCAACCTCGATGCTTTGAAGAAATATATAAAAAAGAAAAAGCCCTGTCCAACTTCGATATTGAATCTCTGATCGAACCGTTGGGAATAAGGAACTTCAGGGGTGTTTTCATGTCCGATTCTCTACCCTCTGCTGTGAAGAAAAAGGAGTATGGCGTGGTCAACCTGGACAGTAACAAAAATCCTGGTACACATTGGATATGCTACCTCAAAATTGACGATAACAATGCATTTGTTTTCGATTCGTTCGGTGGCACACCGCCTGCCAGGTTGGTGAAGTATCTCAGTGTTGCCAACCTCTACTACAATGACAAACGCATCCAGGGTTTCACCGATGTTAACTGCGGCCACCTATGCCTTTCCGTTCTCGCATACATGTCTATAATAAATAATCCCTCAGTGGAGCATTTTCAGAAAGCATTGTGGTACCTAAAACACCATGGGAGTGTTCCATCTCACCAGCGAGACTTCGGTCTTGAAACTCGCGTTGCATGACGACATCATTTATCCTAAATCTATTGCTCTTCGTGCATTCTACAGCATGTACCTGATACCCAATGTCACGGAGCACAATAACAAAATTACTGTTGGAAATGAAAAAAATAGTTATCACGCCAGGACAGTACAATCTGTCTACCTTACAAGCCCAATTGCCAAGAAATATACTACTATCTCAAAATTCTGTAACTCACAGAGTTGAAATTGTGTCTGCTACGGAAACAGTAGACCTAGGCACTGTTGGAGAGCTTCTGGGATTCGAGAACAACACAAAGCTCGAACCTGGCATCAAGCACATCGGTGCCAACATTCCTAAATTTCTAGCCATCGAGACTCTGAACATACATTGCAACGTGGCAGAAGGCATGATCACCAAATCCTCGGATGGCATCCCAGGCAGCCACAAGCAGACAGGTATCATCGCTACGTTCAAACCAAACTCTGAATTCATGGAACCGATTATATACACACCCTCACCACCGATATACTTCCCTATATCTCGTAATCGCATAGACAACATAGAATTGGCAGTGACAAACGAAAAAGATGAGGTGGTGAATTTTGCCGGAGCTACTACCACCGCCGTCGTGGAGATTAACGTATAATAAATAACAATCATGGAGCAAATCGAAAGTTACGAGTTGCAATCTTTCCCACCCAATCGTCGCACGTTCGCCAATTTGAACGAACCGAACAGGGAGATCGAATACGATGTGGACGTCGGGGATGGGTTCATTCACCCTCACAGAGCTGATTTGTATATCAAGTTTGATGTGGTGAAGAGAGACAACGGGGAAGCATTTAACGCCAATGCAAATTTAAAACTTGTGGACAATTTTGTACCGCATCTGTTCTCGCAAGTGGAAGTTAGAAAGCATGGCACCGTCATCGATAGGGTTGACTACCCCGGGATTACTTCTACAGCTGTGGGAACACTGAAGCTCTCCAAGACCGATCCAGCATACTACCAGGCAGGGGGATTCGAAGCAGATACAAAAATCAAAACTCGAAGCCACACAGTACTGTTTCCCATGCGCTTGCTTCCAGGCTTCTTCTCCGACTACACGGAGATTATGTGGAAGGGTGGCTTGCGCGTCACTTTTCGCAGAAGCGCCAACGACAACGATGTGCTGATGCGTTACAGCACCTTGGGTGCAGACGGTGCGGCACTTGCCAACACACTACCCGACGCAGCCAAGTGCGTCATCCAGTTCATGGAGCTGCGCATGCCTGTGGTAGAATACGAATCTAACTACGGTCTCAAGTACAAAGCCGACATTTTGAAGAACCCCCAAGTACCCATCCAATTTTACGGTTACCAGTGTGTGCAGAAACCTGCTTCCGGCAGCCATTTTGAATTTGATGTTACTACGCAGTTCAACAGCATCCGGTACGATATGCCTGAGTTTGCGGTCGTGCTCTTCCAGACGGGGAAAGATAATAACCAAGAGAAAGATTCTAGCCAGTTTGATAATTGCAAAATTAAGAATGTTTACCTCAAAAATGGAAGGAATGAAGTTTTTCCACGCGAGAATTATAACTTAAACATTACGAACGACGATTACCTGAAACTTTACGAGGCGTACACAGCTTACAAGAGAGTGACCTCCGGCAATGTGGACGTGTACTACAACCCCGACGAGTTCATAGCTCGCAGACCCATGTTCGTCATCAACACATCTAAGAGAAAGCAGGTGGTTGTCAACGATCGTACCAACATAAAGATCGTATGCGAGTTCCACGATGCCTTGCCTGCAGATACTCTGTGCAGCGTCATTCTTATTGCAGAGAAAACATTTGTGTATGACGTCAAGAATGAAAGAGTAACTGAACAGTTTTAGATACAAAAAAAATAATTAAAAAAATAGCACACAATAAGAAATGTGGAATTTTATATACACAAGTACAAACTACAATAAGCAGTTTCCCAGAAGTTTAATTTTGCTGTGCCATGCATGTAATCGAGGAAGTTGAAGTAAATTAAAATTGATTTTTTTTTTCATTTTGCATTGCCTATTACTTTTTGTTGCACTCTGGGCAGGCCTTACTAGTTTGGAGGCGATAGTGGCCCCACGGAAGTGTGTGGACCCCACATTCAAGAATACACCTCTTGTCGTCGTGTGCATCCAGAGCAACTTTCCTAACAATATTAGTTGTAAGCACATGATCAACGCTTTGGATACGATGCTCTTTTTGTAGAATGGGCGATTTTGTTCTGAGGCACTCGAGGTAATCCTCAAACTTGAGGTGCTCCCGAACCACTTGCCTGCTTACACCTTTTGCCTTTTTTGTTACAGAACCCTCAGCCCGGATCGCATAGGCTTTGGCACGAAGTCCAGCAAAGTCCACAATCACATCCCCGTCTTTCTCGTCCTTGAGTTTGCCGGGTATTTTTTTGTTTCGGGGCAGAATTCCATACCGGTTTGGCTGGGGATAGCCCGATGTGTCGAAGAGCTTGACAAGAGCTGGAACTTTGGCTATATCATCATACGCATCGGCCGTGCGAACATGGTACACCAGGCTGTCTGTGTCTGTGTAGAGGAGCGAGATATTGTGGTTGTAGTGTGCACGTAGTATGTCGTAATATGTCTCGAACATGCACAACTTGCTCAGATCCAAAACTGCAGCTCCCACATAGATGGGCTTGTTGAGTAGCACCTCGCCCCGGTTCATGTGAATCAGAGACATCTGTTCGTTGTAAATTGTTCGAGATCTGAACAGCGGGCTTGCAACAAGTCGACGACACTGTGTTTTCTTCGTCACCAACCTCACATCAACGCGATTTCGCACATTCTCCATGGTCTTCCCAAATACCGCATTGTTCATTAATTTGAAAAAATCGCGATCAAGTTCCGAAGTGGCATCAGTGCGATGTTTGGTGTTCAGTTCGATGTACGGCTTCAACCATGGAGACTGCCTGAACAAGAGCACGTGGTAAACTGCTTTGACCGAGACCCCTTGCTGCATTAACCACTGGAGGTTCCGGTAGTGTAGCACATAACGCTTTTTGGGCTCCAAGTCCATGACGAGCTTCGGTTGATCCGAGACAGGTGGACACTTGAATTCCGGAGCAGGCGAAAGGTCACAGAATGTATCCTGCAGCTTCTCGGGGAAGTCAAGGTCCACCTCGGCAAAAAACCCAAACTCGTAGCACTCTTTTTCGATGTCGTGGTATAAAGGATCAACCCACTCAAACTGTCCTGTTGGGAGTGGCTGCATCATGGAGTGCCCGTAAAGGTTGTTCACGTCAGTGTACATGATGTAGCTTGATGGTTGGGAGGGGTCGTAACCAGTGGCCATGTGGTGATTGTTGGCGTGTGCGAAGCGTTGCGACACTTGGACCATGCCGCCCCGGATAGCTCTCTCGATGAAAAGCATGATATCAATATCGGAGATAAGTGAAAGTTTAATTTTAGTCAGCAGAAGCATGGCCGACCATGCCAGTCCAGGAAGGCTGTAAAAATATACAGGGTCCAGGTTGTAAATGTTTATCGCAGTCGCCCGAAACGCCTGGAACACATCGGCAAGAAGCGTCACATCAAGCTTCAGGTATGCATCGTGGTAATCACCAAAAGTTCGGCAACCCAACTTGACCCACATAGACTGAGCATGCTTGTACTCCTCGTCGGTAATACCTGAACCTCTCAGCTGGCTGTAGAACTTATCCTGGGGAGGCAGCAACTCTTCTTCGAACTTGGAAGGGTCGGTGACGTATTCGTAGGGGTAGACCCCTTTACGTCTGATGAGTGCGACATCTAAGTTCGGGAAACTTGATGTGGTAATGGCTAGTTGGTCGTCTCTGAGCTTCCCAGCAAGAGCATCCAGGCTTGCCTGGAGGAACCTCAGAGAGTCGAGGAACCGAAGCTCGATGCTCCTGTTTTTTGAGTCGCCGGGGATCGGCACCCACTTGCTGACGCTAATATAACGCTCCTCGTTTTGTGCCAGGACATTGATTCTTGCATTGTCGTACCCTAGATGTGTGACCAAGTGATGGAAATCATATCCCGAGCCATTGTGAAAAAAGACCGGTATGAAGCGCGGGTCCCTGGCTCTCGAGTTACACCTGTTGCACCACGGGCCAATGTAGCTTCCGGTCCCATAATGGTCATGGTGGTGGACCTTTTTCTTATCGTCATTGAAGACCGAGTTGCAAACAGGACAAGTTAGAGCCATTTCGTGCTGATGCTTGTCTTCCGGAGACAGAGGCAGCATGGGCTTGGGGGTCAACAGCATCTTCCTTATCTTGATGGCTTCCTGTTGCATTCTCTCCAGGAAGTGTTTGACCGGGTCGGGACCGCGATACACATAGGGCTCGGAGGCAATATGTTGGTCTCGCCACACCACAACATAGGAGTAACTCGAGGCCTCGTGGATTTGGAAAGGAATAGTAGAGGATGTTTCGGGGTTGGTATGGCAGTTAGACAGAGGTTGAAGAAAAGCCTCGAAGTCTGCTACAATATAGGCAGGATGCTTCACCATAGCACTGTGCATGCGAAAACACTCTACTTCACCAGGTTCGGGCAGGATAGTTCGTGCAGGCTTGTTGGTACCACAGTAGAGCATGTGGCGAGCTAGCTTCTCAGCAGCAATGTTGGGTCCTCGAGAGTGTTTGAATTTATATTGTTTTTGGTTGTCGAAAGTGGACAGGCACCTGCGGCACACCACGATGTGACCATTATGTCTATTTTTCTGATTTGAAACAAGTCTGGAAAGAGAGCGAATAAGCGTATAATGGTGGCAGGTGTTATTCTTGATAAGAAGAAGGTCAATTTGCTGTGCACTATCATCATCTACATCACTTACCCGAATAGGGTGGACCTCATGTTTGTTCTCGGTGAGACCGTAAACATTGATGACTAATTGCAGGCCCAACAAGTCACGAGCACGAACCTCAAACTTGCGAATATGCGAGACTTCTACAGGGTAGGCAATCCCGGCCATTGCATCCTCCAGTTCCGACTCATACTGCTTGTAGTGTGCAACACGGCGTGGATTGTTTTCCCGAGGTATAGGGTGCAATGCTGCCAGCACCGACCAGAGGAAGCATTTGGTGTCTTTGTTCTGAATATTGAGAACAGCTTTTTTTGCTTTAACCTCGGGTGGCAGGGCAATATAGCTAGACCCTGCCAGTGGCAGGAATTTGTTAAGTTTCAAACGAAGTTTGTGGGGGTCGCCACACAGCGAACCGCCCGAGCCTTCAGCCTGATGCTCCTCGTGCTTTGCCACAAGCTCCTCGACAAACTTGTCGTAGATGCTGTCGAGGTCAGTGACATCTGCCTGATGCAGTGTTTTTGCTTTTGTGGCATGGAAGAATTTATATATTTCATCAGACGGTTTCTTATACTTGCAGCATAGCACAGCATAGAATTTAGTGGAGTGTGTAGCCAATGCATCGTTGAGGATGGATATTATCTTAGCTCGCTCGCTCTCCAGAAAACTACGCACATCGCAGAAGCTGTCTGATGTTATGTTAAAGTCTTCTAATAAATGCTCAAACGCAAATCGGTCTGCTTTCTTCGCCAGCTTGACGCGTTTGGCAGGTGGCGATGCATCGAGGGAGGTTACTTCTATCTTTCGCTTGGAAGGTTGCGGTAGAGATGTTCCAGTGCTCTTGCAAGTAAGCTGGTGTCGCTTGAAGTTGGCAATAGAAATATTTTTTCCACACTTAGAGCACAGTTTGGTCGCACATATTTGTTTTCCCGGCACACAAGTACGACAGTGCCTTTGAAAATGTTTACTTGACACAGCAGTTTGGCACGTAGGGCAATTTTTTACAGAACGCATAATGCAGATATTTTTTGGGGGTATGTTATTTAATATCCAATGCTGTGCAATGCAAAATATAATTGTTCACTTTTTTTTTTAACAATTCTCTATGACCTTACTTGGGTTTTTTTTTCGCCAAATTATATGCTTCTAGTCTCCTATACAATACAATATACGTACAATATTGTCAACAGTATCATATTTGAGCAGGTCGCTTGTCACCTAAACACTACAGCTCACAGGTTGGTAAAATTTCACATGAAAGCAAATAATACGCTTAAGTCTTATTTATATATAATTTTCACGAGCGTACAATATTGTCAACAGTATCATATTTGAGCAGGTCGCTTGTCACCTAAACACTACAGCTTACAGGTTGGCAAAATCTGATATGAAAGCAGATAATACGCTTAAGTTTTATTTATATATAATTTTCACGGGCGTACAATATTGTCAACAGTATCATATTTGAGCAGGTCGCTTGTCACCTAAACACTACAGCTCACAGGTTGGTAAAATTTCACATGAAAGCAAATAATACGCTTAAGTCTTATTTATATATAATTTTCACGAGCGTACAATATTGTCAACAGTATCATATTTGAGCAGGTCGCTTGTCACCTAAACACTACAGCTTACAGGTTGGCAAAATCTGATATGAAAGCAGATAATACGCTTAAGTTTTATTTATATATAATTTTCACGGGCGTACAATATTGTCAACAGTATCATATTTGAGCAGGTCGCTTGTCACCTAAACACTACAGCTTACAGGTTGGCAAAATCTGATATGAAAGCAGATAATACGCTTAAGTTTTATTTATATATAATTTTAACGGGCGTACAATATTGTCAACAGTATCATATTTGAGCAGGTCGCTTGTCACCTAAACACTACAGCTCACAGGTTGGTAAAATTTCACATGAAAGCAAATAATACGCTTAAGTCTTATTTATATATAATTTTCACGAGCGTACAATATTGTCAACAGTATCATATTTGAGCAGGTCGCTTGTCACCTAAACACTACAGCTCACAGGTTGGCAAAATCTGATATGAAAGCAGATAATACGCTTAAGTTTTATTTATATATAATTTTCACGGGCGTACAGTCACGGACACTGCCGGCTTGTAACGATTCCATTGAAAGGCAATGTATTTATTACAAGCCGGCAGTGTCCGTGACTGTACAATATTGTCAACAGTATCATATTTGAGCAGGTCGCTTGTCACCTAAACACTACAGCTCACAGGTTGGCAAAATCTGATATGAAAGCAGATAATACGCTTAAGTTTTATTTATATATAATTTTCACGGGCGTACAATATTGTTAAGAGCGTCAGTTTCCGTAGAGCTCTCTTTTTCCATCTTCCCTCTATAAAGTGAAGCTGTAAAAGACACAATTAGCTAACCTAGCATACAACATACTTTCCTAATTAACCCATCCGCTTACCTAGTTGTCGAATCGACGGCCTGATTGGACGTTTCCTTCCTGCACCTAGTTGTCGAATCGACGGGTTCCCGATTTTCATCACGTAGTTCCTTTTTCATTCAATAGATGGCAGAGGTTGTATGATCTTTCAAATCTATGACGTATATGTTTGTGCTGCTAAGTTTTTCAGTAGTTGTATTGACTGTATTATAAACTCAACAAATGATGAGCCCTCCTCCAGCAGATTTGCTTATACTTAAAACAAGCTCAACATGCCCATATGAGCTTTTTGCTCAAGTGTGGAATCTTGCCTAATCCAAGATTTTTGTAAAAATGCCCTCAAAAATTTCCTGAGAAATGATGAGCCCCCTCAGATTGATTTGCCCATACTTACAAAAGTTGCATCAGCCAGATTTTTGTCCATAAACTTGTCAAAAATTGATATTTTTTTGGCAACACTTAAAACTAGGCCAAGACACACACACATACACACATATTTACTTCCAATTTAAGTTTAATTGGACCCCAGCCTCAACTTGCATATTCCCCTCTGTGTCAGTGTGTACAATTCTCGAGACGGTAGTATTGATTTTGCATGTTCTCCTCAGCGCCAGTACTTACAGAAATTCCCGAGTATTGCAGCTTTGATGTAATATTGCATCAGCCAGTATTGTGAGAGTGGCTGAGGAGAACAGATGTGTTTTTACAGTGCTCCTCATACTTACAGGCTTGTTTGATTTAAATATATATAATTATTCATATTGAACAATATAAAATCTGATATTTGTTGTAATCAACTCATATTTAGAGTCAGGCCTATATCTGTCCCAGCTTGTTATACAAAAATCAATACATAACACTCAGTGCTGGGTCATTGCCATTCTAGACATGCATGTTCGTGCAGGTATTTGAGCTAGGTCAGTGTGAATGAATATTTATTCTCTTTTTCCACTTGTGGGCTATTGGTCTTACAACCTGTCATAATAGGCATAAAGATTTGATTTAAACATTTGTGTTTATCTGTTCTTAGATATATGTCTCAAATAAATAAACCATCAATTGAAGATTTTCAAAAAGCCTTGTGGTATCTGAAACATCATGGGGGTATTTCATCTCACCAGCCAAAATTCAATATTGAAACTCAAATTGCATGATGACATAGTGTATCCCAAAACAATAGCTCTCAGAGCATTTTATGGCATGTACCTAATCCCCAATATTACACACCACAACAACACAATTGCAGTTGGGGATGAAAAAATTGTCATCACTCCAGGGCAATATAATCTCTCCACTCTAAATGCTCAATTACCCAGAGGTGTAGTATTAAGTCAAAATTCTGTCACTCACAGAGTAGAAATTGTATCTGCCACAGAAACAGTGGATCTGGCTACTATAGGAGAGCTGTTAGGCTTTGAGAACAACACAAAACTTGAAGCAGGCATCAAACACACTGCTACGAATATACCTAAATTCTTAGCCATAGAGACTCTGAATATTCACTGTAATGTGGCTGAGGGTATGATCACCAAATCAAATGGCATAGGCACTCACAAACAAACAGGCATTATTGCAACATTCAAACCTAATTCTGAATTCATGGAGCCAATCATCTACAATCCATCCCCAACATTATATTTTCCTGTGTGTCATAATAGAATAGATAATATTGAATTGATGGTCACTAATGAAAAAGAAGAATTAGTTGATTTTGCTGGAGCCACAACAACTGCAATCATAGAGATTAACATTTAAATAAAAATACATACAAGAAAAAAATGGAAAATATTGAGAGTTATGAGCTACAATCATTCCCTCCAAACAGGAGGACATTTGCAAATTTAAATCAACCCAACACAGAGATTGAGGTTGATCTTGATGTAGGGGATGGATTTATACACCCCCACAGAGCAGATCTATACATCAAATTTGATGTTGTAAAGCTCGATGGTACAGATTATGCGGCAAATCAAATATAAGATTGGTTGATAATTTTGTGCCACATCTATTCTCTGAAATTGAGATCAGAAAACATGGCGTTGTTATAAACAGAGTGGATTATCCCGGCATTACCTCCACAGCTTTGGCCACATTAAAATTATCCAAAACCGAGGCTTCTTACTACAAAATAGGTGGATTTGAGGCTGGTGATAAGATATTATCTAAGAACCACACAGTGCTGTTCCCCATGCGCCTATTGCCAGGATTCTTCTCAGATTACAAAGATATTATGTGGAAGGGTGGTTTAAGAATTACATTTAGAAGAGCTGCAAATGATAACAATGCTTTGATGAGGTACAGTGCAATAAACTCTACAGGGGAAGCTCTGCCTAATACCCTACCAGATGCAGGCAAATGCATTATTCAGACTATGGAGTTAAGAATCCCAGTTGTTGAATACGAAGCCAGTTATGCTCTTAAATACAAAGCTGATATAATAAAAAATCCACAGGTTCCTCTACAATTTTATACATATCAATGTGTACAGAAGCCTGCATCTGGTACATATTATGAGTTTGATGCTACAAATTCATTCTCCAGCATACAATACGACATGCCTGATTTTGTAGTGGTATTGTTTCAGACTGGAAGACACAACAATCAGGAAAAAAATTCAAGTAAATTTGATAACTGCAACATCAAGAACGTATATCTTAAAAATGGCAGAAATGAGGTATTTCCTAGAGAAAATTACAATTTAGACATGTCCAAGGATGATTTCCTTAAATTATATGAGGCATTTTCGGCATTCAAAAGGGTCACTACTGGCAATACTGACATGTATTACACACCAGATGAATTCAAAGCACAGAGACCCATGTTTGTAATCAACACTTCAAAAAGAAAACAGGTTGTGGTGAATGACAGAACAAATATTAAAATTATCTGTGAATTCCATGAGGCATTACCTGATGACACCATATGTAGTGTTATTCTCATAGGAGAAAAATCATATGTTTATGATGTAAGAAATGAGAGGGTTACAGAGCAATTCTAGAAGAATTATATTATCTTAATACTAGATATACAAGTTGAGCCTGGTGCCCAATTGAATTTAAATTGGAAGTAAATATGTGTGTATGTGTGTGTGTCTTGGCCTAGTTTTAAGTGTAGCCAAAAAAATATCAATTTTTGACAAGTTTATGGACAAAAATCTGGCTGATGCAACTTTTGTAAGTATGGGCAAATCAATCTGAGGGGGCTCATCATTTCTCAGGAAATTTTTGAGGGCATTTTTACAAAAATCTTGGATTAGGCAAGGTTCCACACTTGAGCAAAAAGCTCATATGGGCATGTTGAGCTTGTTTTAAGTGTAAGCAAATCTGCTGGAGGAGGGCTCATCATTTGTTGAGTTTATAATACAGTCAATACAACTACTTTTTTCATACCATTTCAAGCGTGTTTTGTTCAGTAATTTCTCATGTAAACAAACCTTCAATTGTTACGTCTTGCAAACATGTTGCTTAAGAATGTTGTAGATGATTCTGCAATTGAAAAGTTGCTTTTCGATAGCGATGAAGAGGAAAATGTGGATTTTGGAACGGGAGATGAACACGGGGGTTCATTTTATGTTATTGAAATTGAAGAATATAGTGAAAATGAGGAAGAAGTGGCTGTGGCAGGAAAAATATAAAAGGTTGAGGAATAGAAATAGAATGCAAAGATGTGTGTGATCAAATTTATTAGGTGAGTTTCTAATTATCTTTCAAGTAAACTGCATATGTGCATACTTATTACTATACTTCCACTTCAATATATAAAATTTTCACTTAAATTGCTTGGATAGTTTAAACAATATTTGACATCTTGTCTTGCTGTGCAACCTTCACGGGAGATAGCCAAATTTAAATGGTATTTCATGGCAAAAAAATTGTCATTTAAATGGTATGCGGATGGGTTAATATGGATATTGTCACACATTCCTTTTATTTTATACTGTTGTAAATGGAAAAAATTATGTACGGTAAATGTTTTGTACATTATAGAGAAAAAATGCAAAATATCCCCCAATTTTAATTCGATCCACCTCTGAATCGAATTTTTACATATTCTCACGCCGGCACATATGTTGTTCTATTTTGCTTCTTTTACTTGCCTTGCTTAATTAACTCTCGCTAATTAGCATTTTTTTGGAAGAAGTCAACTAGAACAACATATGGCGGTATGAAAAATATGCAAATTAAAGAATATTTTAGTAATATAAGGGCCCTAGCAATTAGCTTCGTCGACTAAGAGTACTCTTTTAAACATCTTCAGCTAGATCGTATTACTACGCGAGGACGTTTAAAATGTTTGGGTGTTGAAAAAGTTTGACCTACTTTTTATTTCTATTGTTTGTTAATAGATGGCGCTGATAGTACCTCCTCTTTCTCTCTCCCCTCTTCTCCTCTCCCCCTCTTTCTCCTCCTCCTCTGCTGTATAACAAATAGCACAAACATAAAATCAAGATTTTGGAGAGCAAAACATAAAATTTGCATGCATCTGATGTCGAACTAGAAACTTTATCTTTCGGGGAGTCAACATTATTTTTTTACTCAGTCGTCATATAACATGAACACACGCAAACATTCACATGTGCTTTTATTATTTTGTGTTCGGTAAGTACAAGTATATTCTTACATAAATTATTGTTTAATTTAATAAATTGTAAACTCGAAGCCTGCTATACTAACACTCCTTCTGTGTTTCATTATACTATTGAAAGCGAATGTTGCGTGCATACGGAAATAACACAGAAAAAAAAAAGCGGATGGAAGCAATTTAAAATCAGTGGAGCAAGGTTAGTATTACGAGAACGTAAAAACATGTGCTTTCATTCAACTTCGAAAAATAAGAATAAATATGTGCATACAGAACACATATGCTTTCTTTTCACAGTTGTAAAATCATATAAATTGTACATGAAGTAAGTTACGGGAAGGCTCTTTCTTTTATGTCTGTGTATATGTATGTTGTACAATTAGGTACAAGTATTGTACAATTAGGTACAAATTGTTGTACAATTATTTCCCCCAGTTGCCCAGTTGGAGTTGGGGGCATAACACTGGTACTATTTGTACTCACAGTGCTTACTCATGTATTTTGTTTAATATTTTATTTCAAATTCACTGTCAGAAACTAGTGTTGCCAGTTCCTGGATGTAGGTTTACCTACTCTGTTGGTTGTCACTGTCAAGCTTCCAGTATTCGTACAGCATAAAAAGCTATAACCCCTCTCAAAATATATACATTGTATACGCCAAGATGCTCAATAGCCTAGCAACACATCATGAAAAAACATGCCAAGAGGACCCAGTGGGTTTATAAGTCAGTGCTACCAACTCCTATTTGTAGGTTAGCTTAGCCTGTGAAAGATCATATAGTAGAATTTTTGTAGAGTGGGTAGGCAACACCAACGAGCATCAAATAATGATTTCGAGCCTCAAATAATAATTCGAGCCTCGTCAGTGCTGCCAATTCCTATTTGTAGGTTAGCTTAGCCTGTGAAAGATCATATAGTGGAATTTTCTTCGGATAGGTTGGCAAAACCCAAGCCTCAAAAAAGAAACATCCAATAGAGTTGCCAAATATAAAAAGGGGGCAATGGGTCCCCCTCATAAAAGGCTACAGTAAAAACCCACAGTGTTGCCAACTCTATGCCCCCAACAGTGTTGCCCCAAACATAAAAGGTACATGGGCCCCTCAGGCCCTTTGATAAAAGTTTACAGTGAAAAACCCAGTAGGTTAACAACACTGTCAGAAAATCTACGGCAGTGTTGCCAGATGTAAACAGGAGGCCCATTGCCCCCTCATAAAAGGCTACAGTAAGGGCCCACAGTGTTGCCAACTCTGTCCTCAAAATATACATCATAAAAGGCTACGACGAGCCCCACATGATGATTCGAGCCCCAAATGAGGATTCAGAACTCTCTAAATGCCTCTACTTGGTTGTTAGAGGGAAACTGATCTTTCCGAACTTTCTTTGAAGTAAAGTAATGTTTCAATCAGGACTTCAAAGAAACTACTTGCTCAACAAGAAATTGATTACTGGCAATTGCGACGTAATCCACATCGGAGTTTATGCGATTCAAATAGCGATACATAATAATTATATCTTTGTTTACCTAAATTTCAAAATTCAAATTCGAAACATTTGTTCTTTAAAAAAAATACGATTATCACTAATCTCCTTACACTAGTTAGTGCTCCTCACCTTCTTTTCCTCCAAAAAACAACAAACAAATATTCTTTCTTTCTTCTGCTTTATATCTTCTAGGTTTATTAAGAAATATGTCGTTCCACTTTTCTGCCTTATTATATATAACTAGCTGATTGCCCGGCGTTGCCCGGGTATTTATTTATACCAATCTTCTATTACACAGGAAAATAATGAATTCTAACTATAGTGTAAAATGAACTTGGAGTGTCATTATTCATCGTACCGACCCCGTAAACTATGGATTCCACACTAATATCCGTCCTTTTCGATTATTTTTACATGTCACCCCTTCCCACCCCCTATGGGTGTCAGGTGTGTCTTGGGGAGTTGAACGGCATTGGGAGTGTCACTATTCATCTTAGCGACCCCGAAAACAACTATGGATTCCGCACTAATATGGGTAGTTTTGGATTATATTTGCATGTTATCTCTCCCACCCACACCCCTAGGGGTGCCAGGGGTGTCTTACCCCCACAGTATTTCTTTCGAGATTGCAAGTGATACGTGATCCAAGTTTGGTTGAAATCGATGCTGGCGTTCTAGAGTTATGCTGGAACAAACACACACACACACACACATATCCATTTTTATATTTTAGAAGATATATGTCCATGTACGTGAATTGGGGGGGGGGGGGGGCAGAAAGTGCCTTGCCTCCTGTTGAAGCAGTTCCACGTCTCTTTTGGCATTGGGGTTTTCAAGACATTAACACACGGATGAAAGTCAGATTACGACGACCAAAGTGAAAGGGTGGAATGGCCTTGGAGGGATTTACAAAGCAGAAGAGCACGATAAGTCAGTCAGATTAACTATTGTTGCTACTCAACCTAGCTGTCTCTCTGGGTTCTACCCATATTTGTTTGTGAAAACAGATTTTTCAGTTCCATGTGTTCGCAATTAGGGCATAGAATTTCTTCTCAGCTTTATGTGTTAGCAGGTAGGACAATTTAGGCATTGTTCGCAATTAGGACTGCTCGCAACTAGGACACTACCATTTAACTCCATTGCAAGTAGAAAATAGTAAAAGTTATTATAGTACAAAATTTGCAAAAGTTGAGCTACAGCGCCTTGAATAACGTGGTGTGGAAAACGCGCACGGTTCTGCGCTCTCTGGCTGGTTCCACTCGAAAATGATCCGCTAGAGGCGCTGGTGTTGACCCCGGTGCTTGGTGTTCGACTGCTTATAATGGAGTAAATTGAGTTTTCGCTGCAACGTCTGATTCTTTTACATGAAGCATTTCTATGAATGTGATAATTGCTATGATATTTGGTACAGTGGTCGCGAAGATATTAACGAACTTTCTAGACAGTCGACCACGTCCTGTTATCGTCATACTTTCGTTAATAATACGGGAGAAAAAAATACGCGTGGAATGCTCTTGGCAACTAAATTTTTGTGTATGAATTAGGTTCATTATTTTTATCATCATTTATTTTAAAGATATACACACTGAAGCATTTGTATTTTGGATATTTACTGTCTCTTTTCTTCCGCTTTAAACTAATCGCGGCGATGATGATAATGATGATTGCATGAAAGGACAAGGGGAACCTCACAAAACTTTCTTAGTGCCATCGACATGAGTGTAAGGCAACTTTCAAACCAATGGGACAAGCGACACGGGATGTTCACACTGTCACATTAGTGACACACACTTCCAGACTGTAAAATAGCATTCATTGCACATGAGGGTCCAAACAGCAAACGACAAGTTCATATGGCGTATTCACGTGCTACTTGTTACTTCGGTCGGAAAGCTCCTTAAAGGAAGGGTGCTGAGATCGAAGCGGCGCGCTACAGGGGGAGTTCCCAACTAAGTGACAAGCGACATGGTGCCTTCAGTCTATTAGCAAGCGTTCGCTGCTAATTGTGTGAACAACAGATAGGCGACACGATAAACCGCACATTACAACTACAGATCTAGGCGACACGATAAGCCACACGTGTCGCTTTGTTGCTCAAACTGGGCCATTTCCTCAATAGCTTGCAACATGTTGCCGTGGTTTGTTGTTCGCGCATACGCAATGCAATGAGTGTCTTGCTTTAGTGAGATTGCGCACCAAAGCGACAAGCGGCACGCGACACTTATCGCTTGAGGATTTCACCAACCGAACGCTGGCCTGTGCTTCCCGTCATGCCGCTACGATGTGAAATGTTGCTCTTGATTGGCTCCTTTCCAAGCAACATGTGTCGCTTCGGTATGAAAGTTGCCTTGGACCGAATGACCCGTGTCGCATTGGTGTGAAATCCTCGTATCGTTTTTCGCGTGTCGATTTGGTCTAAAATCTCCTTGAGGAAACGGTGCAGTCAGAGCTTGTGTCCCTACGGTTCGAAAGGCTGCATTGATTTCCGACTGCTAGCTTTCAAGCGACACTTGTGGTTTGTCGCCTCGGTATGAAATATCTCTCAGGATACTATTTATATTCTAATAACATAGAATAATAAACTCTAATACACAGTCCAAGACCTGACGTCCGGAATCACATTGCGATGTTTCTTCTGCTGTTACGCATGTTATTTATTTATTAATTTTATTTTACTTTTCTTTCCAAATTAATGCCATTTCGTGACTGCAAATAACTCCACAAATATAACTGTTTCCATCAATTCACGTACCTCATTTCAAGACAAACAAATCTACATAATATATTCCAAAAACTAACAAAGCCGCATTACTTTCATAAGAAAATTAGCACCGACATTGATCGCACTGCCATCTATGTTTCTCATCCGTCTGGGGAGTGAGTTTCTTGGGTCGTTTTCCACACTACGTTATTCAAGGCGCTGTAGTTGAGCTAACTGTTTCTTTCAAAGTTCACTTTATGCACAGAAAGGATAATCTGGACTGGACGATTCGGATTGGAACCATTGTGTGCCTCCAACAAGTATCTAACCAGCGATACCTTGATTACAGTGCGACGACGTTACCACTTCGCCATCAAGTAGGCATTAACCTAGGCTAACTGTCTTCTCCGGTTATATAAAACTTAACAAGTAAATACAATAAATGCAGCAAGTGAACTTTGTTAAAATTGAAAATTTGCACTTGAATTTTGAACTCCAGATACTTCATAACTGCTCGAAGTTTCTTCTCCTTTCCCGGCGACCATTCAAGCGCTAGTTCTTTGCGCACTTCTTTTTGTTTTGAGGACGATGTACAAGAATAGAAATACCTCCGCTACTGAACCATCCTTGAAACGTGTGTCCATATCTTAACTAGTTATTACGGCAGAAAGAAAACCACAAAATTACATGGTTTACAAAGAAATAAATGAGACAGACGGACTTCAAGTTTATATCGCCAGAAAGCATGATTTGCTATTGATGATGCTATGCCCTGCGTTGTCTGCCTGCTACTGTCACTCTGGTTTCAATTAATGAATCACTTCGTTAAGCTTCGACCTCATTCCTTAATTTTTGAATATTTGTTAAGTGTTCTTGAACATAAGAATCATTTTGGCCCCGTTGTTACCTCATCAGAAGTGTGAAAGCACCTTCGGGTGTCCAGCCTTCGGAGGGTGTGAATGAAAGTGTTAAACATTGAAGTA
This sequence comes from Lepisma saccharinum, assembly GCF_977018435.1. Lineage (NCBI taxonomy): Eukaryota > Metazoa > Arthropoda > Insecta > Zygentoma > Lepismatidae > Lepisma > Lepisma saccharinum. Next base: position 101,603,965 of record NC_139233.1, read on the forward strand.
GGCCGCGAGCAGAAAAGTGTAATGAAGTGTTAAAAACAGCACAAACTGTCGATATGTAGGAGCGTCTCGACGAAGGGTGTAATAAGATTTTTTGTATTCCTGTTATTACTGAATTCCTTAACGTGAATTTATTGTAATAAAGGTTTCACAATAGCACACAGAAAATATGTATATATATATATATATATATATATATATATATATATGCATATATTTGCTACATTTGTAAAAAAACACAATTCGTGGCTGTAGAGGTTCAGGAAAGAAATTCAAATCCAGGTAGGCCTCCATAAAAGCATGATAAAACTTAAAGTGTTTCATTTGAGAAAACATCCAGTGAATGAAGGAACTTAATTCATGTAAATGAATCTAATGCTGTGGCATTAGAGACGAGAGAAAAAAATGAGGTAATGTCATAACAAATATAATACAGACATTGCATAATTCAAAGTTGCTTTTAATAAAAGTTTTTCATTCCCTAGGGAAGTAAGTTTACTGAAATTAATACTGCATCAAATAAACAAGGTCAGAGATTTGAATGTTGAAAAATGCAGTATGCAGAGAACTTTGTTGTGAAAAAATCATAAACACGGTTCTCAAACATTTGAGAAAAGAATTGTGACTTTTGGCGACTTATTTTTAAATAAATATGCACACTATTCTGTAATGCTTTAACTTGGAGTTAACCAAATTTTAAGCGACTAACTGCACTTGCTATTCAATGTAATAAAGTTGAATCAGCGCTGTTCAAAAATAAATGAACGGAAACAAAATATAAGAATATTTTCTATTTATCTACAATCTAATCAAGAAGCTGTTTCAAGAAGAAAATGTGGAACTTATTTCTATTTATAAATTCCGGAAAGTACAAAAGCCACTTCATTTTTCACTTTCTTTGGACGCATTTCCCAAATGATTTATCTACGACCCACGAACTCATTTCTCTTATTTCCCGGTTTTACAGGATTTCTAGGTTAGTAGGAATCGTGACAAAATATAACCCACATGATACAACCACGTGTGTGCGGAGTCGGAGCAATCCTGCGTTGTGGATGAATGAACAAACGAGAAGAATATTTATTGTTTCTCCACCTCAATAACAGCATACATTGATTTGACCACCCTGAACACCATATTTTCAAATAAATCGGTGATGTTGAATGGGGTACATTTATTCTCGCCCAGGAATACTGTAAAAGGGGTTTTGTCACTAATGATGGATTATTTTCTTTGCAGTTCTGATTTCGCATTCTTTAGTTTTTTTTTTTTTTTTTTTTTTTTTTTTTTTTTTTTTTTTTTTGCAGGGTGGGCATTGGGCCTGTTCCTACTTTCCCTCTATCTCCTCTCTATTTTTCTTTCTCTATCCTTCCTTCTCTCTATCCTCACCCCTTTCTCGCATACACACGCTCTTTCTGTCCGCATGTGTCTTTCTCTCTGTACATGTGCTTCTCCTTCTCTCTCTCTCTCTCTGGCTGATTGTTTTATTCTTCTCCTATCATCACTCTCTCTTTCCACTTTCTACCCACTCCTTCTATCCCTCTCCTGTCGTCTTTCCTATCTCCATCATCTCGGACTAGTCTATTGCTTTCTGTTAACCTCTCTCTCGCTCTCTCTCTCTCTCTTTGTCTGTCTCTGGCTTAAGTAGAGGTTGAGACAGATTGGGTTCTGAACGAAGGGCTGCCATTCTCATAACTAGACCTCGGATTTTAGGTTTTTAACCTATTTTTTTCCTTTGCAGGTAAATAGGAAATATCAAGATATGTCTGCGATTCACCAAGAAACTAAACAACTAATGAAGTTTTATAGTGCCTAAAATAACCTATTTTGCTTGATAGAACCTATTTTAGGTTTATATACCTAAATCGAACTTTTTTTAGGTTTTGCATGATTTTTATATCACGCAGAGGTATTTACTCTGTCTGGTGACAAAAAATGCAATGACAAATGTATTTGAAACCTCCTTTGTATCGATTTTCCTCCCTCCAAGTCCATGGTCTTTTTTCAAACCGCTAAACAAAGCAAAATGCCTGGCGCCACTGTTGTCACATGTATGGAGAAAATTCCACGCATACTTATATCCCAAAATTCAAGGAGCCATCCTGGTATTGTGCAGCAAATTATACATACGTAAGTCATATTTTATTAAACAAGTAACTTTTGCTAACAGGACAAGTATAGTATTACAATAATTTGTGGATAAAATTGAAAATTAATATTTTGTTATTATGTGTACACCTATTAAAATTCCTTACGGTTGTTTCTAAATTTTGATTTAAATGATTGTACGTAATCAGTATTTTTCAGTAATTTTGAACAATTTAAAGTTTTTTGTAACCTACTTCAGGATTTTTTAACCGTAATTTAAGATTTTTAGAACCTATTTTAAAATTTTTAGAACGTATTTTAACATTTTTAGAACCTATTTTAGCATTTCAAAACCTATTTTAGGACTTTTAGAGCCTATTTTAGGAACCTAAAGTGAAACTTTTTAGAACCTATAAATCCGTAGGTTTATTCATAACACGTTTGATGCAGTAGTTCTTGACACACTTCCGTACATGACGCTTTGGAGCGTTCTGATAACCGTTTGATTGAAACTTTGACATCGAAGGATATATTTTTCCTAAGCTTGAACTTTCTGGATTTTGGGAGTACGTACATATTCAAGGTACTTACTTTGTTTACAATCGCTTTTCCTATTGGCGTAATATTTGAAGGAGAAGGCGTAGGGGTTCGAACGCCTCTCCCTAATTGCCAGTCAGCAATGTGGGGATCCTTTATCGACTCATAAATTTTGGTATGTGGACCCTGTTATTTAACTTATTGCTTCCCATGTTGTACATTCTGTGTATTATCTAAGGGCAAAATAAACAACATGTTCCTGTGATCGTAAGGTGCGCGCCTGTCACGCGAAATGCCGGGGTTTTCATTGATTGACCGAATTGGTGTTTTAAGTCCACGTTACGCACAGTAAGGCTAATCGGGACTGGACCTACAGTGTAAAGTGGAATCGAACCACCATGTTCCTCCACCGGGTATCGAACCCGGGACCCCTTGGTTACAAGGCGGAAATGCCGGGTTTAGATTTACGGGGTAGATGATCGAAACTCTCCCGACAATGTCCCTGTATAACGCGGCTCTGTGGATTACCCAGCCCCTAATAAATGAGTACCTGCGTGGTGAAGCCGGCCGGAGCGTGGTGCTGTCACATCTTCTCCACGAAAAAGGCCGAGATTGTAGAAGACCCCTCCCCCATCCTGTGTGCTTTCATGGCACGTTGCAATGCAATGCATACCTTTCGTTTTTTTTTATATTTAAAGGAAGAAAACAGAGGAAGGAAAGGGAACACACTTTTGGACGAGCTGATAAAAAAAGGATACAAGCTATTGAAGAAGGAAACTATGGATAGAAGCCAGAGGCGCAACCACGAATTTTTGTCTGTGGGGGCAAGTATCAGGATAAACGTACCAATAATAATAATAAGAAGAAGAAGAACAAGAAGAATGACATTATTATTATTATTACTACTAGTGGTAGTATCAAAGACTATACTCATAAATTAATCAAAAAGGTTGTAGAAGTCGGTGACAACGCATTTGTGTGGAACAAACGATTTGAAATATTTTTTCAACACAGTCAAATTCATATTATCTAATAATAACTTTCATTTACAACATATGTTTAACACATATGCAACATGGAGCTACACAAAATTAGAAAATACATATGCAACATGGTAGCACTAAATTGTGTATGTATTCAAAGTTTATTCAATACATATATACAACACATATTATTGAAATACATTACATTACAGAAAACAATGACAATGCGAGCGAAGCAAGCAAGAAAATTTTTAGATCTAATTCTTGAAATTGAAAACAATATTGATTTAATAGGACGCAAATTATTTCACTGGACGCCATGGCATTCCTCTTTTACAACTTATTTTCATTTAGATCGCTCGGCGTCCATGGCCGACTCCCGCCGCCCCCTAGCTACGGCTCTGAACTTGACCAGACTGAGAAAGCAGGCATTTCAAGCTAAGCGAGCAAGAAAATATTTCGAAATGTATTTTTATTTGCATAAAATTTGAAATCGAAGGGGACAATTACTCCTATAGGCCCCCATGCAGGTGCACTTGGCCGTCAATGTTTGCCCCGCTCCTGCCCCCCTAGAATCGACTTCCGTCGAAGGTTGGGGGCAATGCATCCCCTGTACCCCTGAGGTTGCGGCACTGATAGAAGTAGCTGGAAACTGTAGGAATCCGAATAGGCAGAATAGCCAACCAGATTATAATGGCTATTATTATGATTATTTATAGGTTATATGATTAATAAGCCACATGAGACAGTTTGTTGGCTTACATGAGCATTTTATATCGCAGAGAGATTTTACTCATTCTTTTAACTACAACAAATTTCATTCTGTTACAGACTGAGACTATCGGTAAGACACTTACTATGTATTGTTGACTCGCATAACTAATTTAGAAAGCCAGTTGGTAAATTTGTATCGAAATATGGTGGTTATTGATACTTTTTCTTTCAAATGATTATTGAAAACTTTTCTATGAAAATCTAATAAACCAATACAGTGGATGTCATGTAACGTTTCGACGCTCTTTTTAGAATTGTACAAGGAAATACAATAAAAAGTGAAAGCTTTCTTGATGTAAATTTCTAGGACAAACACCGACTGACTTTTCTGAATTTTAAGTATTTTTGTTATGTGTGTGTTCATGCTGTACGTGCATTTTTTTGCGTCTCTCACAGCATACATGTGTACTTTTTGTGTTTTTTCCTTTTGGTGTTTTTTTCTTTGGTGTTTTCTTTCTTTTGTGTTTTTTGTGTGTTTTTCTTTTTTGTTTTTTAAATTTTATTTCGTATTTTGATGTTTTATATTTCGCAAACTGTTAGATATTCAACTCAATTTGTAAAATGTAAAGTAAAGATGGTTAAGTATAAGAAAAGGTTTGTGCTTTAACTTCCCCATCCAAAAGAATAAGTAAATAAATAAATAAATAAATTGTAGCCATTATCCATGGCGAAGTGGTTAGCGTAAAAATTCTGGTAGAAATTCTGGATATCAAGCATGAATGATTTCATGTTACCTGGTTTCCTTCATTAGTTCACCATTCGAATACCTTCTTCAGGCGTGTCGAATACCTTGTTTGGAAAATACATTTTGTTTGTCAAATGGTATCATGCCGACTTTAATGGGGGGGGGGTGTTACCTTAGCCCTATGGAACTTCAGCCTTTGTCCTGGAAGGCGAATTCCCTTTTCAAATGGTTATTTTTTAAGGGTCCGCAGCTGTGATTCTTCTAGGGGAGAACAAGAATAGACAAACACAACGCTGTTTAACTAGGCCAATTATCCAGTCAACGCAAATAAAAAATGGGCAGAACTCATAACAAATTCGGGAGAATTGCATTTTAGCTCACAGATCTAATTACTGGAAACGTTTTCACACCAGCCCCGCAAACCCCTCCCCCCCCCAATCCACGTGCTATTCTAGGGAACAATCTCAAATTCTAAGAAAATCGTTTGTAGGATTCGAGTGATGATGTGTCTGAGCAAATATTTTTTCTGTTTAATTTCTAGTAGTTCAGAAACAGAGTCGGCTTAATATATATACTCTATAATTGAAATTGAATTATTGTTTTAAGTTCACTTTGTTCACAGATAGGCTACTCGGGACTGAAACTAGAGTTTAAAGTGGGATCCGAACGACTGTGCAACGTGCCTCTACCTGGTATCGAATCAGATCCCATTGATTACAAGGCGATGGTGTTACTACTACGTCATCAGAGAGGCCCATATATTCCATAAATATATTGCATTATTAATCTCAAAGTTTAAAAAGGGAAGCAATTTTAGTGAAGCGTTTTGAATTTCGGACTGAATAGAATTTAATTATTTTTACAAAATGCTGGAACTGTAGATTATTAATTATCCATAAAAACAGTATTTACTTTCATGTACAGGTGTATCAGTGAAACGTGACAATGCACCGAAAGTCGCGTCACTGGAAACGTTCATTTCTATACATGTGGTCCGTAGTCTCGGTATTCGGCAGTATTACCTTTATGCACGAAACCAAGGGAGGAGGAAGAGGGGCGGGGAGGGGGCTTGTGGACAACTTGATATACCCAAAGTTTGTTTTCTCATGTGGCCCTACAGATAAACATTATTCCTTAGCTTCTACACTGTAGCATAAACTTTACTTCAACCATGAGAGATTCCTCACATTTCCTTGTCGCTTTTCGGTACAGGTTGTATAAATACTGGCTTAGACCCTGAATATGTTGTTATTCGCAGCAGAGATTAAATAAATATCAGTTCCGAAATCGGTTAGTCATGTAGCTCAACTGCTTCTAAAAATAAATCTCAACGTTCTACTGCTATATTTGCATGTTGCTATAACTAAAATTAGGATTTTGTAAAACTCTCCTCATTTGGTGGCTATGTCTTTTGTTTCTTCTTGTCTTAACCCTAGAGCACTAACCATGAGTAAAATATAACATTCCCAACTGTTTTGGTTGCTCCTCCCGTCCTTGGCGTTGAAGTGGCACCCCCTCCCAGATATGCCTCGGGCCATTAGTTAGCAACAAGATACCAAAGGGAGGGGTTGGCGTCATCTACTGTCTGGGCACTACAGCTCTGTTAATAGAAGCTAGGGAGTAATGTTTACTCATAGTTAGTATGTGTAGAAAATGTGGTGCGTAAAATTTATTCAATTTAGCACTAAAGGTATGTATATTTGTGAGTCAAACTGATCCATGTTCAGTATGTATGACTGAATAATAGTAGCATTTTTCATACAATTTTACTGATAATGTATTGATTGATTGAATTGTTTTTTAAAGTCCACTTTATGCACAGAAAGGCTAATCGGGACTTGACCTGCAGCTTAAACTGGGATCCGAACTACTTAGTGCCTCCACCGGGTATCGAACCCAGGACCTCTTGATTACAAGGCGGCGACGGGAGCCAACCACATTCTGTGTCAAGTGCAACAAGTCTGTTTCCAGTTATCATGAAAGCAAAATTAGTCCAACATGCATCTGAATGTAAAAATGTTCGCTTTCCATTATTTTATATTAATTTACATTACAACTTCTATATATATTTCTATAATGATTATTATTGTGATAAATAAATATTAGTAAATTATATTGCTATCCATTATGTAACTAAATTATGAATACACGTACCAAATTATAAAATTTTAGTTAATTCTTTGCTAAAAACATTAATAATAGAAGGTGAGTCATATTTACGCATGGTAAAAGTAAGGTTAGTGTTCTAAGGTTAACGTGCACCAACACCCACTTCTCCGTTTGACCACCACTGAACACATTTTTGGAAACTTACCTGCCAGTTGCACAAGTCGTGTCTGATTTTGGAGGTTCCTGAATTTGGAGTTGTTGAGCAGGCTGCGTGTGTTCCTGCTGGGTTTTAACGCCAGATTTTGCGGCGGACATCTCAACCACAGGCTCGAAGAAATATGAAGGAAAGGCACAGAAACTAGAACACGCACAGAATACACCTCTTCAGCTTGTAGCGGCACACTGAACCATAACAACCAGATTCAAGAAGGAGAGTTTCACGTTGACACTCAAATTGGCGCAAACGAGCCTGCTTCAGTAACACATCTGAGGCAATTATGGCGCCTCTACCGTCGATACTTAACTGGAAGATTCCGCAACTACGGACGAGCCTTACTTTGTTTCGTGATGTCCGTCACAAGCTGCCGTCCCTTCTAGCATACGTTGACGAAAGAAGCGAAAAAGCGTCACTTACGAAGAGCAAGCGGTTTCCGTTCGATTTCAACGCTCCAACACCTCCAGGAAATAGCTCTCAATGCTGTCGGGGGCGTGCATAGCTTTGTGATATTTCCTTTACGATTTTTGCCCTTGTACGTTTACATCAGTTTCCTGTACGTCATCCACTCGAGCTGAAACCAGATGCAAAGGAGGAAGAAATGAAAAATGTTACTTGGCGTGTGACGTCCTGTTTGTTTCGACGCCTCTCATCTTCGAACCCTTTCCATATGCAAAACTTCACTTTTCATTTCGTTCCTGTTTTCCAGGTTAAACTTCAGACATGCATGTTTGGGTAACTGGCAGCGTAATAATCAGTGTGTAGATTATGTACCGTACTTTCCCTGTGAGATAAATACTATCTCACGTTTCAGTTCACGACAAATCGGAACCTTGTTGCTCTCATTCAGTATTGGTTGCACTTGGCAGGGTAAGGGAAAGTGCATGGCGAAAAGGTGACACAACCAACCAGACAAAAAATGATTGGAGTTGCGGCAGAAGGAGCATAGGGGAGGGGTGAGCAATAGTATTTAACTCGGAACACGTAGCCCAAATCGACTATTTTAAATGCACAGGGAGCGTCCTTTTATTTCTTTTGTAGTTATTCTGTTTGGCAAGATATCATTTTACCATATACACTAAAAGTCAAAAACAGATAATGCTATATGAAATTTAATATTAGTTGAAATACAGTAAAACCTCGTTAATCCGGACTAATGGGGGGGATAAATTGACCGGTTTAACGAAAGTCCGGATTAACTGAAATAACCTAAAAGAACAATATAAAGTGCATTAAAACTCCGTTTATAGCAACAAAACACGTTTATTATGGTGTATTTAAAGGGCATTAACCTAAAGACACTGTACAGTACAGTACGAAGTCTGCGGGAAACAGGATTCCTTCAGTGGTTGACTGCCTTTTCTTTGGGAAGTTCTCTTGTTGACTTCTAGCCACATTTAAAACCTTGCATTCTGCTTTTTTTTTGCCTTTTACCTGGTCGGATTAAGGGAAGTCCGGCTTATCGGGGTCAGGATTAACGAGGTTTTACTGTAGGTACTTCCGATTATAATTTTTCTATGCTGATTACTACGTGAAAAACAGACATGAATTTATGGGGTGGGGGGTGAGTCCAACCCGACACATACTAAGGAATAATAGGCAGTACAAAAGACCGGCGAACCAATGCTTACATACGACAAAGTCTCCCACTCAACTGGAATTACACAGAGTGACAGACCACACTCTCGTCAACATCTATACTAACCAAGGAAAAATGTAACTAAAGATGGACGATATCGGGAATTTGATATCGTAATATATCGTCAGGAAAATATCGTCACAGACTTTACGATACGATATTTTTTTCCGTATCGTGATATGGGCGATATGTCGTCTCCAAGGTACATATCGCCAAAATATCGTGACGATATATTGCCGCCACGATATATTTTGCCAATATTTCGTGAGGATATATCGCCAAAATATAGTGACAAAATATCGTATAGTCGATATCGCCTGGACGATATATTTTCAATATTGCAATATCTTGTCCGGACGATATAGCGTTAAACCCGGCGCGGTAACCCTCTGTTGCCGCGCTTCCCTACGAAGGAACTCGAGGTTAAGAAATCAATTAGGTATAGTGCTTAGCCAAAGCAGCCAGTAGGAAAATAGGATTTTGTAAAAATAACCGCCCTGGGCTGTGATTCCACACCGGTTCGTGGCTAGGCTAAAAAAAAAAAAATCGTATTTAACTCCAGACAGAGAGATGAGATCAATCATCTTAAATACACAGGCGTCGTATTCTATGAAATGAATTTAGCAGCCTGAGTGTGGCTTGATACAAAGAACAAATAATTTCTCTTGTTCCTTCACATTTAATTTTTACTATTTTCTAATCTAATCTATCTCGGGAATCCCTGGAGCAAGGCCGCGCATAACGTCGGAGAAGGAGTGGGTGTGGGTGGAGCGAAGGCTGGGAACTGCAGCCCCTTTTCCCCCACACCGGTGCGAAATCTTGGGGGGAAAAGGGGATTATCCCCCACCAACAATCTTGGTCTGAAATTGCCCCCCACCAACAAAATTTTCCCGGGAGGAGAGTTTTTGTTCCAATAACAAAATGTAAGCAATTAGTTTAGTTGTGACTTCAAACAGTGGCGGCGATTGGATTCTAAAACCGCGGGGAGGGGGCAAGGTGCCAAAACTGGGGGGCAAATACAGTATATTTCCCTTTGTAGATAAGGTTTAACATAGTGCGGGGGCAAAAGTGGCGAAAAGTGGGGGGAACTGCCCCCTCGCCTTCCTAATCACCGCCACTGACTTCAAACATACCTTGCAACGGATAATATTATCGAAAACATATACTGTGAGTGTAGTGTGGTTGAGAGTGTTGAATGCTTTCTTCCTCTGTCTCTTTCAATAGATCATTACACCTATAACAACATACTCAAGGGGTCCCTGGATAGATCCACATCGTGGTTCGGATCCACTTTAAACTGTAGGTCCAGTCCCGTTTAGCCATAGTGTACATAAATTGGACTTAAAACACCAACTCAATCAATCAATCAATAACAATATAGGAACAATAGAAGTAAAAGAAAAATTCAAGACCAAAATAACTATGAAATCTAATTGATTTATATAAATAGGAAGAAGAAACTTAACAAAAGGATTAATTGATTGATTTGGTGTTTTAAGTCCATTTTATGCACAGTAAGTCTAATCGGGACTGGACCTACAGTTTAAAGTGGGATCCGAACCACTATGTGCCTCCACCGGGTTTCGAAACCCTTGATTGCAAGGCGATATATCGGTGTTGATCTAGCACCGTGAGGAAATCGTACTGGATTCGAAACTAGAAAGCTACATAACAGCTAAAATGGTACTTATTGATAAATTGACAAGGTCTTATTGAATGGAAAGCTGCTTCACAGACTGTAGATTCCGCAGAGGAAAATATCTCGTAGGCATAAGCAACGATTGGGCTTGATTTCTACGGGTTCAAATCAAATAATACCGAAAAAGCCGTTTTCAATTGACGTATTTTATTATTATTATTATTATTATTATTATTATTATTATTATTATATACACAAACATAATTCTAGATAGCATGACACTTTAAGTTTCAGTAGTTATACCGAAATGTAATACTGAATCAAACTTGTGCATTCACAGAATCATGGGTTGAAATTTCTACACCAAGGAAGAGAGCAGAATTCTCACCCCTCTTGACTCATCTCAGCAAACTTTCATTTCTGTTGGATTTATTATTTTAGAAAACTATAAAATATTTTAGAGTGCTATTGAGCGAGCAGTGAAGCAAAACAATTTTACAAAATCTATGGTTACAACCACAGACAACAAATATAAGTCAATAACTTCAAAGTAATACTCGTAAGTATAAACTTGATGTCACTCTTGCATAAATATTTCTCTTACGAATGGAGAGAGCAAAACAATGGCTAAATTAATTTCTGTTCAAAGAGAGAACGACATTAATTTATTTTGCACCTGCACTTTCAAAGCAATAAGTATCGTAGAAATGGTCGGATTGCGAGCGGAGCGGGCAAGAAATTTTTTACTATAGCTGTTGTCCAGTCTTAGGGCCTGCGTCCTACATGCTGGCAAGGGAAGTGGGGATTGGGGAAGCGACCAATCCAGCGCGATAAGAAAAGCAGCAGCCTGTAGAACAAGGTTCACGTAGTACTTCTTCTCGTCACGTCGCATTTCTCTGCGCCACCTCTGTTGTCTGGTTGGACTGCAGCGTATTCCCCTCTCCCCACTTCGCTTGCCAGCATGTAGGGGGGCCTGCGTAAGAGTAGACAAGACCTACAATATCGGGGCAAAAGTGTGACAATAGAGACTATCAAGATATGCATACGAGTATAGGTATGTACGTATAACAAAATTTATAGATGTATTCGACCTATGTAGCAGATAGCACAGCTCGCTACGACGCCATGGGTCCCGGGTTTGAATCAGGCCCCGATCATATGTGTTCTTTGTGAATGTCCTTTCACGAATTTTCATCATCACTCATCGTCATCGTAGCGATTAGCCAAACATGGAAGAAAAGCGAATAATCAATGAAGCATAGATAACACTGTGGGACCGTAATCCTCGATGCTTCCCGACATTGCGGTGGTCACCATGGCTCCAGCTACGCTAGTGGGTAGGAACTTTTATTAAAATCATGAATATTGTACACATTATGCTTTGTACACTCCTGTTCACACAAAGTGGCACACTTGATAGGGCTGAACGGTTGCCACTTTATCTGAAGAGGAGTGTACACATTTGTATGTGCCTGTAAAAGAAAACGGCTATTGGGAATATATTGTTCTTGTTAGTTTTATTACTCACTTCTCTGATCATTAATCATTTTTGCAATATTCCTCAATATGTAGATCCCAAGTAGTCTGGGTCTTCCTGACTGAGAACATATCGATGCTAAACGCGTGTTTACAAGTTCAAAACAGACATGCGTCATTCCAACGGGGAAGAATTTTCCTGTGTTCATCCATACAACTGAATGCAAGCAATGCATTTTGCTTGATGTGCGGCAACTGACGCCGTAACTCGGTGATGAGGTATATCTTTCGTTTGCGTCGCTCCGTCCATTTGCCATACAGCAGACAATATAGCCAAGAATTCGTGGTGTGAAAATATTGACCCAACTCTCTCGACTTGAATTGCTCTAACCCCTCACCCCCAAAAGAAAGGTTGTTGACGCAGGGGGACGGTGTTTAATATTGGTGTTAGTGTACCTCAATATTATTATTCATAATTTTAACGATGCCATTTCTTTTAGATAGACACTGATATTTCTTAAAGACTCTTTCCTAAATAAGAACAATTTTGTTAATAGATCATCAGTTCACGAAGGTTGTGTGCGAGGAAGGAGAGGAGGGAGTGCAAGGGACGCAGTGGGATACTATCCCTCCAGATATGAAATAAAATCATAAAATATCCCCCAAGCTAAGATAATGTGCATAAGCATCCTCCTCCACCTACTGCATTGTCTTCACGTTGATCCACATGATGATCCTTCACTCTATCCCCTAACTCGAACAAGCAAATTCCTAGCTAGGAATTTTCAACTCGAGCGTGGTGGAGAAGGGGTTACTGGACCTAAGGGTAAAGGGATAATTGCCCCTGGGCTTCACCTCCTGCGTTTTTGTGCTTCTTTGAAGTAAAACGTAACAGGCGTGGTCTTGGGAACATGTGGGAAATTTATCTAAGATTTTATTTCAATTTCACATTGAGGCTTGAGCCCTTTTGAAAATATTAGGTGGGAAATTACATTTTAAATATCTCGTGTAAAACTAATATTACTGGTAAAAAAAATGTCACGAATTATCAAGTTTGTTTATTTAGGTATTATGTAACAAAAAGGCATCGACTGGTTGAGCAACTGAATCTTTCTACTGGACTCATAACTGTAGTATTTACGTTTACCCAAACTATAAATTTTCCACGATATTTCTTCGAAGAATCACAAAGATTAATTACAAGAACTGGTGATGCACAACAATGCTAAGCGTTCAAATTCAACGTAAACAACGGGGAGTGCGATTTACAAACTATCAGTATTGCCAATTCCGAAATGATCCAAATGAGATCCTACAGATCTCACATGAGATAACAGTTTTCTTGCGAGGGAAAAGGTAAGAAGTTTTATTTACCATGATCAAAATTGCTTCATATTGACTTAAAACTACTGACAATAAAATGAAAGTACAATTGATCTCAGTATACTACTTAAAATGTATTTTCAACTACTAAAAATTTATAAATCATTGTTTTAGTGGAGAGCAGTGAATTCTATGTACAACGTAAGTAATTCATGAATCTTCCAAAAATATACGAAAGAGTGTTTATTTACAATTGAAGACATAAATTGTTAAACGCTGTAAGTGCCACAATAATTCAAACACCGTTTTCCACGTTAAACTGTGAAATGTGCCATGGCTTATAATGTGATAAACGTGTAATGTGGATGGTAGCCCTCTAAGTAGTTCAAAGGGCGTGTAAAGAGGTCACTAGTGTGAACGTTCTTACGGGCTGATCTGCGGAACGATGCGATTTGACAACACTTTTGCTTTTGGCACGTACAACGTTTACCACTTTTAGTCCTCAATTATTGCAAAATATTTAGTAGAATGGCTGTTTTGTTAGGTGATCTCATATGAGATCACTGGAAGCTGATGGACTAATTTCATTTTTTAAATTTGCTTTATTTTACTTCTCTTTTGTGCAACACTTTTGGCTAATTTGCGAAGATGGAGATGAGTGATGATATGATGAAATTAATGAATGGACACTCACAAACATTCACTCCCAGGCCAGGTCAGGATTCGAACCCGGGACCCCTGGAGTCATAGCGCGATGTGATAACCACATGTGCTTTTATATTCCATTTTTCTACTTGGAGAAAGGACTCTCCGATGGAGCAGTGGTAGCATCGTCATCTTGTAATCAAGGGACTCCGGGTTCGATACCTGCTGAAGGGACATAGTGGTTCTGATCACACTTTAAACTGTAGGTCCAGTCCGGATTAGCCTGAATAAGGTGAACTTAAAACACCAAATCAATCAATCAATCTTCTTGGATAAACCTTTAGTGACTGGAGAGGTCAAGGAGATACGAGGAGGTATCAAAAAGTTTTGCCTGTTGAGGTATAATTTGTTTAATAATGGAAAGATTGAAACAATGAACATACCCTTCCACACAGTTGCCATCACGTTCGATGCATTTGTGACAACGTTTTACCCAGCCCTCGAAACCAGTTTGGAAAAATTCCACAGAACACTCCCTGCCTCACCGTTTCAGAGCTGTTTTAACCTCCTGTAGGTCATCGAATCACATGCCACGAAGCACAGCCTTAGCTCAGACTTAAGTAGTTAAGTTCAAAGTGGGAGAAACCGAAAGTGTGGACATGACAAGGAGTGGCAGGCCATCAACGTCGGTGACCGCCGACAACCGTCACATGGATGATGATCTCATTCGAGAGGATAGACCCATCAACATCCAGGAAATTTCCGATGCAGTGCACATGTCCTATGGGTCAGCACATGCAATGATTGAGACTTTGGGATACCATAAAGTCTGTTCTAAGTCTCTGCTTCGTGGCATGAGATTCGAGGACCTACAGGAGGTGTAACCAGCTCTGAACGGTGGGGTAGGGAGTGGAGTGCTGTGTGGAATTTTTCCACACTGTTTTTGAGGCCTGGGTAAAACGCTCGCTCAGTGGCATCGAACGTGATGGTAACTGTGTGTAAGGGTAACGTTGAGTAGAGGACACTACAGGCAAACTCTATGTATGTTCATTGCTTCAATCTTTCCATTATTAAACAAATTATACCTCTACAGGCAAAACCTTTTGATATTCCCTCGTATAACAGTGACTTGCATGGTTTCTCGGCTTTCTCCATACCACTAGAACACCACCATCCACCGTTACTCGTCCTTTCGCCACTGAGAAAGGATTTTTGAATAATTGATACAAGATATGTACGGGGCGAATGTTCTATCCTGGGCGCATATCTCACAACCAAACTACAGTCTGTAGCTATGCCGTTCTTACGAGTGAAGTGATATTTCGCTTCTTCGATCAGAAACTGACGCAACAACTGAAGAATGATTCCATCTGTGTTTAGTATTAACAAGAATAGGAACCCGAATAAGTCGGTGCTCTCCGGGACACTTCGGTACCATCATATTTCATGAGAGGGACTAGATACCTTGTGCCTAATGGATCAGCAAATAACAGAAACGTTTTGCATTTTTAATGGCATTTTATACCTACAAATAAAATAGCAGGATTTTCAACATATTTGTAATAATTTCCTCCAAATTTTTAAAAACTAGAGCCAAGTGACAATTGTCAGTGTCAGATTCGTATTCAGGAGCCTCTAATTATTAACATTCGGGTACTTTGTCCTCAGAAATATTTTGGTTGTTGACCAATGTCTTCAGACAAAAATCCTACATTATATATATATATATATATATATATATATATATATATATATATATATATATATATATATAATTATGATTGTTTAAGAAAGTATTTTATTATTAACAATGTTATACATTTGTAGATTAACCACAACAATAGGTATGAATGGCAATAAGATTAATAAAGGGTGGCTCAATAAGTCATTAACACCCCCAGTACAAGGCCACTGCAGCGAGCAACATGGAAATGGTGATGACCAATCGTTATCAGGCCAAGGGGGAACCACATTGACACCACCCACACGGTCGGCGGCCATCTTGATGTCCGCCATCTTGAATTCAACTTCAGAATTTTAAATAGGAAGGGGGTCGTGCGACATATCAAAATGAGCTAGAATTTCACGAGAAATGCAATGGTGATGGTTTGTTTGACGTATCTTTAACCAGTAAAAAGTTATGACTGAATTCTTGTACCAATTTGCTCCTTTTCGAGGTGTTAGAAAAATGCCTTAAAATTAGTTTAGCGCTTCGGTTATGCATCGAGATCAAAGTGGCGTCTATGGAGAGACGTTCGCATGCCATTGCACATTATTTTAATCGGATACATCCATGGAGAGCTGTGCATTATGAATGGTTGTCGCGAACAAATTACAGTGTGACGCTTCCATTGAATTAAAAGTCCTTCACAGTGACAAGGCTAATGTTTATGTTCATAAGAAAGTTCATAGACAGAATATGTGACCCTTGTCATCTGATAACTAACTTTGGACAGAAACTGCTTCACAACGTTCTCATAGTGTTCTGGTGTTCCTCCCTATTGAAAAAGAAATCTGTAAAAAGTACCTTTTTCCTAAGCAAGGATGAAAAGAACTGTTTGTTTAACAAATCCAAGTACCCCTAAGCATTTAAGGTTCCGTTGATGGAAAATTGACTAACCAATCGTGTTCCACACAGCACGCCACACCATTAACTTACCAACACTAACCATTCAGCTTTGATCTGTCGAAAATGGGTTATCAGATAAAAATCATCGAATATTCTGTTTATGAACTTCCCTATGAACATAAACATTAGCCTTGTCACTGTGAAGGACTTTTTTTAATTCAATGGAAGCGTCACACTGTAAATTGTTCGCGACAACCATTCGTAATGCACAGCTCTCCATGGATGTATCCGATTAAAATAATGTGCAATGGCATGCGAACTTCTCTCCATAGACGTCACTTTGATCTCGATGCATTACCGAAGCGCTAAACAAATTTTAAGGCATTTTTCTAACACCTCGAAAAGGAGCAAATTGGTACAAGAATTCAGTCATAACTTTTTACTGGTTAAAGATACGTCGAAAAAACCTTCACCATTGTATTTCTCGTGAAATTCTAGCCCATTTTGATATGTCGCACGACCCCCTTCCCATTTAAAATTCTGAAGTTGAATTCAAGATGGCGGACATCAAGATGGCCGCCGACCGTGTGGGTGGCGTCAATGTGGTTTCCCCTTGGCCAGATAACGATTGGTCATCGCCAATTTCAAATTCCATGCCGCAGTGGCCTTGTACTGAGGGTGTTAAGTGACTTATTGAGCCACCCTGTAGATAAGATAAAAAACAAATGAAGATAGAATACACCCAAACAAAAAAGTCTGATCTCAAACGTAGAACCTTAAGTAACGAAATTATTATTCGAACAGTCAAGACACTTCGCCACTGAGGCAATACTTTAAAATAGTTTATCGCAAACGGTGTACGTATAATTTCATGTTTCCAATTTAATGGTCATGAAAGAGGAAAATATGATCCCCAAGTTCAATGTATAAAGTTTATCTCAATCACTTTACCACAGAATCCGATCACCACACATCACAGTGACACATGCCAAAATCCATCAGCAGGAATTGAGAAGAGAAGTGGATTCTTGGCAGTGCTACAAGAAGAACCACAGCTAGTCCCATCATCGTTTTTTCGTTAAAGGGGTTCAAAACGCGGCATTTAAGCTGTACTACCTCATGGATTATCATGATTCACAATCGTCAAGCCTTGGAACAAGAAAGAGCAGAATAGTTATCTCGCTGAGAGTCCTACAGCTCCCAACTCGTCCTTTCATCTGTTCTCTACGCGGACGTTAAAAGCCTTTAAATTCTCCGATGGTGCAAACATTACGCTGTGTAACACCCGGAGATCCCTATATACTTAGGTACTGTCGGATATCGAAGCTCCGACGGAAAGTTAATGAATTGGACGTAAGGTTGTATAAAAAAATAAGGTGAATTTGTCTGTAAAACACAGAGTTTTTTGTGTAGCTAATTAAATTTTTTGTATGTGTCAGATACCAAGGTGATGGAAGTCTGACGGCAATTACAGTCTTCTACGTCAACCCGTCTGGTACCTAGAGCAATTCAAAGATGGCGCAACGACTTGAACATTATTCCAAGGAAGAGGTGCGCAGTGTTATTCGTTTTTTATGGGTCAAGGGAAATAAACCATCTGAAATTCATCGAGAATTCTTGGAGGTCTATGGAGAGAGTGTTATGTCGCAGAAACAAGTGTATGTGTGGTGTAACTCATTTGCAAGTGGTAGGAGTACTGTGACAGATGCTGACAGAAGTGGCAGACCAGCAACGTCCATCACCTACAGCAATGTTTGAGACGTGGATTCGATTATTCGTGAAGACAGAAGAGTCAGGTTGCATGACATTGCTGATACATTCAACATCTCATATGGTTCAGTGAGGAGTATCGTCCATGACCAACTTGTGTTCAGGAAAGTGTGTGCGAGCTGAGTGCCCAAAAATATGAGCGAGGACCAAAAACACCACCGAATGGGCATTTACCTGACCCACATCACACGATATGCCCACGAAGACAGTGGTTCCTATGTCGAATTTTAGTGTGATACCATGTGTCAAACATACTTGTCAGAGGGGGCCACTCCGCGACTTGCACATCATTGGCTAGAGCTTGTGACGTCACCAAGAGGACACGAGCGGAAGAAAGCTATGCGGAGAATGTAGCAGATGGCACATGAAACGCTCGTTTTCATGCATCTTTTGATATTATACACCAACGCTGTTTATTTAATTCGACAACAAGAGATCAAATACGCGATAGAAGAATACACTTATTCCGAAATAATGCATTATTTTTCAGACATTATTTGCGTGATATCTTGTCCCTGTAGGCTGTAGTCCACTGCCGGCTTTTCTTTCCAGCTAACCTATTGCATTTATTTTAAATGTCTAATTCTAAGGAAAGTTCTTGTCAGGGCATATTCTGATATGAATGTCCTGGAATTTCCCTTTAATAATTTGACGTTACTTTTCAGATTCTCCAGTTGATCGCCACGTTGAGGATACATTTGTGTTTATGCTTTTGTTATTTAGCATCTCCTTCTACTTTTGACTAATCGTGACGAACAGGATGAGTGGATGAAGGGACACTCGCAGCAAGCACGTATCCAAGGGGGGGGCTTAGGGGACTCGAGCCCCCCAAATGTTTTCGGTTTACACTAGATAAAATGAGTTTGTTTTGTTTCTTGTGGTGTGAAATAAAATAATGTGACGATAATTTAAGGAGAGAAATAATTATCGAGTCAAGCACGTATCCAAAGTGGGAATCAGGGGGCTCCAGCACCCCCTTCAGGAAATTCTTCAGTTTACTCTACATAAAATTAGCTTCATGGCTTCTTGAATAATGTGATGATAATTTGAGAGAAATAATTATGGAGACAAGACACAGAATGTTTTATAACCCTCTTATTGTCAATAACGCGTATCCAAAGTGGAGATCAGATGGCTCGATCTCCCTCCCCCCCCCCCCCGCAAGGAAAGTTTTCAGTTTACACTACATAAAATTAGGTTTTTGTTTCTTGAATAATGTGCCGACAATAAAAGGAGAGAAATACTTACCAAGGTAACACGGAGAATGTTCTATAACCCTGTTGTTGATAATATTGCATTAAAACTTTTCTTGCGCTTTCGGTGTTGTCGCAGCACTATGTAAAGACTTGTCAGTATTTGGAAGCTGCAAGCGTAGCACCACACGACACATTGTAATTTTTTAATCTCTGGAAAGCGCGAGAGGGAACGTTCTTAAAGAGAAGGAGTCGAACTACTGACAACATTAACGAATCGTTTTATGTGCTGAACGTTCTAGAATATAATGAGGTTAAAATACGCAGCTTCAATTTCCAGGTTGATCTGTACAACACAATCGATTAATGAGAATTCAAAGGTAAGCGTGACAGTTCATACTGTCGATTAGTGATCAGTCAGTGTCCATTGGTGACTTTATAAGATCTAGTGATTCGAAAATGAAAAGGACTAAATACCGTAAAGTAACGCAATTCGGGTCCAAAGCTGAAGACATTGACGACAGCGGAACTTCCGGAGCCTCAGTGTAGTGCTAGTTCGGGTCGAGGGCCGAAGAGATCAAAGGTATCTATCTAAATTGAATATTTCAGCAGTAACGGGTATTGGAGCGGTTAATTAATAAAGAAATAAGCTGCACAGATCAACTGAAAATCAAAGTTTTGAGTGATGAGTTAATTGTTAAATCTCGTTTTTTATTTTTATTTGGTTTATTTTACTTCACTTTTCTGCCACTTTTGGTAATTGCGAAGATGGGGATGAGTCATAATGACAATTCATGAATGGACACTCACAAACATCCATATTCAGGCCGGGATTCGAACCTGAGACCCCTGGCGTCGTAGCGCGATGTGCAAACCACTCTGCCACGGATGCCGGCTATTAAATCTACGTGGAAAGAGTTTCTGCAGTATGTTTGAGTTGAGTAAAACAAATTTCATAATGTGTCAGTATTCTCGCGGCATGTATTCAAATGTGTACTAATACAGGACTAAGGCCTACCTACCGACTGCCGGCCTCACTTCCACCTGCCGAGGCGGGAGATCATCCAACCTGTTACGAGGTGACGTGTGGTCAGCACGACGATCCCCTCAGTCATTTCTGTAAGTTTCCATGACCGCATTACGTTACTCATTCGTAGCTCTCCAACTTCGTCACAATGGTGGGTGACCACCGGTCCCATACACAGTCCGAAACCTCAGAAGGAAAGTTGTTACGCTTCCCCTAGGAGACTCGAACCTGCGCGTTCCGTAGCCAGAGCCCAAAGCATGACGTCTTAGACCGAACGGTCACGGTGTGCGACTAAATATGCATTAAGTTTTAAAAGCAAAAGTACCTTCTGCGCGTTGTAACATGTCATGAATAATTATAGGGTTTATGATTCACAATCTCGACCATTTATGAAGGTGGTGTTAGCATCACGTTCCGGCCCCCAAAATACTATTTTTTTAGACCCCTGGTGAACCTCAAAGCAGTTTTCATGCAAGGACGTTGCTGAGAAAATCCCCCTCGAGACCAACCACCCTGGGAACAGAATCCTCGTCTTCAGCGTGACAGCCAGATTAATTACCGACTGAACCAATGAGGCTTTTTAAAGCACATATGAAATAAATTAAAGCCAGCAAAATAGTATTAAATTTGTACGATATCTTTAAATTATAATATAATAGACGTGTATACAACATATTATATTGATAATACAAAAATTACTGATAAAAGTTTCCTTGCTTTGATACTTAGAAACTGAGTTCCGATTATGTAATGGTTTTTGAAAGGCGAGTGTGGAAGTAAGGCCAGAGGCGCAACCACAATTTTTTTGTTTGGAGGGGGCAAGTACCAGGAAAAACGTATCAATAATAATACTACTAATAATACTAAAAACAACATTAATAATGGCATTATTATTATTATTATTATTATTACTAGTGGTAGTAGTAGTAGTAGTATCAAAGACGTTATTATCCTTATAAATTACGCAAGGAGGGGTAGATGTCTGTGCTAAAGTATTTATTTCGAACAAACGATTTGAAATATTTTTTCAACACCAGCAATTTTACATTAGCTAATAGTGGAAAACAAGCACACAAACTATTTTTGAATGGCAGAAAATGAATGATAAATGCATGCCGAAGATATTTTTTTTGTACATATAATATGTATAACTTTCATGTACAACATATGTTTTACACATATGCAACATGGCGCTACATAAAATAAGAAAATACATATGCAAGATGCTAACACAAATGATATACGTATTCAAAGTTTATTCAATACATATATACAAAACATATCATTTAAATTCATTACATTACAGAAAACAATTATATTGCGAGCGAAGCGAGAAAGAAAACTTTTAGATCAAATTTTTGCAATTGAAAACATCACATGGCGCCAAGACATTATCTTTTTCACAACTTTTTGTTAATTTACATCATTTGGTGCCTATGGCCGACTCCCGCCGCAAGCGAAGCAAGCAAGAAAATTTTACGAAATGTATTTTTATTTGTATAAAATTTGAAATATAAGGGTGCAATTGCCCCTCTGTGCCCCCCTGCAGGTGCCCTTGGCCATCAATGTTTGCCCCTCCTAGACTTGACTTCCTTCGAAGGTTGGGGGGCAATGCCCCCTGCCCCCTGTGGTTGCACCACTGAGTAAGTCCGAAATTTGGAGGAACAAATTGAATCAATCCTGGTGCAGAAACTTGTTTTTTGACAAGCGGTTGTTACTTTATTCCAGGCGATTTTCTTTTATTATTATTGCACGTGCCAAGAGCACAAAGAGGGTAATTTGTACTCATTCTACCGGCATTCAAGAAAAGGTGTGTATAAGTAAAAAATCGACCCATTTATTTCAAGCTTCCGTATACGCTAACGAAACAAGTTCCATTCTGTCCTCTTAATGACGTCATGGTGCGCACAGGATCATGGGAAAAAGCTCGGAACCTCGGGAATGGCATACCTAATAAAGGTACCTTGCATACTTGTAACGAGCCCTGAGCGTTCAAGGTTTTATATTTGTAAGAAGTTAAGATTTTTAAAATGTTTGTTACTTCAAATAATGTGCAAGCTGTCACAGACAACTATAGTTAGATTGATACAGTTGTGTTTGGAACTTGTATATATGTTTATAAATACGTCATAATCTGTTCGTGTTGACGTCACTTTCTCATCTCAGCAGAGGAAGTGAACACACCTGAATGTTTTTCACCTGACGACAGACTCAGTGAGAAAACAAATGAAGGTGAGAAATCAACAGAAACGTGGTAACGGTTAATGGAATGCCCAAATAGTGTAATTGGTAATTATTTTCGTTTCATTCTGGCTATACTCGGAAATAATAATTAAGTACAGAAACGTTCGTGTATTTACGTTTGTCTTATCCAACGTTAATTCTATATGCAAGTGTATTTAGTGATTGTGATGTGATTTAATGTGCTATAGAATTGTTCCTCTTCAGGCAGAAACGTAAGCAAATCTGTGCCTTGCTTGTAAGTCCACATACGATAGGAAATATAAGTGATTATAAAACTGCGTTTAACTTCGAATACTGTGTTGTGTTTCTTTTCTACCCAGCAAGCCCTGATGATTTGCAAAGATTCTCATGTTCCCGACTAAAGGAGTAGCGGACTAACTTTCTGACGACTGGTGTACAACCGGGGGACGTTGCATACTACAGTTTCATATTTTTTTCTATGCACGTTTTTCAATAAATCGAAAATTCATCTTACTTTTTGATACACCTGTATGTTAGTATTTATTGGATATAGCGAACACGTTACTCTCCTCAATGACAATAACCACCCACACACGGTCAGATAAACGGAGAAATGTTGAACACCTCAATCGGCCTTAGCCAAGAATTAGCACCCAACGATTTCAATTCTACTGGGCCTTTAAAAGTCACCTCGCTGCCGCCGTTTCAACTTTGTCAATTCACGCAATCTGCAATACTCTTTCCTGCCGGCTTTCAAACACGGGTCAAAGAATGAAATAAGTGTTTGAATGTGGCAAAGAAGCCAAAAATGAAGGAAGTGCTAACAGTCGTTTTTTTAGTGCTTTAGGACTATACGTATATATACTTGTATTACTACAAGTATGTTTTATTAACTCCCTCACTTCATTTTTTTTTGTAAGGCATAGGATGGATCGGTTTCATATAGTTTGCTTGTAGTAATAACTGCTACAGTGTATACATCCACTGCTTATTATTTAAGTGAAAATGCATATTTTGATGCTGAAGATCAAGAAACAAGATGGTTATCTTGATACAATTAGTTTACGTCTTCCATTTCTTCTACGAAAAGCTTTATGGTTAGCTTTGAGTTCAAATTTTTTCCAACACAAAGAAAACTTCCTGACTGATTCACCTCTTCGAATGTAACAGATGGAGGGTGTACCATGTCACGGAACGTAGTTTGACGCCCTGATTCACTTTCGAGGGTGAGTTCATACTCATAGCTATGTATTTCGGCCCGACCTTGAGCAAGTTGACACCAACAAATGAACAAAGAAGGAGAATATTGTCTCTGCTGGTAAAGAACTGACGTATACCCACTTGAACCTAAAATAAACATTGAATCTTCAAATGCGTGGTTTTGCAATTCGCACATATAATATTCATTGTCACCAGTATCAGTTTTCCTTTGATATTCTTTGTCGGGCACTTCGTGATCATTTCTAAGGTGATTCCGAAAGATCTCGCAAGCACACACCAACACAATGCATCCCTCCAGTGGACACTTAAAAAATCTAAACGAGCAGCGCTCCTTGTGTTCGTATCTGTCACGCAGAAGTGGAGTTGATTTACACCCTATAGCACTGTAAGGACATGGGAATGGAATTGTTTCCATAATGGACTCCAGTGTGAGGTTCCTGGTTGAAGTCATGTCAGCTCGACACACAGGACAGCTCTGGCAATCTGGTTTGCACAAATTGCAAATATGGTGACCTGATTTGCACAAGAAAATTGGCTGTTTCACGATTTCTAAGCAGACAGGGCATTCTAGAAGTTTCATTAATCTCGTTTCGCTGTCTTCTTCAGCCATGATGAACAGAAGTATCCCCGCCCCTGAAATAAAAGAGTATTGAGTAGTGACGAAATGGTTAGTTTAGAATGAATTACTTTGATACAGTAGTAAGAGTCAGTTATTCTTTATTTAAAGGTATGAGAATTGGAGCGTTTATATTCCTTGTTTGGCTGTTTCTTAAGTACAGTATATTATGGGAGCTACATTGTTAGATATGTTTCTACTTTGTAGAAGATAAGTTGTAAATCTTCTACTATGGAGCATATTATTGTGACATGACGATAGGCACATGTCATCGCTGACGCACGTTACTCAGGTTGCTGATGCATGGTGTTTGGAAATATCTTCCATCTCCTATACACCTATTACATGCAGCTAGACATATTCCTAAGAAACCTGAACATCTCGCACACACAACACTTACACACACACACACGCATACACAGGAAAACAAAAGAAAACTCTGGGTGGAGTGGATTTTGTTTCTGAGAAACAACACCACAATGCAAAATAACGCAACAAACCATATAAATATGAGGCTATTATAACCATATGCAAGGTCCTTGAGTGTAAAAAAGAATAATGTTTAGTTACTTTGCCACCAGATGGCTTTGATTTGGAAAAAGGGGTGTGGCTAAGAAATACCGGAGGTCGGAGGAAAGCGAGCCCCGTGTGGGAACTTCACTTCCCACTGATTAGCTGAGGTTAAAGCACGTTGAGTTGAGTTCTTTTGAGTGTAAAAAGGGACATACTCGAAATGGAACAAAGTCCACGGAGTAGCGGTTTTTGTATTTTAAGTTTTTTTATGTAGTGTATTTAGTGGGGCTATTTTAGTTAAAGCACAGCACACTTTGTTCTATTCTGAGACAGGTCTTTTGGGGGAAAAATGAATATTAAAGTTGAATATTAAATTGAAATTACTATAATCCCTTTTCATTAAATAAAGTGTTAGGAAGTCTTAGTTAGAAATACATCCTAATTTAAAGATTTAACTGTATAACTTAATTTCTGTAAAATTGTTTCTTGATTATTTATTGAATTTAGATTGGGGTTTATATTCATATTATTATCATTTATGTAGCCTCAAGCCCTTCAGGCATGTTGTTAAATAAACCTGTTTACTATCAAGCCTTTTATGTATAATTCCTCTAAACCTACAATTTCGCGGCTTAAGCCTTCCACAGCCTTTTTTAATGAATATTTCTGCTAGGTTAATGTCCCGACTTTAGTTGCAAGCCTTGCGCCCTAAAGAAGGACAATATTTCTAAGTGAATAATTTCAAAGGATGTGCAATAAGAAGCTGCTCATACACCAGAGCAAGGTTGTCAATTAAAATTGTAGGTTTTACATATGCAAAATGGCTTTCTTTCACGGTATTATTCCGTTCTATACTGTGAGTCAAACAGGTCTGCTGGATGCATTTGATAGACTCTCCCTGTTGCCATCATCTACATTACTCGAGAATGTTTTGCCAAATTCTCAGTCAAATCAAAGTAGGGCTGCTATAAGTAACAATGCTTTAAAATAGCCAAGGAAATCTTATTGATTTCGGTGAAGTTATCCTGTGGATTCTAATTCTGTATTTGGAAGAGTGGCCATGCAAAGGGTTTCCTCGCAAATTGCTGGGGAGACGTTAATGAAATGTGTTGAACGAGTGCCAGTAATGAAAGATTTGTTTCCTGTCAGGGGTGCCCATCCCCCCCTCCCCAAAGGCTCATGACGCGCTCCGCCCGAAAAAGGTAGAACATAATTACTCAAATTATTTTTGTCAGTACCAGGATAAACGTACCAATAATAATAGTCTAATAATAATAATAATAATAATAATAATGAAATATTTTTTCAACACCATCCATTTCACATTAGCTAATAATGGAAATCAAATACACAAACAAACTGTATTTTTGAATGGCAGAAAATGAATGATAAATGCATTTCGAAGATACATATGTAACTTTCATGTACAACATATGTTTTACACATATGCAACATGGAGCGACATAAATTAAAAAAATACATATGCAACAAGCTAACACTAAATTGTGTACGTATTCATAGCTTATTCAATACAAATATACAACACTTATTATTTAAATACATCACATTACAGAAAACAAGGAGATTGCAAGCGAAGCGAGTAAGAATATTTTTAGATCCAATTTTTGCAATTGAAAACAATATGAATTTAATAGAACGCAAATATTTTACTGGACGCCATGGCATTCTCTCTCTTACAACTTTTTTTTTTTAGATTATTCGGCGCCCATGGCCGACTCCCGCCGCCCGTAACTACATCTCTGAACTTGACGAAAACGAGAAAAGCAGATAATGCGAGCGAAGCAAGCAAGAAAATTTTACAAAATGTATTTTTATTTGCAAAAAATTTGAAATCGAAGTGGGTAATTGCTCCTCTGTCCCCCCCCTTGCAGGTGCCCTTGGCCGTCAATATTTGTCCCCCCTTGCCACCCTAGAATTGACTTCCGTTGAGGATTGGGGAGGCAATGACCACCCTGCCACCCTGTGGTTGGTTCACTGTATAATACAGACATATTTAAGCAATACATGTTTACTTTAGATACTTTAGGCTCACTGCCATTGTTAGACAACCTTATTCTACAGAGTTTTTCTGCTCCACTAACCTTGTATTAATGCGAACAGCACGCCCCCTTCATCCAAACCGATTCTAAAGGCATAAGAGGTGGTGTTTCATTTCAACCCTATCGCCGCGATCACCCACAGGTAGGTAGAAAAACTATACATAAAAAACAAAATTGAAAATCAATAACAAGCCAATCAAACGATACAATCCCTCCCATTTTTGTGTGTAGCTATATAGAATTGGTATAAAATTTTGTCCCCCTCCAAAATTCCCATGACGCAGGCGCGTCATGAAACCCCGCCTGTTTCCTGTATCAATCTTTATTAAATTTCTTCTTGAAATTCAGAAGATTTTGGAACTAAATTTGATTCCGTTTAGCGACATTTTCGTCGCAGTAATAAGTAAAGTTCACGTGCATTTAAAAAACAAATGGCTTGAACTAATAAACGAAAGTGTAAATTGGTCTAATTTTGTTGCAAAAATTTTGGATATTTATATAACATCAATGAGACGTAATGAACTTTTACAAACATTTGTTCTATTAAACCCGCAAGAAAACGAAAGTCTCCTTGAATTTATAAGAAAGAGGAAGAGAAGTATATCACTGCTAAATGTAAGAATGGACTGAAATGAAAATGGTTGATACTTTATGTGAACGATTAAATCCAACCGTGTCAGAGAAACTAATATTTCGTCCTAATCCTCGTAACTTTGTGGAACTAGAAATATTTTTGAATGAAATTGAGAAGGTCTCTATTATTTCTATGGATTTTTATAGAAATAGTGAAGGAAAAAGAAAAGACCCTACTGAAACTGGAGTTAAAAACAGTCAAGTTGCAGTGAAATCCCAGGTACCGAAACGTTGTTATCAGTGTCAATCTCCCTTGCACTTGATAAAAAACTGTCCTAATAATAAGCATAAAAACTTATTTAATGCTGTAAAGATAGAAGAAAACCCTGTTGCAGTATTCATAAACTGTGTTTTGAAGAATAAAGTGGAAACTAAAGCCTGTTTAGACACTGCAAGTAGTCATAACTTTATTAGTGCCGAATTATTGGAAAAGTTACGTCATGGTGCTGTTGTTCACGAAATTCCCTGCAATGTTACTGTAAACGTTGGAAAGAAACTAGAACTGTGTTCTAATAGTAAAGTGTTTCTTAAGGTTTCAATAGCACATTTGTGTTGGGAAATTGTTGCTCATGTGTCTTCAGATCTTCCAGGAGACTTTGTGATTGAGTAGACTTTATGAAAATAAAGAAATTTCAGATTAATCTATCGAGTGGAAAAGTGCAGTTTGGAAATTCTGGTTATGAAGAAACTATAATTTGGGTGATGAACAGTGTGATTAATCTTCCACCTTTTCAGGAACAGAAAAATAATTCCTACACATATGTCGCAACCAAAGTTCCAACTTATCGTTCCCTAAGGAGTACATGGTCCCGGAGTCGAAACAACTACCAGGAAAGAAACGAAAGTTTGCAGCAAGGTTCAAGGTTAAGAGGAGGGGAGGTGCGTGCTTCGGTAAGTATGCGATATCATCCGAGCGGATTTATTCAAATTTACAGGAGAAACTACTTACTGAAATTAGTTTCTGTAGCATTGTCGAAGTTCTTCGAGGTATATTCTTTCGCGGAAACTGAAAACTTCACCATAGAATGCTGCAGAACAAGAAATAATCACTTTTTATGTAAGGAACTTGCATTTTCTGTAAAGCGACAACATTATGCCGTTGTTTCCATTATGTACCTGCAGATGGCGCGAGCGTCGGGGGTCACGCGGTCTCGCCAGTGTTTCCAAACGAGCTTTTTTTTCTTTTTTTTAACTATGCTTACCTAACCTAACCCAACCTAACTTAACCTTGCCGGAAATGGTCCGTGGGGCTATCGTGAATAGTTTTTGGGCTTATCGTGAATGGTTTTTGGGGCTATCGTGAATGGTTTTTGGGGCTATCGTGAATGGCTTTTAGGGCTATCGTGAATGGGTTTTGGGGCTATCCGTGAATGGTTTTTGGGGCTATCGTGAATGGCTTTTAGGACTATCGTGAATGGGTTTTGGGGCTATCGTGAATGGCTTTTAGGGCTATCGTGAATAATTTTTGGGGCTATCCGTCAATGGTTTGTGGGGCTATCGTGAATGTTTTTTGGGGACTATCCGTCAATGGTTTGTGATGACATAATGAACACGAAAGTAGGTATTTTTCGGTGAAAAGATTGAAACACTGCATACCCACTCCAAATCGACAAAACACAAGCACGACGCTCAATGATCCATGACGAGTGCACGCCATATTGTCTGTTACCCAAACAGAAAGGAAGACAAATAATGACTCGTAATATGAAAAGTTGACAGTATTTTATGGAAAAAGGCATAACTTCGCCTTAAAGAATCTTCCGCAATGCTGAATAGGTAAGTATCAATGCTAAAATTTACAAAATAAACGAGTGAGAGGTGTTCGGGCGATATGGCATAATTACCCGTGCTTCTTCCTGCCTGCCGTTATCAGCTGTTTCTGCTGAAAGGCAAGCGTCTGGAGTAAACAGCGAGGCCACTGACCTACATTCTAACAACACAGAACCAGAGAGTTTTTCGGAAGGACATTGGAACAATAAACTTGGTGAGTTATTAGAAAACTATGAAGATGCTATTTCTGGGAAAATTAGACTGTTTCGCGGATTAAATTACAATATTAACTTAACTGATCAAACACCTGTACGAAGAGCTCCATACCCAATGACGCGTGATAAACAACAAAAAGTGGATGAAATTATAGAAGAGTTTGTGATAAAAAAGTGTTGCTCACCTTGGGCTTTCCCTTGTTTCATTACAAAAAATAATGACAAATCTAATAGATTAATTATTGACCATACTGCTGTAAATAAGAAGATTCTTTTCGATGCTTACTCGTGCCCTTTAATTCAAGAAATATCTAGAAAATGAAGCAGGAATGGGTAAACAGGTCAAAACTGTATATAGCCCAGTCATTAAAGGTTTCATGTCGGGAATAATTCCGAAAAAGCTGAAATTTGGTCAGTTGTTAGAACATTACAAGTAGTTCAAAATCCCAAAAGTTCCCGCCCCTCCTCGCGGTGCTTCCCCCATAGGGCCTCACCAAACATCAATCTCGCAGGCTCTCAGTTATTGACCTATATCTCCGTAATCAATAGTCTTAAACCGGTACTCTTTTTTTAGTCTTAATCCTGCTTAGATGGGCTACAAAAAATATTCCGTTTAATGTTTCGATAATGTGGGTGGTTTTGCCGTAGAAAATAATATCGGAAAAGTAATTTTTTTCTAGTACTTCCTAAAGTTCTTGCCTTGAAACTTTAGAACAAATTAAATGACAAGAAATTGTTTAGAATAAAAGTTGAAGGCTAATTGATAAGTTTGTATACAATAAAAGCTCTAATATATTTTAATGAAAGATGCGCCATAAAATGTCTCCAAATGGAGGACAGCACCAAAAAAGAGTCTCTCTGTCACAGTCCGGCGGTTAAGTCCAGAATCATTGATATTTCGATAAAAGCTAGAGACTAGGTAGAATTAATTGTTATACTACTTAAAACATGTTCAGTCGAATAGCCAATCGCCATCTTGTTACCGATGGTCGCCATCTTGAAAATCGTCCGCCATATTGGATATTTTTGATTTGATATATCTCGGGAACGGTGGCACCTGTCAACTTCAGGACTTTTCAGATATTTTTCAAGTAGCGTAAACTTTCATAATATATCAATAAATCTATTTTTTAAAATAAAATATAGTGGTTTTGTAGAGAGACTCACTATAATACTTTATGCGAATAATTGCGAGTTAAAGTGTTAATAATTCTCGAACCAAACAATAGTACCTGTCTTATATTTAGTAAGGTTACGAAATGTTTTTTAGAAGACTTTAGACGAACTGAACCCTTAAAATACTACTTTTTGTATTCATAAATGTACCTTAAACAACACTTTTAAGATAAATACAATACATGTACAACCCAATTTGATTTCTGAAAATATGATTGAAAGGAAAACACAAATTCATTGTAAATTGATGATACGAAGATAGTGAAAATCATTGAGAAAATATTTTGCTTTGAATTTTTCATAACATAGTTTCCCTTCTTTGATCAGGTCTCAAAATCATATCCTTCACATTCTCATAATGTAGTGGATTCAAGATTTTCTATTCTATACTTGGAACATCTAGTGCACTGTTTACTTGCTGCGTATTTTAGGATTTCTTTCTAGTTATCATCATCAAATACATAGTATTGTCAGCCATTGAGGTATCCAAGGAGCACTGTTGCACTGTACTCCTCCATCAGAAATCAGCAGAGCTGGGTTGGCAACAAAGGGACTTACAAAGATTCCAACCCCATGGCTATAAGTGCTGGAGGTTCTTTCATGATACAGAAATTTTGTTTTTCTAACATCCTCATGTTGAAAAAAGTAGATGAAAATATCCCATTCTAACCATGTCAAATCGAATAAAAGCGATTGGATTATTTTGCAATAATTACACATTTCCGGATGGCCTTAAGCTCAAAACTATTTTCTCTTCGTAATCTATTTATCTTCTCGTATAATATCTATGAAACAAAGGAAAAATAAACAAAAACAACAGTTATTTTGCCTGTAGTATTATATGGATGTGAAACTTTGTAAGAGGAACATAAATGAAGAGTATTTGAAAATAATATCCTTAGAAAAATATTTGGACCTCAAAGTAATGAGGAGACAGGTGAATGGAGAAGGTTACAAATGTAGAATTACACAATTTGCATTCCTGTCCAGATTTGATATTATTAGAATAATTAAATCAAGAAGAGTTAGATGGGCAGGCCATGTGGCACGAATTCGAGAGGAAAGAGAATTTCACAGGATTCTTGTTGGGAAACCTGATGGTAAGATACTTGTAGGAAGGCTAAGACGAAGATGGAGAGATAACATGGAGATGGATCTACAGGAAATCAGTCAGGATGTAAAAGATTGGATTGATCTTGCCCAAAGTAGGGTCAGATAGAAGGCTTGTGTTACACCAGCCATAAATCTTTGGGTTTAGAAATGATAGAGAGTGAGTGAGTTATTTAAGCTGAGAACCTTCCAGCCTTCAAGATCGGATGAGTTAAGAACTTGCAAGTAAGTTGCCGACATGTTATGAACTAGATGAGTTGATAAAAATTACACTGTGCAACAGTTTGGGTACCTAAACTTCAACTCATTCACGTGTTGTAACAGCACTGCTGCTTTTGTCTCTTTATGACTAAATAAGTCGCAATGATGACGCCACTCAAGAAAACCGTAAATCTTCTGAAACCACTACAGTTCCAAGTTTTGCATATTGATATTGAATATACGTACATATGTCGTCTCATACCCTTAGGTATGGGGGGATCTTTTGGGAATGTAGCTCACTAGTCATCATTCATCCTTGATGGTAAAGCACTCTCTGCTCGTGGTGAACTTGGTGGTAAGGCGCTAGAGGTACTAAATTTACACACTTGAATGGCAACACGAGACACTTGAGATTCAAACCCCTAAAGACTGGATCGGCATGGGTAATGTAAGGATATACCTGTTTCTGTACTCCAACTGAAGATCTGCTGGGAGAGGTTATGCTTGTGACTGTACGTAGAGTCTGACTTGCGACTCGCGTTAACACGCTCTCCCTAGAACCTCCTCCTCTCTCTCTATTCAATCGTATCTGGCTCCTCAATAACTGAATTCGAACTGACCCCGAACTCTCTGCCTTCCAGACATTTATTGCAATTCAATTTACTAAACAAATGCACAGTCAGGACTGTATCCTCTTCCTGGATCGTCCGTTTACAATGTTTATACCGCTGATGACCAGGAAGAGCTTCAGTGCTGTCTGACACTGCATTCCTGAGATGTTTCTGAATATTTCCTGATAGGAAAACGATGATTGAATGACTGGAAGTTGGAGTTCGTTGTCCATAATAATTAAGAGATACTACGGATCGTTACGATATATTCAAAATATCGAACTGGGTTCAGTGGTTCACGGCTAGTCACAACTATATGGAGAGGATAAGAGAGTCATCATGTTGGGAGGCTCCACCTTGAAATGACCGCCTCAAAATGCATGGCGGTGTTTTTACTGGAGGTGCCTAGATATAAACTCTGGAGCAAACCAAATTCCTTCTTATTTGTCCAAGGGATTCATTTAGTAAAGCTTGACCTGTGAGGAAAACAGCACCTGCGCATCAGACTACAACGTATGTACTCTACAAACTGCATGAGGATGTATAGGCTACCTTGTCAATTGTAATTTCATCAGCGTTTACCGCATTGCTCCGCCCACTCGCTTTCTCCCCTTCTCTTACGTTATGCGCTACGTTGCTCCAGAGATTACCAGGATAGTGTATAGGTGTTTGGTGTTGAATTTGAAATCTTGCCTGCGCTACATTACTAAAATGTAGGATTTGACTTGAAGACATGATAAAAGAGGGAACTGACGTAATGAGAAATTCATTACAAAATATTTTGGAAAACAAATTTCAGTGTTCTCGTATCATCAATTACAATGAATGTTTTTTCTTTCAAATAATAAAACAATTTAATAGAAATTCAATTACTCCTACTTTCAGAAATCGAATTTGGTTGTACATATATTGTATTTCTCTTAAACGTATTATTTAAGGAAAATTTATAAATACAAAAATAGCATTTTAAGGGTCCAGGTCTTCTAAAGTGTTCTAACAAACATTTCGTAACCTTACCAAATATAAGACAGGTACTATTGTTTGGTTCGAGAATTATTAAGACTTTTAACTCGCAGTTATTCGCAAGATGGCGGACGCACCAGTCAGCTAAGAAAACTACTCCGACTCAATCTCTGAACCACCTGGTTACAACGCAAACATGTTTACCAAGAAGTTTATCTAGACGTTATGTGTTTACTCCTGTTCGTGGTGTGGACGTTGAAGTGTGGTTACAAGTGCAGAAAGCGCAGATATAGAAGAAAACATGCCGAGTGGAAAAGGATCCCAACGAGGCGCGTCGAGCCACGCTGCGAGGCGGGAAGGAGGCACGCTTGTTCCCGACAGCAAGCTGCAGGTAAGCCCGAGGAAATTAACCGGCGCCGTGTACGCTGGTGACCTTTCGGACACCATCAAACAGTGCGTCGAAGCTCAGATCAGCAGTGAATATCTTCAAAAATGTCTTGCTGATTTAATAGTCGAACGGGTTGAGTGACACAATCGAGTTTAATTCTGAAGCTGTCCATGACCTCCAAAAGGAATTCAACGCCCTTGAAAAGAACTGTCAGGAAATAAACAATGAACACGCCAAGGTAATAAATGACATGGAAAGTAAATTATCAAATTATGAAAAAAGCTTCAAAGCCTTGACAACGACCTGACGCTGAAGACAACTGAGCTGGAACAATATGAGAGAAGACAATCTCTCAGAATCTTTGGCATCAAGGAAAAAGAAGGCGAGAATATCGACTCAATCGCGTTTAATCTCTTCAAAGAAACTTTAAAAGTGAACACCTACCCAAGGGCTACCGAACTCGTTCGATGAATTTAAGCATATCATGTCACCTCCTAATTTCGATGTAAAAGGTATCACCGAATCGTGGCTAAAGCCCGGGATAAGTAATAACGTTGTGGAACTTCCTGGTTACGAAATAGTAAGGAAATATCGAACTCGATGCAACAGGGGAGGAATTTGCTTTTATATCAAAGAAAATATTAGATGGAAAATAATAGAAATTGACAATTTTTTTAAAACTAGACGAACAAATCGAAATATTAGTAGTCGAAATTTGTTGCAACAAAGAGAATGTAGCTGTTGTGTTGGTGTAGAGGCTGTCAAATATATCTTATACCACATTTAATAATTTGCGCGATGTATTAAATTTACATTCGTAAGCTACGACCATTATATTTGTATCTGCGATGTAAACGCAATTTTTTTAAAACCTAAAGAACCGGATACAAAATTACTGTCGGGTATAATTAAAGAACTAAACGGCATTCAAATTGTAAAAAAGCCAACGCGGAAAACTGCCACGTCGGAGTCCCTAATAGACGTTATAAGATGTTCTAAAAGGACACAGGCTTTATACGTAAATCAAAAGTCATTGCCAGGTATATCTGATCATGACACAGTGTATGCAGTATTTGAAGTTTATAATAGTGCAAAAAATCGGAAACTAAATTTGTCCGTTACCGTGCCTTCAAACAACTAGATATCAGCAAGTTCAAGGAGGATGCAAAATATTCAGCCTGGGAGGATATATAGGGATGTGAGGACGTAAACAGCCAGGTCGAAACGATAAATGATGCAATACTATTGCTGGCGAACAAACACATCCCTGTTAAAACGCGCTGAGTGACAAAGCCTTCCGCGCCATGGATAAACAACACCGTTCGTGAATTTTGGAAGCTTAGGGACTACTATCATTTGAAATACGTAAACACCGGCGATACGATAGCCTTCTTAGCTACAAATACTTTAAAAACAGAGCTAAAAAGATAGTGCGAAATAGCAAGTTTCACTATTATAAATCTGCAAACGATAAGAACATAAATAATGCTAATGAAATGTGGGCGAACCTGGTAAACATGGCCTAATAGGTAGCAAATATGTCAGTCAAGGTATTTCCGAAAAAATACTTGATCCAAATAGTATTAATGACTATTTTATATAAGCTTCGCAGAGTGAAGCGGACCAGGATGCGCTGGATAAAATTTGCAAAACATTTTTGACCCTCAAACCCCTAAATTCATTTACCTTTACTACAGTGACATCTCAAGACATACGGAAGGCATTCAGCAGGATACGTAGTAAAGCATGTGGAGACGATGGCATAAACTTAACCATTTTAAAAATATTACTTCAATTTTGCCTAAATACTATAACCGTCATAATAAATAACTCCCTAGAACAGGGTACTTTCCCAGAAGCGTGGAAAAAGGCAATCGTTTTACCGCTCGGAAAATGCAAGCCTGTTAAAAATGTAAATGACTTACACCCAATAAGTATACTGCCCATAATGTCGAAAATTTTAAAGCGTATTGTACACGAGCAGGAATTCACACACGTAATAGCTACATCTATTTCTCCAAAGCATCAATCTGGTTTTCGGCCCAATCACAGCACCACAACAGCCATTCTGAAAGTTGATGTTGTACAAAAAGCTATCGATGAAAGCAAAATCACCTTACTTGTATGCCTTGATTTCTCAAAAGCATTCGATTGTGTGAACCATGAAGTTCTACTCGCTAAATCACACAGCATTGGGGTTAACGGCATAACCCATGATTGATTTGCATCGTACCTTTCTGGCAGGAAGCAGCGTGTACAAATCAGAGGCAAAAATATCTGTTCCTCTGGGTGGTTAAACATTCGAAATGGAGTTCCCCAAGGAAGCATTCTTGGACCTCTCCTTTTCTCCATTTATGTAATGGACTTACATAAGAGCCTCTCGCATGCGCAGTATCACCAATATGCTTATGATACTCAGATATACATACAGGTTTAGAAGAGTTCTCAAATGCAGCATCACAACTACAAAAAGACCTGAACGCCATAAGTGAATGGGCACAAACTAACTTACTAAAATTAAACCCAACCAATTCAAAATTTGTCATAATGCGAACGAAATTTCTGGTAAAAAAGCTTAGCCAAAACACAGATAACATGATTCTCCCCAAATTGAATAGCCACCCATTAAATTTAGAAAATACTGTAAATAACCTTGGCGTTGTCATGGATTCCCACATAGAATGGTCAGGTCATATTTCAGAGCAGATGGAAAAAGCCAACAAATTTTTTCGAGCATTACATCACTTGAAAAATGTTGTAGGCATTGAGGTTAAAAAGAAATTGTGCGAGAGTTTATTTTTATCACGATTAATCTACGGAGCCACGGTTGCTTACAATGCAAGCAGCTCCATAACTAATAAGCTACAAAAGATACAAAATGCATGCATAAGATTCATTACAAGCTGAAGAAAAGGGACCACACTTCTAATTACTTATTCAATTTGAATTGGCTTAACACCAAGAATCTCGCGAAATACCAATTATTAACTTTAACACACAAAGTACTAGGCAACAAACAGCCTGCATATCTCTTTGAAAAACTTGAACACAAATTCGAGCAGACATGAACATGTAACACGACGAAAAGAAATATTGTCAGTCCCAGTACATAATACGACCACCTACGGAAAATCATTTACCGTAACTGCCACTAAAGAATGGAATTCCCTCCCAACCTCCCTAACATCCATCAACAGCCATAAGCTATTTAAAAATAATCACAAACACCATCTACTGGCAAGGCAGCGAAATACTTAAACACGAGAAACTTTTCATTCATAAAAATACTCACTGTAACATTTGGCAACTGTGTGCATATAAATCTTATAATTTCATTATTTTATTTCACTTCATTATTATTATTATATCTTTCATTGTTCCAAATTACTGAATATATATGTACGTATATGAACTAAAACAAAAGCAACAAACATTAGATACCTATGTTCAACAATTTATAGGTAAATCTGTTTCTCTTTTTCATTATCTATACATATACGCGTATATACCTATATACTATTTAATTGTTCTTATTTCTATTGATATGTAATCCTTTTCATGTTTTTATTTTTATTTTTTTCTCAATGTACACTTTTTATTCCATTGCATTAAACTTCAGACATGGGTCTGTTGTAAGAACGGCCCTAGAGGCCGAAACACGCCCGCTCCAATAAAGGCGATTTTATTATTATTATTATTATAAAGTATTGTAGTGAGTTTCTCTACAAAACCACTATTTTTTATTTTCAAAAATAGATTTATTATGAAAATTTACGCTATTTGAAAAATATCTGAAAAATCCTGAAGTTGACAGGTGCCACCGTTTCCGAGATATATCAAATCAAAAATATACAATATGGCGGGCTCTTTTCAAGATGGCGATCATCGGAAAGAAGATGGCGATTGGCTATTTGACTGAACATGTTTTAAGTGGTATAAGAATTAATTATACCTAGTTTCTTGCTTTTATCGAAAAATCAATGATTCCGGACTTATCCGCCGAACTGTGATAAAGATACACTATTTTGGTGCTGTCCTCCATTTGGAGATATTTTATGGCGCATCTTTCATTAAAATATATTAAAGCTTATATCGTTTACAAACTTATCAATTAGCCTTCAACTTTTATTCGAAACAATTTCTTGTCATTTAATTTGTTCAACAGTTACAAGGCAAAAACTTTAGAAAGTACTAGAAAAAAAAAATCACCTTTTCAATATTATTTTCTTAAATTACGGCAAAACCACCCACATTATCAAAACATTAAACGGAATATTTTTGTAGCCCATCTAAGCAGGATTAAGACTAAAAAAAGAGTACCGGTCTACGACTATTGGTTACGGAGGTATAGGTCAATAACTGAGAGCCTGCGAGGTTGATGTTTGGTGAGACCCTATGGGGAAAGCACCGCGAGGAGGGGCGGGAACTTTTGGGATTTGCACTACTACAGTCCCGCAGAATTAACTTGAGACAAATGGCTGCCGGCGTTGCTGCAGGAGTACCAACCTACAGCAAACGCTTGACTCTCACGCGAATCACGAGCAATCTGCTGACTACAGGAGATGGGAGGTTTGAAAAATAATTACATTGTGTAACGGAAATATCACTGTATTAAGAGGACATGCTAAGAAAATTATAAGCATTATAAGTATTCTATCTGACACAATAAACAGATAAACAGTTTATTCTTTACCTTTAATCCGTAATTTGGAAACACCGAGGCTCTATGGGGTGTAAGAGGTGCTCCTTCCCCGTAGTGCACCCAATAGTCAACCTCACTTCCACGTAGTACACCCTGGACTGAAGACTAACGAGGCTCTGGCGACTGGCCCCATGGCCAGTATAATTCTGTGTGTATTGTCCTGTGTTTTGTCCTTATTTGTGCTGAGTGCTCCTTTACACCCTCAGTTTTTAACGAAAGTCAGAAGATTTGAATATTTTATGATTTTAGTTATCCAACGTTAGAGTTGTTATGTGTAACGATAAGGGGCTGGACCCCGTATAATGTGACGGGTGCAAAATAGCCTTAGTGCTGACGCACCCAAAATTTTAAATTCAAATTCAAATTCAAACCGGGGCTTTATGCACTGCCGCTTCACTTGCTTCACCAGTCACTGCACGTGAGTCCTTTCAACAGTTGGTAACATTTCGCGCGCCCGAACATTAATGTTTCCGTTGGCCCGTTACAGCGGGAAGTCCCCCGCTTTAGTCAATTCGAGCGTAGCTGTATCACTCAGAGCGGCCATTTCTCTCAAGTGAATTCTGCGGGACTGTAGCAATGTTCTAACAACTGACCAAAATTAAGCTTTAACGGAATTATTCCCGACATTGGTCTTTTTTTGTCCTTCATTGACTGGGCTGATAGGAAACGATATACTGAACCAAGATTTCAACTTAGAGACTTAGTGGTGATTAAAACTCAACCTAAATCTTCCCTACTTAAAGGTATTAACAAGTCTTTATCAATTTTTTTATGATGGTTCATTTAAAATAATTAAACTTCAAACTAGTAATTCTGTATTACTGGAGAAAGTTGGGGACCCCAGCAATGTTAAAAGGTGTCATGTAGAATTTTTAAAAAATATATTATAGTCCACGTGCCACTACGATGCATTTTAGATGGTTCCTGAACTCATCTTGATTCATCGGGAAAATTTTGTCGACAAATTACACCTGGAAAGCTACTCCGAGTTGAAGATGAAAAATTAATTTGGAGCTAAGTTGTAAAATGTTGTATTTTGGTAATTTGTTTAGCATATGGTCATATAAGGTTGACTTCTAAGAAAGGGAGGGGGTAAATGTATACCATATGCAAGGTCTTTGAGAGTAAAAAGAAAAATGTTTAGTTACTTTGCCACCAGATGGCTTTGATTTGGAAAAAGGGGTGTGGCTAAGAAATACCGGAGGTCGGAGGAAAGCGAGCCCCGTGTGGGAACTTCACTTCCCACTGATTAGCTGAGGTCAAAGCACGTTAAGTTGAGTTCTTTTGAGTGTAAAAAGGGACATACTCGAAATGGAACAAAGTCCACGGAGTAGCGGTTTTTGTATTTTAAGTTTTTTATGTAGTGTATTTAGTGGGGCTATTTTTTAAAGCACAGCACACTTTGTTCTATTCTGAGATAGGTCTTTAGGGGGGAAATGAATATTAATTTGAATATTAAATTGAAATTACTATAATCCCTTTACATTAAATAAAGTGTTAGGAAGTCTTAGTTAGAAATTCATCTTAATTTAAAGATTTAATTGTATAATTTAATTTCTGTAAAATTGTTTCTTGATTATTTATTGAATTTAGATTGGGGTTTATTTTTTTATTATCATCATCATTTATGTAGTCTCAAGCCCTTCAGGCCTGTTGTTAAATAAACCTGTTTACTATCAAGCCTTTTATGTATAATTCCTCTAAACCTACAATTTTACGGCTTAAGCCTTCCACTGCCATATCTTTATATTTCTGCTAGGTTAATGTACCGACTTTAGTTGCAAGCCTTGCATCCTAATGAAGTACAATATTTCTTAGTGAATAATTTTAAAGGACGTGCAATAAGAAGCTGCTCATACTATCCTGACCAATCCAATCATTTCCATCCTTACCGATATAGTTTAGGACCATCTCGATGTTATCCCTCCGTCTTGGCCTTCCTGCAGGTCTCTTACCACCAGGCTTCCGAACAAGAATCCTACAAACTTTTCTTTCCTCTCCCAGTTGTGTCACGTGGCCTGCCTATCTGAGTGTTCTTGATTTAATTATTCTAATGATATCTGGCCACGAATACAGATTGTGTAGTTCTAAATTATGTAACCTTCTCCACTCATCTGTCTCTTCATCCCTTTTAGGTCCAAATATTTCTCTAAGGATTTTATTTTGAAATACTCTTAATTTATGTTACAGAAACAACTATAAAAAATAAATACATTATGGGTTGTTTTCCACCCCTGAGGGGCATATATGGTAGGGTGTATCGAAATTTTTTTTTTTCGAAATTCAAAAACACATATTGCGCAAAAGTTGCATTATTGTACCAATACATCACACACACACACAAAAAAAATAGCCAAATTGAAAGATTTCTAGCGCGCCTCTTCGGGCTTGAACTTTTACTTCTTCAATGATATCATTAAGAGTGCACTTGGGATTTACAATGTATTGTGTAATTAAATTCAAGGGAAAAGGTGAAGAAAATAGCTTTGTGTTTATCTACACAGTACAATGAACCAGCGAGAATAGAAAATTTTGAGTCTATAGGGTTGGGAATGGGAAGTGGGGGGGGGGGGGAGGTGGAGCAGAGGCCAAAGATCGTCGTCACCACATACTACTGCATCGACGAAGGGTTGCTGCCAAAGTGGTTCACGCGGTTGTGCTAAAAGCTTTCACGTACACTTAATTTTAACCCTGCATTGTAGTTTCGACATCGAAGTTTCAGAATTCAGTAGTGTTTGTGCTGAGAACAGATTTGGATGTGTGTGTGTGTGTTTCTGTTTACCATGACTACCGCTAAATCATCTGTTCTTACAAGAAACAACATAAGTACGAGTTATGAATCTCTATTCGGAACTCCTTGTGCTTTCAGTTCCAGGACGTTACCTTCATACAGCGATGTGATGAGATGCTATAGACTTACTCGTCTAGAATTGAAAGGGGAGGGGAGCAAAGAACCAGCGATTCGTTCCATTTGTGAAGAAATGGCAAAAAAGTTGGGAGATGCGTGGTTGCCATCCTCTGTTCCCACAGTTTCCTTTTATAGGATTACTAGTATGATAGATGAATATCACAAAAGTGTCAGGGCTATTTTGAAAAATGTGAAAAAATAAGCAACCAGAAAAAAAAAACTAGAGAAATTTAAAGAAGATTCCCAAACAAATTTGATATTGCTAGTTTCAAATGTGCGGAGAGACAGTTTATTATAGATCAGAGAACAGACAGAAAAATGGCAATAGGTACCGTCGATGTACTGGAAATTAAAACTCTTCTGAAAATGGAAGAAAGGAGAGTAAGTAAACGTGCTGCCGTAGAAGATGATTTGCAAGAACCGTCGACCAGTGCGATGCAAGCGACAGCATGTGATTCAGGCAGTTCGTCAGAAGTGGAAACCTTAAGTGACGGTGATTTTAAGTGGTCTTATCCCCTAGAGTCTCGACCAAAGAGACGAAAAAGACAATCTTCAACACAGATGAGGGAACCACTTCCAACTTTAGCTAAAGTAAAGGGTAAAAGTGGTGAGGCTTTAAGAAAGGTCACTGCTATAGCTTCTGCCGTTTTAGAAGATTTGAACATAATTTCACACAAAGATGAACAGAAAGTGATAGACAAAAGTAAGGTTCAAAGAGAGGTTGCAAAAAACCGTAGTTTTGTGCAAAGAAGAGAACTTAATGAAGGCATTAAACCTCAAAGTTTATATTTTGATGGTAAGAAGGATGAGACTGTAGTGTTAAAGAAGATTGGCGATCAAAAAAACTTAAAAAGTGCAAATGAGG
Organism: Lepisma saccharinum; assembly: GCF_977018435.1. Taxonomy (NCBI): domain Eukaryota; kingdom Metazoa; phylum Arthropoda; class Insecta; order Zygentoma; family Lepismatidae; genus Lepisma; species Lepisma saccharinum. The sequence continues at coordinate 101,646,790 of NC_139233.1, forward strand.
AACACTACGTGTTAGTTAAAGAACCAAACAGTCGATACCTTGCATCGGTGTCAGGAGCATCTACTGTTATTAACATTGGAAGTGCGATAATTCATAAGCTGAAAGATAATGACGTGGACTTGATAGATCTGAGGGCAGTTGGTTTCGATGGGACTAATATTAACGTCGGAGTTCGGGGGTGGGGGACTCATAACATTTCTCGAGAACCACGTTCAAAAACCTTTGCAGTGGTTAATTTGCCTCCTGCATTTCAATGAATTACCACTGAAGACAATTGATGGACACACAACAGGACCTTATACATTTTCGGGCCTTCTAGGAAAAATGCTCTATAATTGTGAGGACATTCCAGTTACGAACCTGCCGAACTGCCAGTTTTAGATATAAAAGATTTGAGCTCAGATCAGCAGTACCTTCTATTTATTTATTTATGGAGAAAATTTCAGATACAGCACGTAGCCATTTTACACTGAAATCAGTAACAATGAAAATAACAAAAAAGAACAAAAATAAAAATAACAAAATAAGACAAAATATTAATATAAATAAGTCAAGATAATACAATTAAATATTATTTAGCAACACATGTTCTGATGGTTGACCGAAAGGCGTACTCTGTGGAAAATACATCAGCACTTGATGGGAGGTCGTTATATTGAGTGGGAAGTCTGTGGAAGAGCGATCTTTTTTTAATTTCTAGTCTAGGCTTTTTTGTGTAAAATAGATTTGTGTTGCGTGTTGAGCGCATAGGCACTCGAAAGTGGAATTCCTGGAGGAGAGTGTTGCAACGGATTTTGCCATTGACAATTTTGTAAAGATACCTAAAATCATCCAGTAAACGGCGCTGAAAGGGAGTCTGTAGTTTTAGAAAGGACAGGAGATGTGGTGTTGGAAAGTTGCGTAATGAGGGAACCCTGTAACGAACTATAGCCAGGAAAAAGTTAAGAACAGAATCTATTCTGGAGAGCTGAGTGGGACATGCCATCGACCAGACGGGAGATGAGTATTCTATTATTGGGGAAATGAATGATTTGAAGTACAAGGTGAGGGCTGAGATGTCACTAGTTTCGGTGAAACGACACAGTAAACCTAACAGACGCATAGCCTTCTTTGTCGTGCCTGTTCTTCAAATGTGAGTTTTTGGTCGAAAACAATGCCTAGGTCATTACGAGAGGATACTGCTTTGATGTTATTGCCAGAGATGGAGTAAGCTGTAATCAGTGGTAATTGCGACGCACGTTTAGGAAACCAGAAGCCCGGAAAATCATCTCATGCTAGCTGGCTTACTACTGCCTGTCGCCTGCTTCGCCTTTACATTTCCACAGAAAACCCAACAGAAGAACTGAAGATTCTTGCTAAGTTCGTTGTGTATGTTTATGCCCCTGTTTTGTTCTCTGTGAAATCAAACCCGACATGCAAAGATGGTGGTAGGCACTTGTATCTGGCAATTAAGCTCTCAAGGTACCTTGAGGAACCTTTGAAAACTGTAGTGAATATGGTGATCGCCAGGAATTCATTTTTTGCTCATCCAGAGAATTTGTTGCTCAGTATGCTGACAGATGAGAAGCGTGAAGTCAGAGAAATATCTGTGAGAATGATTTTAGGTGCTCGGGCAAGGAAAACATCCGGTGAAGGGTCAATACGCAAGTTCAAAGTGCCAGAATTAAATTTCATGGCAGAGGACTACATCAACACGACAGACTGGGATGTGTGCCTTGTAACAGACCCTCCCTTGGTTGTCCATTTGAATTCCGAGGACATTGGGCAGATGGTGGATGACCAGAATATTGCAGAAACAACAATTGCATCCTTCCCGTGTCACACTCAAGCAGTTGAGAGACCGGTTAAAATAGTGAGTGAGGCTTCAGCATCTGTTTGTGGTGAAAGAGAAAGAGATGCTTATATCAGATCTAAACTTGATGCAAGAAAGTAATTACCAACATAGGAGAATAAATCTGATTATTTTGAGCAAAGAAAGAAGTAAAACTGAAATTAAAGTAACAGTTTAAGGAAGGGAAAAGTGAATGGAGGGAGCATGGGATGGAACTCGCTGGCAGCCACCTCCACGCGGTGAGTTGTGGGTTGGTGCAACCTGCAGCATTATACTACACTATACCAGACATGCGCGCACGCACTTACGCGCACATGAATATATTTTGGTTTCATTGCTATATTTGTTGTAGTTTTGTTGTAACTAATCTAAATAGTTATATTTCGTTATAGAAGTTGCAGTTTGCATCAAGCGAAGAGCTGCACTTTCTTCCATTGGGCATTGTGTCCAACTAGACTAACTAAGACTCCTCGGGAGGGCGCGGCTAGAAATTCTTCAATTTAGCTAAAAAAAGTTGTGAGATGTTTTGCTACCACTACGCAACTTTTGCACACTACATGTTTTTGAATTTCTAAAAAAAAAATTTGGGGGCCTTTTTCGATACACCCTAATATATGGGTTCCTAGCACCATAGAAGACCAAAACATTGAATTGTTTCAAACAAGATCCCTAATTTATCTACCCATGTAAACAGTTTCACGTACTATTAACCTCTCTAATACTTCGGGACAGTGACATACGAGAAAGCTCTTTGTGAAAAAAAAGTTACAATATCCTGTGGACATCTAAAGCTTTTCTGATCAGAAAATCATTCTATAGTGCCAAAGTTATCACATTACCCCCCCCCCCCCCTTCGTGAGTACTACTGGCTGTGATATATCAGCCGATGCATTCGAATAAGCGCTTTCGAAAGGCAGCTATAGCGACAATGGAAAAGAGAAAACTTTTGGATATCCATTCGACACAATCGCAAACAAAAATGTGTTTCCAACAAAATATATGGAACAATGACACAAACCTATAGAGGCGTTATTTGATTTATTCAGCCTCCCCGATGGAACAGTGGTGTCGTCGTCTCTTTGCAACAAAGGGGTCCTGGGTTCGTTACCCGGTGGAGGCACATAGTGGTTCGGATACAACTTAAAACTCTATGTCCAGTCCACATTAGCCTTAATGTGCATAAAGTGGACTTTGATTTGCTATATTTTACTTCGCCTTTTGTGCCATTTTTGGCTAATTTGCGAAGATCGGGATGATATGATTAAATTGATGAGTGGACACTCACAAAAAACCATGACCAGGCCTGGATTCGAACCCAGGACCCCTGGTGTCGTAGCGCGATGTGCTAACCACTTTCCCTATTTCGCGAGCTCCCCATGTTCTGATATATTCCGTTCTCTCTCTCAATAACATTTCTTAGAGCCTATCGAGCAAAACTTGCAGCAATGTCAAGGTATCAATTGAACCATTAACCGGCAACAAACACATTGAAAAAGTGTGTACTTATGGAGGGGGCTAAGTGAAAGACAGTCTCGATAACATTTCCAAGACAACTACCGTAAACTCAGGGCTGGCCACTTGTATTTGAAGGTTCTGTTGCTATATTTACGTGGCAATTTGACGTCAATTTTCTACCTCTTTTGTTGATCGCGACGATGAGAATGCATAATGAATTGACGAAATGGCGACGAGACAAACACAATTATACGTAAGGTACCTGAACCCAATATGGCCTACTTAAGGTTGGCGATTGTTTCTAATGGTATACAAAGTCAGAAAGGTAAATCTAATCGCAAAATTCAAAAGAGGGAACACTTCTGGAAGTTTACTGGTAATTGATGTCAGTTACAAATAACAGCATGGGTGAAGTGAATATAGCCTAGTAATATATTTTGTTCTTTCACATAAAAAAAAAAATGCAACAGAAATTGTGAGCCTCCCCAATGGCGCTGTGGTAGCGTCGTCGCCTTGTAATTAGGGGTCCCGGGTTCTATACCCGGTGGAGGCACTTGGCACAGTGGTTCGGATCCCAATTTAAACTGTAGGTCCAGTCCAGATTAGCCTTACTGTGCATAAAGTGGACTACAATAGCAAAAGTGTGTAACCAAAGTTTAAATCGGTGATCATAGTGTTAAGTGTTATGTGTCAGTCATGCTAGAAATTCGTAAAACTACGTTTGGTATGGTGTAGCATCTGCTGTATACTCTTGGCAGAGGAAAGTCTTTGCTAACTTGTCAATCTCTTTTTGCACTCAATAGTTGGTAGCACTGAATAGCATGAAGACAACCTGCATTCCTTGCAATTCCAAAATTGTAAGCAAGGCACCCCTCTTGTCGCTCAACCCTCCAGGCGACACTGACCCATCGCCAGCGCAGACGTTGCCAAATGTTTCCTTCTTCCGCGCGGGAGTCGCTAACGTGAGGTCATTGCTTCCGAAATTGAACGAATTAAATTATGTAATACGTAAGTTGGATTTAGACGTACGTGTAATCACGGAAGGTTGGATAAGCGATTCCACACCACAGTCTGCATTTAGCTTGTCGGGCAACGAAGTAATCACACAAAGCAGAAGTAACAAGATATATACAATTTTGCCGAAGACATAACAAACGTTGAGTGGGAAACACTGCAATCACTTGATACGGTTGATGAAAAAGTAGACTTTTTTAGCTCCAATATCGTACGTTTATTTGATTGCCATGCACCTATGAAAACCGCCCGAGTTAAGAGGAAGCGCGTTCCGTGGATAACTCCTAATGTCAAGTTATTAATATTCGAGACAACGCTCTGAGGAAATTCAAACGTACGAACAACGTTGCCGATTGGAACCACTACAAAGAACTACGAAATTTTACGACTACCGTTATCCGACAGGAAAATAAGTCATATTTCTCTTTTAAATTTGGCGCTATTCAATTAAATATGAAGGAAACATGGCGTGAACTAAAACAGTGGGGCGTGCTGGATAATAAAAATGTCAATGCGAACTTATCCTCACTTGTGAACACAGCACACGAGCTCGATGCTCTTTATAATCATTTTGTTCAAATTAGCAATCTCTCTAGTATTCCCACTCAACTAAAAACACAAAGCAGTGCATAAAATTAAATCAAACAGTGTTGGAGCAGACGGCATAAACACTAAGATGTTAAAGATTGCACTACCATATGTACTGACTCCATTAACTCATATAATCAATTATTCTTTGTCTAAAGGCGTGTTTTCAGAAACATGGAAAGAAGCGCGAGTCTTGCCTCTTCAAAAAAAAAAAAAAGTGATCAGTTCTTTCGATGACTTAAGGCCCATAAGCCTATTGCCAGTACTCTCTAAAGTACTAGAAAAAATTGTATTTTCCCAACTAATGTGTTATATGTAGACGCGAACAACTTGTTACCTGCAGTTCAGTCTGGGTTCCGTGCACGGCATAGCACAGCAACAGCTTTAACAAAGTTACAGATGATATTCTTTGCGAAATTGACAACCGTTGTTCTACTCTCGTATTGCTGGATTTTAGTTAGGGTGATCAGACGTCCTCTTTTGTCCGGACATGTCCTCCTTTTTAGGTGTCTGTCCGGCGTCCGGGTGGATTTTTTAGAAATTGGTAAATGTCCTCCTTTTTAGAAAGAGTAGCTATAGCAAAGCCCATAGCCAATGTGCTACCTAGAGAATGCTTCTACATATAATGATAATCGTTTAAGGCATATCACTTGGGGTGCGTTAAATATTCGAGCAATGCTGACCTAGCATCTTGGAGCTCAACACCATCACTTTCCCGACTGAGTCATTAATAAGGTGCGGATTTATTGGCACTAAAAACCTCTGAAATAGGCACTTAAAAAGGCAATGTAAACTAAGAAAAGACATTAAATTAGGTATGTAAACTTATTTCAATTTTTTTCTTACAATGCACAGACTGTATTAACTAGGGGTGTGCGGGATCCCGAGCAGTCAGGAAATAAAATACCCAATGTTCACTTTAAAAAGTCGTTAATTTTTTACGTTTTCTGCATTGTAAGTGTCTGGAACTTATCGGAAATTGTTAGTTTTTATTCTAGAAATGCAAAAATAATCACTTAAAGTGAAAATGACCCGTAGAATTCAAGATTTCCAGAGCTTCGGGAAATTGTAAATTTTTCCCGTCCCGAATGTCGGGATTTAAAAAATTTCCTGTCCCGACCAAAAAAATTCTGTCCCGCACACCCCTAGTATTAACACTTCAGTTTATCCATAAAAGTACGATAACAAACTATTAATATTAATTAACAAAGTAATTCTCACAAAAACAGCTTGTGGTAACTACTGTGCGAATTTGAACAAATGATGAAAAAACAATTTGCACCATTGTAACAAAAAGAATATTTTGAAATAATGTTCCAATGAATTGAGACCCTCACATCTGGTAAATACCAGATTTCAGTCAGTACAACATCAACAAAGCCTTACATTCTTGAATCTAGGGAAAACCAAAGGCACGTAAAAAAAGTTGAAGTATGCAAAAATTGCAGAATAGCGATTTTTGAGCAAGATTAATCAAAATAGGCATTTATAGGTACTATAAAAATGCGCTTTAGTACTAGAAACACCATGAAACGAACTTTAAACATTCAAGCCTATGTTTTACTACAAAGGAATATAAGTGGCAAATAGGCAAAATTCGGCTCCCTAGTCATTCCTATTATTCTAAGTTCTAACTCGATGTTTCTCCATCTGAGGCTGCTGGAACGCATCTCTTTTCTGCCACTTTTGGCTAATTGCGAAGATGGATATGAGCGATGGCATGATGATTTTGATGAAGGGGCACTCACAAAGAACACCCTGCCCAGGCTGGGACTCGAATCGGTGACCGCTCGCGTTGTGACGCGGTGTGCCAACCACTCCGCCACGGGGATCGGCCAGTTCCTTTTCGAGTTATACATACACGATACAGAAACGTGTAGTGAGAATTTTGATTATTAAGTAATATTTACTTTCATGAAATAACGAAGCGAAAGTGTAAATTCAACAATTATCTTGCAAGAAAATATCCAACTTAGAAAGGATGGAGGAAGAAACGAAAATGAGGTAAAATGTAAGGTGGCTGTCACTTTCACCTACTGTTGAAAGAGTGATAGAAATGTTCACGGCATTAAAATCATATTTCTCTACCCAATGTAAACAACTTAAAAATTGTAATTCGGTGTTTGGAAATAAGTTAAAGCTAATCTTACTTGTTACATTTGTATTCACTTGTGGGGATATTTCATTCTAATATCCAAGAATTAGAAAAGGAGTAAAAATATGTGCTTCAAATTGTAGATATTCTTTGTCATTTGTTAAATGACAGATTCGGAGATTACTTTCTTTGATTAAAGATAAGAGGAAGTTATTGAAAGAGATCACCTGAAAATTCTCTGTAAGGAAAAGTATTATTAAGATTTTTATATATTGATTAAATTATGAGTAAAGCAAATGTGTTGCCATTCTTTGCTGCGTCCTCTTTTTCATGACTTTGTCCTCCTTTTTCGCCTGCTCTGTCCTCTTTTTTGAATGTGTGTATCTGGTCACCCTAATTATAGTAAAGCTTTCAACACAGTCCAACACGATTTGTTAATATCTAAACTTAAATACTATAAATTTGACTCTGTAGCCGTAAGGTGGTTTGAATCCTATTTACTTAATAGAAAACAGAGAACATTCCTTCAAAATTCACCCTCGCAGATCTCCGAAGCTGTAGTTTTAAAAACAGGGGTTCCGCAGGGATCAATTTTAGGGCCTCTCCTTTTCACCGCAGACTTAAATACGTGTAAAGTTATAAAATTTTTCAAACCACATTTCTATGCAGATGATACACGACTATAGTTTTCGACTAGACGTACAGCACTAGAAAGTAGTATTTCCTCACTCAACACCAATTTAAATAATATTTACACATGGTGTACATTAAATGGACTTAAGATAAAACCTCAAAAATCACTTTTTATGCTAATTGGATTGGAACGAAACAATCGCCAAAAAAATCTATTGTTGAGCCAATTGAACTTAAAATTAATAATGAAGCCATTCCATGTAAAAATTCAGCAAAAAATCTTGGCTTCATTGTTAACGATACGTTGGACTGGACGGACCACACCAATGCACAATGTAAAAAAGCATCTCTTCCGTTTTCAAGATCAACTACCTGCAGAATGTAAAATTAGACTAGTTCAATGTTTAATTTTTCCACTATTTGATTATTGCGACACTGTGTATGGGTCCAAACTTGCGAAAAAAATCAGCAGAAAATTTCAAATCGCACAAAATGCGTGCATCAGATATACTTGTGGCCTGGATAAAAGCAATTACATCTTTCCCATCTTAAACAGATATAATATTTTAACAATGGCCAACAGGAGGCTACTGCACTATCTATATTTCATTCATGATTTGCAAACTGAACGAAAACCCGCGTACTTATTTGAAAAATTATGTAATCGCAACACAATTCGCAGACGCGGGACACGTCGTCACAACGAACTTGACATTCCTCACCATTCGACTACGCTATATACCTCATCCTTTTCTATATCTGCCCCAAAAGCATGGAATGCACTACCAACAAATATTAAATCCATAAAACTCAATAAGAGTTTCAAAATTAAATTGAAAGAAATGCTTCTACAGGAACAGCATCAGAACAGTAGCACATACTACAGTAGAAGTGAACTGGCACTCAACAAACGACAAAACACTCATATTCTATAACTGTAACTATTGGAATTTTATTGTCTTCAAATTATTATTATTATTATTATTATTATTATTTTATTATTATTACCATTATTATTATTATTATAAACTTAAATGCAACCTTATGTTAACATTCACATTTATATTTTTTTCACATTTGTATTTTATTTTATTTTTTTATTTATTTTTTTTAAAATTATTTTCGTATTCTTTCACATTTATATTATATTATGACTAATATTACTGAAATGAGAATATTCGTAATTGTAGGTAATGTGTTTATTTTAATTTCTCTTTAGTGTAATCAAGCTTTCCATCTGTACTCATATATTATCATATTATATTATATATACTTATATTTTCTTATGTAGCTCATGACAAGGAGTAGGTGGCAGAGGCAACCTACGGCTGAACGTCGCCCGCTAAATAAAGGAATTATTATTATTATTATTGTTATTATTATTAAAACACCAACTCAATCAATCAATCAAAGCAACAGAAATTGTAAAGAAAGTACCAAAATGTTACTTCTATAGGTCGATAAGTATTGTGATGCAGTTACATTTTATTTACATAAGGACACAGTGAGATTATACAAAGAAGTAACAATGTTTACAAACCAATAGACAAGCAAGTGTCTTCTCATAAGTGATTGATTGATTTTTTGATTTAGTTTATTTTACTTCGCGTTTTGTGCCTCTTGGCTAATTGGCGAAGATGGGAATGAGTGATGAAATGATGAAATTGATGAATGGACACTCACAAACAACCAAGCGGGATTCGAACCCGGGACCGTTGACATACGTGTCATAATTTCTCAACAGAATATCATGGATTGCACATCACGGTCTGGTCTTTCATCATCCTTGTGTGTAAAGTACAAATTATGAGCTATCATAATATGAACTAGGATTATAAACACCGATCACTTGGAAGATGTAGTAAGTAATAACTTCCATATGCAATATGAGATCACGTAGAACACAATCACGAAGTCCAGCTATTTCGCGTCTTTGTACTCAAGTTACTGCACTATATGTAAGTACAGTCAACAGGTCCAATCACGTTATTCGGACAGTCTAAATGACATACTAACGTCATTTGTTGAATTAAACTTGTAACTAGTCGGAAACACCAAATAGGCCATATTGTGTACTAGGCCATACTGGGTTCAGGTACATTGTATAGCTAGCCATACTTTAACGCTGGAATCTCTGGATGGCCGCTGCATAATTTGAACAAAATTGATAATGTGTGTGTTGTTTCCTAATGCCAATGGAGGCCTCTCCGATGGCGCAGTGGTAGCGTCGTCGCCTTGTAGTAAAGGAGTCCCGAGTTCGATTCCCGGTGGAGGAACATAGTGGTTCGGATCACACTTTAAACTGTAGGTCCAGTCCCGATTAGCCTTGCAGTGCATAAAGTGGACTTAAAACAACAAATCAATGAAACCTAAGGCCAATATTATTAAATTAATTTGGTAAGTATTGATTTTCGTTTGCATATTGCATTTTGAACACGGAAAAGTTCCACTTAATCATAAAATTCCCACTACAAATTTTGTTATTGAAAATAGCTGCAGAAATTAAATTACAAATTTTAGGAGAATCTCACGCGGGTTGGTATAATTGATGACGTAGTCCGGTACGGAGCCACGGCCCGGCGGTTAAGAAACACTTCCTTAGAAGATATAACTTGAACAGAGACAAAAGATTATGTAGACTTGTTTGTAAACGTGCAATTTTCTACATTCATAAAGTTTACCTTCTGTTTTCCGAAGTTCTACGTAGTGTTGAATGAAATTCGAACGTGCAGCTGCAGCGGACGATGGGGTGACTGCAAATCGTTGCAATACCTGCCCTTAGTCATTCTCAAGAAAGCCAATAGTAATTCGCCAACGCATGCGTCATATTTGCTAGTGCATTAATACAGAGTGCATTATTGATACACCCGGCAGGACGTTGCGCCTATCGATTATGTTATTCTATGTCCTAAACAACAAGAAAGGTCACTGCCTCGTTTACCAAGTAACGTCGATATGCTGGCGTGCTTCATTACTATACCTATGGGCGGATTTAAGTGGGTCTGAAGGGGCCACCTCACCCTTCCGGAACCCTTGAGGGCGCGTCGTGGGAGACTTCCGCCGAGGAGTTATGTTGTTTTTTTTCGCATATTGATAAATAATTTATACAATTGGAATTAAACATAAGACACACGTTGACATTTTAAGAAACATACAAGAGTGTATTGAAGGGGTGCGGCGGGAGCGGCCCCGAGGACTTCGAAAGGTTTCGGGGATGACACACCCTTAAGGGCTTTATGATACTTCTTCGATAACTTGAACAGTTGAATGAAATCAAGCAATAATTGATGTATTTTACGACATGGGTGACAGAGGTGCAGCTATGGAAGCTGAAAGGTGAGTGCAACGAAACATAGACAAGAATGTGAGGGTGATGAATAATAGGAAGGGACTGAAAATTGAAGGTGACACAAGATATGAGCCGATGAAATATATGAGATTATGAAACATAGGGGTTGAAGAATATAGGGTGACGGAAGATAAGATGTGACGATCGATAGGAACAGATAGAAGGCTACGAAACATGGTAGGCGGTTGAAGATAGGGCCCAATGAGTGAAAGGAGGTAAAGAAAGATATGGACAGACGAAAAATAAAGGCGACGAAGGATGGGACGTCGAAAGATAGGGTTAATAAAGGATCAGAGCGAAGGAAAATAAATGTGAAATCATGGGCGTAACTAGCGGGAGCTGGAGGGGGTCCGCCCCCCCCCCGACCTGTCACCGACACCCTCGAGTATCGCCCAAACCCTCGTACACACTTAACTATGGCCATCTATGGCTCACCTACCTTAGTTATCTTTGATTGCTTGAATGAATCAATGAAATAATTATTTTTGTAATCTTTTTTTTAAAAATGAAGTTATTATGTTCATGGGTGATATATATGTAAGGTATATTTATAAATATTATTCTTACTGTATATTACTTGGCAGTGTTGTAATATTTGTACCATAAAGCATATAAATGCTTTTATATCAGGATGATAAATGACATTAGGAATATTCTATTTGATACAAAATGAAAAACTGGTTCGCTATGAACTAATTTACTCACCGTTCTTAAAATATGAAAATAAATTAATTATTACGCATGTATAGGCATATATAATATTATACACTGCTGGACAAAAAAAAAAAAAAACCGGACACTTACATATTTTTTGATAACGCATAAATTCTGATTCGGATGCTAACTAAATGTTGCAGAAATTATTGGAAATAAGAAAACCTGAATATATTCAACAGAAAGCAAATTAAAGTTTATTGTTAGTAAGTTAAATTAGAAAATAAACTAAAGTTACAGAAAACTACCAAAAAAAATAGAAAAAAATCTTAGCAATATTTTTTTTAATATTGTTAACTAGTACTGGTGGGGTATATAAGCTGTCTAATAGCGGGTGTTACCTCCCGTGCCATCAATTACAGCTTGTAACCGCCGTGGCATACTTCAAATTAAGGTTGGCAATCACTTCTTGGTCCAATTGCTCCCAATTTTCTTGAATAGCACGTCCTAGCTCTTCAATTGTTTCTGGAACTATTGCGCGGTTTCTGATATGTCGTTTCAGTTGATCCCAGACGTGCTCTATCGGATTTAGGTCCGGACTTTGTGGTGGTCATTCTAATCGCGTAATCGCAACTTCATCCAAGTACTCCGTGACAATATTCTCAATGTGAGGACGCGAATTGTCATGCATAAAAACAAAATCTGAGCCTATGAATGGTGCATATGGTACTACATGATCTGTCAAACATTCTGTAATATACCTGCAAGCTGTCATTGCCCCATTCTCTACAAGAACCAACTCCGTACGTTCTTGTGAAGAAATACCTCCCCAGACCATGACACCACCGCCTCCAAAGGGTGTTATTTCAACAAAACAACATTGTGCATAACGCTCATTAGGTCTTCTATACACATTTTCACGCCCGTCTGATGAACGTGGGTTGAATTTTGACTCATCGGAGAATAAAAATTTTTCCCACTGCTCCACATTCCAATGTACTGTAAGTGTTGTGTAGCAAATTCCAGTCTTCGCTTCCGGTGACGTGCTAACAACCTGGGACCTTTAGCCGGCCTCCGAGACGACAAACTTCTTCTACGAACTGTTCGTGAAGAAACCACAGCTCTATGAACATTTCTCAAACGCCGTGCCACAATATTTGAAGTCGTAAGACGGTCTTAACACTATGGTACGTATGAAACGATCTTCCCGTGCTGTTGTGCATCGTTTCCGACCAGAACCCGGTCTTCTACCATAGGAACCAGCTGCATCATACCGTCTGAGAGCTTCATGGATAGTACTTCGTGCTATATTTAGCACCCTAGCAATATAGCGCACACTACGACCATCATTACGAGGAACTACTGCTTTTACTACCTCTTCACGTCTCATTTTCAAGCTAGCAAACTTACAATACACTTGCAAGAAAAAACACCAGCAATGACAATGTCAATAATATCTGTTACTATGGTTACTATAAACCAAAATTCATGGCTCTAGACATTAAACAAAATAACATTAACAGGAATTGAAAGTCAATAAATTAAAACAAAATTGCATGAAATTAATTTTGAGCCTACTAGGTGTTCCAAATAAGTAAATACGAGTAAATAAATAAATAAATAGATAAATGATAAACGGAGAAACTATGGAAAATGTTCAATAATGAATGTTCCATTGTTCAATACTTAACTGAGAGTGTAATTCATAAGTAAATGCAATTCAGATGTCAAATATTAAAGTGTCCGGTTTTTTTTTGTCCAGTAGTATATACTGATACGTTCCAAATTGTGAAATGTTACAATATCTATGATTTGCATATTTGTAGTATTTTTCTTTTTTCGTGCATGAGGATATTAGTTATATTTTCCAAAGTTGAAACAATTTAGCAAATATTTAATTAAAATAAATTTTCAACGGTGATTTTTAATAATCAATCCCTTAAAGAATAAGAACGCATTTCAAAATATTATTTGATGATAAAACTCCAGACAAATTTTCGTGTTTTCTTAAATAAGTACAATTAAAAATGTGCATTTTAAATTTGTATTTGTGAAGGGTGTTCCGGTGTGCATTTCCATTGATTCATAATAATATAATTTAAAGAAATGTATAATAATTGAAACCTTTCTCTGTATACGTGTATGTTTTACTAAGTGCGTCTGTGTGTTTATATTTATTAAAGAAGTTTTGGTGCCGGAAGTAGTAATTTTTGTAATGGTTAGACGTATTATGCTTATTTCAAAAGAGGCAACAATTTTCATGATCAATAAATATTTTAGACTTGTCCCACAGAAATGTTGCTAAGGGAAGGTCAACGAGAAAAGTAATGTACTCAATGGAATAACAGTACATAGTGCGGCAGAAGCCGTGCTTTTTACAAGCTTTTCTTTGTAGTTCAAGACGTACCTTGACCAAATGTTTTATAACCAAGAAATGTCCTGGAAAACATGAATAAAAACACTTTAGAAATGAGTAACGACTAAAATTTACATGAATATCTTAGAAAATGAAGCAATAGGTCATTCCTGTTATCCATTGTCTACATTTTGGTACACAATTGATACTCAGTCACATGTGTTATGCAAGGAACATAATAATTATAGTAACCCTATCTTTCCGCCGGGAGTGGGTGGCAATGCACACCATTTTTTCTTGATTTTTCAACTGCGATTTTCTTAGGGAGTTTCAAATATTTTTGTATTACTTTGGGTCATGTATTCATAAAAGTGACGTACTGGTGGGGAGAATTCAAGCGGAGTATATATGTGGACCACATTTGGGTTTTGTGTTTTGACATGACATCATGTAAACTTGACAGTAAACTTCATCTTCATATAATTATTGGTTGTAAATTTTGTAACAATTGTGATTAATATATAAGTACACATATATGTAGTAAAAGTATTTAATCACAATTAATATGATTGCTTGACAGTGAATGAAAAATAAATAGTTTATAAGGATGATATCTAACATCTTTTGGCGAGTGTATAATTTTTGCCTCAAAATTCTGGCAATATTATTATTTTTCGGCAATTTTTGTCGAAATACTTCTTTTGGTGAAGTGACTGGGAATCTGACCTTGTCACCTGTTATTATGACAGGAAGTTGGACGATGCAATTGAAGCGGTACAGAGGGCGGAAAGACTTATATTGTATTTATATTGATTTTCGTGATGAAGAAATCACTTGACGTCATATACACTCTGGCTTGAAAATTAGTTAAGCGTCGTGATTAATATTGTGGAAGCACAATGACTTGGGTCATTTTGCATGCCATTCTTTCCTCTTCCTCTTTGGCTATTAACTTCAATATCTTCCTTTCAGTGCGTGTCAGTTTATTGTACCATTTTGTCGTATAAATAACACAGCGTAGGCAATGAACCTCTTTTGATTTAAAATGTATACACATACACCACACACACATTCCCACAAAGGCTTTGCACAACCCCTTGCAGGTGTATAGAGAGTGTGGAGTTAGGGACCCACACATTCTTGATTACGGCCGCACGAAGATAAATAGACAATGGATAAATAGTTGATTATTATTATTATTATTGATTTAGTTTATTTTAGTTCGCGTATTATGCCTCTTGGCTAACTTGCGAAGATGGGGATGAGCGATGAAATGATGAAATTGATGAATGGACAGATAAATAGTTGATGGCCCCTTCACTTATTTAAGAACCTCCTTCTGAACTATCTTACAGCAAATTCATAGCACATTGCATTGGTTGCAGGTTGTATATCTGTACAGCATATAGCGCCAAGTAGATGGAAATGTAGGCAAAGTATTATATGTGTTTAAGAACAGCCATTTCCATAAAACTCCCATGGGTCGCATTCGAAAAGTTTCCATGAAGCTCGAGAAGTCTGTAACTTTCAGGTTGGTCGAAGGCTGTATGTAATAAAGCATTTTGTGATCAATTGCTATAAAGCCAAGACGTGGAACTAGACGATTCACTGCATGTTGAAATTATCAGAAAGTTATGATAAATTGACATATTTCTTTTTTAACTACAGTTTAACAATCCTATTAAGTGTAAGCAACCTTCAAGTCTACATCAAGACAAAGTTGCAGGATAAATCTCTCAGTTGTCACGAATTTCCGACGACGAACACATCGAAACCACTTTGCGAGAGGAACTGGAAGCCTTTTCAACCCTCGACACCATTAGACAAAACATCACAGCAAATTGCGTCAACTACTCTCTCCGAAGTTAAAACAAAACCATCAAAAACTTTCTATCATGGAGCGAATTGAGAGCTACGAGCAAGAATGTACTCAACATTAAATTGGAACCAGAAGGTTTTGAAAATTTTGTTCGCGTGCAAGCATCGGTGGTGTAATGTACACCTTTTTCCTGCTTTATTTTACATTGACCCGACTCTTTGCTTGTTCTCACTGTCGGTTCCAGTTTCCTAATTTCACGGATAAGGGGGGAAATTTTCATGAATATTGGCTTACACCTTTGCTTCCATACCACTCATGCGTTAGCCTCTACCTGGCTTTTCTTGTATTAAAAAAGGAGGCTATGTCCTTCGTTACCGACTTAACGTCGCAACGTGGGACAGATGCCTGATTTTTCGTAGAACCTAAGCGTCGGTGGGTATCTTTTTGTTACTTCCTCTGTACATAAATATATAGGGAAGCCTTGATTCGTTGCTTTCCGCACTTATGTCCAAGGAAAGGTCCTTTTCTTGCCGAAAGTTGACATGCCAGTGTTGGCAACCACGGTTTGCTTACCCGCAGCAGCGATCTCAAAACCACTTACAAATTCACAATTTATATGTCTAAATTATATTTAATACTCTGTGTATTCTGCATTATAGTATTAAAAATATGTTTAGAGGTAGTTCAGTTTATTGATGGGAACCATGTATTTGCTTTTAAAGGGGAACCTTGATATTTGTAACGTGATGACAAGCACATTTTAAAATATCGCTATTTTCGTCATCACGTTACATGCAATTCCATTTTCCCTCAAGTGAAAATTCCCACTTGAAAATTGCCTCAGAGGTTATTTTTGTTTTTAACTCAGAATTGTTCCGATAGATGGCTCTGCATTCGCTGCCTGAGCAATGATTGTGTAGAAATTTGCGCAGAGTAATAAAACGCCTGTCTCTCTCGATCACACTTAGGGACGTAGCTAGGTTGATCAGTTCGGGGGGTCCAAAACTTAAGATTTTTTCTATCAAACCATTAAAAACTAACAAACTATTAATATACCATATAGGCCTACATAAATATATGTATATATATACATACATACTGTATATAGATAGATATATAGATATATATATAAAATCTTGTTGGAAGAGAACATTATTTTCTCCTGTAGCCCCCCCAAATTGACGGATATAGACTCGCGAAATCCACGGCCATTATTCGGGAATCTAAATGCAGAATGAACTTATTAACTTGGCATCTAAACAGTCTTTAAAAATCCATGGATTTTCTCTTATGTCAGATTTTTGAGACACCAAGGACAATGTCATTAGTCCATACTCCTTAGATTAGTAAATTTGCTCGAAGAAAATTGAGAAGTAGAGAAAACCCTCTTCCGTGGGTTTAGATATAAAAGGGTGCTGATATCAGGTGTACGTACAAGTATGACAACTGTGCGAAAATGAAATGTTTGTATATTGAGTTCAAGATAGGCATCGCATGTATATTGTTTATACCAGAATCGAATCCGGCGGCTTTAGTGCAAGGCGACACCCTTAACCACTATTCTATGGGACATACACGAGTCTTTTGTTGCGTCGTACTGTACACATTGGAGAATGATGACTATATATATATATGAAATTTTATGCACACATCTACTTTCTTAAAAGTAATCTTCTTTGCGCGTGCAAAACTGAATATATGATGGCAATAGAAACAACAACATTCCCGCGCTAAAGATTAATGCGCTCTAGTCTTTCAAGTTTCTATCCCTAGTGGAAACTCCAAAATTTCTGTGATGGCCTAACATCTTGAGGACAATTGAGAAGCTACTTGAAATCAATATGTAAGCGAATTGCACTCTCAAAACTAGATAGGACTCGATGTGATGACCATGCGTCACCGAATGAAAAAACACATCGGAGGCTTTGTCCTTCAAAATTAATTTTACTGAATAACCTAAACATGGCTTTTTTGCACAGTACAATATTGTTTTCTTTCGCCCTACTTTTATAGTTTTTCATTCAAAGGATTCGATTCCCGAAGCATGAGCATGACGCACTACGAAACCAGAGGTCCAAGGTTCGGACCTTGGACAGGTGTGGTTGCGTCATGTCTCTGCATCGCTATTCCTTCGGATCATCATTCAATCTCATCGTCGCATCTAACCCAAGAGGTAGAAAATCGGCGTAAAATAACGAAATAGAAATGATTGATTCACTTGGTTCATTTTACTTCACTTTTCTGACATTTTTGGCTAATCGTGAAGATGAGAATGAGTTAAGATTAACTTGATGAAAGGATCATCACAAAGAAGACACATTCTCAGGCCGGAATTCGAACACGGGACATTCTGCTTCGTAGCGTAACCTGCTAACCACTCCACCACGGAGTTGTCGGCCCAAATAGAAATGAAAATTGGAAAATCCGTCTTGAATTTGCAGGAACAGAGTTCACCAGCAAGGGCAAAAGATTTTCCCTCCCACTAGGATAGACAAATAACAGAAAATGCTTGATAAGTATTTTGGCTTTCCATAGTTCATGATATTATTATGTAAGTAACTATTATTCGCTATATAACTTTGGATTTATTTTATTTGTATGTCTAGTCAACTTTCCCGCCTAAGCAGCAGCCACAGCGTCTGCATTTGCGGGTGGAGACCAAAGTTGTTAAAGGTCCAGGAATTTTAAATAAATTCAATTCTCATCCAGGAGAGAAAGTTAGCAAGCGTAAATGGGTTCTGGACCGTAAGGAACCTCTTCATCTGTAACGTTTTCAATTCGGTCCATGAATTTTACTCCAGATGAATTTAATTTTGGTCCAGGAACCTTATTTCCTGAAGAATTTAAATATGGTCAACAAACATTTTTTTCCGGATCAGTTTAAATAGGGTCAAAGTTCCGTATTGAAATGAAACAATTCGCAACTTGGTACGAATTTAGATTGTGCAAGAGAAATGGTTCCGGTCCTATAACGAAATCCTATAGAACAAATTATACTGTATGCGTTTCCTAATCTTTTAACAATCCCAGGGTTGTTAATGGTCCAGGTATTGTAAATAAATTCATTTCCCATCCGGGAGAGAAAATCAGCAAGTGTAAATGGGTTCTAGGCCTCAATTCGGTCCAGGAACCTTTTTTCCGTATGAATTTAAATACAGTGCAGGAACTCTTTTTTTCGGTAAAATTTAAATACGGTCCAGGAACCTTGTTTTGCGGCTGAATTTAAACACTGTCCAAGAACCTTTTTTTCAGGATCAATTAAAATTCGGTGCGGGAATATTTTCCGGATCAATAAATGTTCGGTTCTGCAACGGAACCCAATAGAACCCATAGAAGTTATGATGGACCTTTGACAACCCTGGTGGAGGCTAAATGAAGAAAATTCACAAAATATGCAGAATTTTGAAACGTATTATTTCTAGAGCATGCACACTACTATATAAGGTTGACTACATACCTCGTTTCCTTCCTTAATGGAAATGTGACTTATTCTTTGCCACATGTGAGATCAACCACCCTGGGAGTGAAACCCGGTCTCGTGTGTGGTAGTCGGACACCAATTTAGAAAGTCAATGTGTTGGACATTTGGTCGATCAGTCGATCCTACTTCAATTTTTTCGAGAGAAAAACGAGCTGGCAGCTTCACACTCGAAATTTCACTTCGCCTACCCCCGTGGCGGAGTGGTTATCACATCGTGCTACGATGCCAGGTGTGCCGGGTTCGCATTCCGGACTGAGCATGGGTGTTTGTTGTGTCCATTGATCAATTTAATCATATCACTCATCCCCATCTTCGCAATTAGCCAAATGTGGCAGAAGAGCAAAGTAAAATGAACCAAATCAATCGAAATTTCACTCGCAATGCATGCAAATGAGATCTCAAGCACTCCGTCATCCTGCCGGAATCTCACGTTTACAAAAACTAACTATGAAACCACTTCTTGGATCAAACTGTTTTTCGAACTCGCTGACAGTCATCAATTGTCGGCCAATCAACACAGTAGGGCAAAAAGAAGCAGATGTTTCTTGAAAATGAGTGGAAAGTTACCAAGGAAGGATATAAAGTCGGCACATTACAAAGGCTTATTATGGCCTTTCCCTTCATGCAGGTTATGAGCACAAGGGTTGAGTGTGGGAACCTGAAGGAACCGCGACATCTTTGTCATTCATCTCCCGCCAGAAAAGGGACAAACAGTAGAATTTTGTCTCTTGCAATTTGAAAAACCTATGTCCATGCTGAACCATAAAGTAATTAACCCAGAGAGTCCTAGCTACCTGCAGTGCGTTTCGGCGCGGCCGATAACCAGAGCCAGATGAAGAGAAGATTTTGTGGGAAGGGGTGACCTGGCATCTGGCTTAGGCCCCCTGGTGTGCATGAAGGGAAAGTGTGTTTTCAAAAGGTCCCCGACTTCCCAGAAAGGGACGACTCATAAAATCACTGCATTTCCTACCAATGCATCCGTTTGTGTTCAACCAAAGTGTATGTCACCGTAGGATCCGAGCGCTTCGAGTTCTGTCGGTTGCGGGACTTCTTGAGTCTTTTGTCAACATGGTGCCAATCAGAGTTTCTTTCTGCCAAGGTCGTTGCACCTATGAATCGGCTCTTCAGCTTGAGTATCAAAAGACATGTTGTACGGAGGAAAGTTGCACCGGAAAAATTACCTTCTTAAATACGATGAAACTTGTAAAACATCCACATATATTTATTCGGGGGTGGTCCTTTTGACAAAACATCAATATTCTCAAAATTCTTCGAACGGACTGTGTAAACTCTGTGTAAAACTGAACCTGCTCTGCAACACAAGGAAAATGCCTCATTTAGCAATCAATGTGCCTTTGTTAAGTTGGTAAGTTCAGTATGGCACTACATTTTAAATAATACTGATGGAATAAATCAATAAAATTTGTTAAATGTCAACGACTCCTTACCACAAGATTCTAATTATTCTTTACGGATATCCCCTATAACGGTTGGGGGTTCGACGTGCTGACCCCACGTCCCCCAATTACTGGTTAAAGATCTCCACACCTCTAGGTAGGATTTGTGGGAGGGACTGGCAGTCGGGAGATAGACAAAGGCCCTTCCAGGGCTGTCGAACCACGGGTTATTATTTATTTAAAGATGCTTAAATATATGTGCAACCTCACATCTCTTTCCAGTGACTTATTGAAAGGGTTTGTTATTGTACTTGACTCAACAAAATAAGCTCAGTGCGAGAGGCTGATTCATACGAATCAAAAATACCCAAAGTAATAATAATAATAATAATAATAATAATAATAATAATTTACTTCAAAATTACAAAAATGTATTTACATGTTCTTGTTTAAATTTTCGATTCTGGGTCATTCCATGTCAAATCATCCAGAATTTTGTGAAAATGTCACCCACCATCCCCGATTTTGATGAAATTCGGTATGCTTATAGAACTTTTGATGCTGATTACAAAAATGACAACTTTTTTTAAAATTGGTCAAAGGGTTCAGAAGTTACGCGCTTTTTAAGATCTCCGTGTACGCCACATGCGGCTCCACTTTGAATGACACGCATTAGGTTATAAACGATCGTATCTTCCCTCGGGTTTGCCGTAGAAACTTCAAGTTTGTTTTCTTTTGTTCAGAATAGTATAAGCTTTCATTTAAATAACGTTTCAGATGAATGCATCAATATACATGTATTTTTATATATAGTTTTATGTATTTTTTTAGAAAAATAAATGACTAACTTCAAGAGCAAATTTCATGCAATGCCCCCCCTTCAATTTCCCCCCAATTTTATATTTAGGTAGCTCAGAGTGTGTACTAATGCCTGATGAAAAAATTGGGATGGGCGGTTCAGAGACAGGGTGATAAAAAAATCACTTGCATAAAATGACATTAAAAGTAAATCTTATTAAAAATTAGCACAAAACCTGAAGTGCAATATGTTTCAAGCTACAATATTCAAAATGTATGTTCACTATGTGTGAATGTAAGGATAGCCGTAACCTGGCGGGGTCAAAGGGAAGCTCTTGCCCTCTCCCAAATTTATAGATTAATTAAAATTTACAAGTTAAATATATTTTGTGATCCTCCTGGCACTTGAGGAACAAACGAATAAAGAGTAATAATTGTGGTTTTTCAAATGTATTTATCAAATTATCCTGGACACTATTTTTATGCGATGGAAAACTTTGTGATTATCTCAACCCAAGTGACACCCATTATGATAGTACCTAAAAATTGTACTCTATGCATTGCCAAAATTTCATTTACTATAAATTGTGCCGTTCACATTTTACATGGATATTTTGATCATTCCAAACACACTGAAGTATTTGACTTATCACTAAGTACATGTGTCCATCGATTTGTATTGTTAATGTCCACTGGACACAGAATATTTTGTGGCCAGTAGTAGGAAGTTGATGGACCAAGTGGATGCGAGAATTTAATAGCTGCATCTCCATTTTCACATGGACTTTTGAAGCAATTCTATAAACAAGTTTGAGTCACGCACACACATGCTACTCCATAACTGTTTACTGTTGGAATTCGGAAAGCCACTTCTTCACAAAAGTCAAACCATACAGTTATACATCAGCACATACTATTTTGCTCTGAATGTTAAACAACTAGTGCTTCGAAGTAAATAGTTACAAGGTTACAAGTACAGTTACTTTTTATTTAGGAATTTTAACTGTAACTAGCTACTTTTAAAAGTAAGTACCTGTAATGTTAACAACGGTAACAGAGTTACTTTTTGCAGTAGGGAAATAGCTAAATTGGACAATTCTGTTCAAGACTATATAAATAAAATATGTACCTTCTCCGGATGCTACGTGAAAGGATTTTCTTGGAATTGCTGGCAAGGAAGCTATGCTTTGTTGGATGCTAAATTTAGAACATTCACGCTTTACTGTACTTCATTTCTAATTGTATGTGAAAACTCCATTGTTTTTGGTAGACTGCTGTGTTCGTTTGGAATGTTGTTGTCCAGCTAGGAAAAAGTCATTGTCGAGGGAGTGGATCTTTGGATATTGTTGAACTTGGAATGGAGGAGAAATAAATAGGTGCAAGTGGAATCAATGACACCATATTCAAAATACCATGGTCAGCATACAAATGATTTTTTAATTATAATCGTTCAAGCAAAGCTGACTGTGTTTTCCATCATTTATTAGCAGTAATAATGTAAATATATGAATTCATATTATGTACTAGAAACATAAGTAAAACACGGAAGTCTTCATGATCATTGATTTTGTGTAACTTTTACACAAATCAATGATCATTAACAGTAAGTTACTGTTACAGTAACTGTAAAAGAAACCCAGTTACTTGTAAAAAGTAACTTACGGAACCTGTAAGTTCAAAATAGTGCATACTTCCTGGTACTGTTGTAGTACTTTGCAATCGCTGCTGACACATTGTACTGTGGGTTGTTGTCATTTCACCCTAGATGATTACTAAGAAATTTATGCCTTGAATACTATTTCTACAGATGCCGTACTTGTTGCTTTATACTATAGAAGTCTATACAAGTATTTTTTTTTCTGTTCCAACCATCCCGTCACAAGGATATTTTCTGTGGTATGTGGCGAAAAAGCTCAATTTGAAAAAACTTCAATCAGCACAAATGTGTAGTATTAATTCTTACTTCATATTACGTATTCCCATGAAGAGTAGCCAAAAAAGAACTTCCATATTGAGATAAAATGCACAAAAGAATGTTCTCGAACATAAATTTGCTAAACTTGGAAATGTTAATAATGATTATATATATATAATTATATAATATATACATTTTTTAAAAAAATGAAGACTGTTGAAACTAACTTAGATACAGAGGAACCTCGCTTTTACGTTATCCAGGAGACCAAGCTGAAAAAAATTAATACGCGGGAAAATGTAAAATCGAGGAACTTCAATCGGAGTTCCACTGTAATTATTACTTGCAAATTTTAAATTAATCTATAAATTTGGGAGAGGGCAAGAGCTTCCCTTTGACCCCGCCAGGTTACGCCTATCCTTACATTCACACAAAGTGAACATACATTTTGAATATTGTAGCTTGAAACATATTGCACTTCAGGTTTTGTGCTAATTTTTAATAAGATTTACCTTTAATGTCATTTTATGCAAATGATTTTTTTATCACCCTGTCTCTGAACCGCCCATCCCAATTTTTTCATCAGGCATTAGTACACACTCTGAGCTACCTAAATATAAAATTGGGGGGAAATTGAAGGGGGGCATTGCATGAAATTTGCTCTTGAAGTTAGTCATTTATTTATCTAAAAAAATACATAAAACTATATATAAAAATACATGTATATTGATGCATTCATCTGAAACGTTATTTAAATGAAAGCTTATACTATTCTGAACAAAAGAAAACAAACTTGAAGTTTCTACGGCAAACCCGAGGGAAGATACGATCGTTTATAACCTAATGCGTGTCATTCAAAGTGGAGCCGCATGTGGCGTACACGGAGATCTTAAAAAGCGCGTAACTTCTGAACCCTTTGACCAATTTAAAAAAAGTTGTCATTTTTGTAATCAGCATCAAAAGTTCTATAAGCATACCGAATTTCATCAAAATCGGAGATGGTGGGTGACATGGCCTGGATGAATTGACGTGGAATGACCCTTCTTCGAAAAGTTTGTTAAGGAGTTGAGTTGGTGTTTTTAAGTCCACTTTATGCACAGTAAGGCTAATCGGGACTGGACCTACAGCTTAAAGTAAGATCCGGACTAAGGTGTACCTTGACATGTCCTTCCCGGACGTATGAACAGACTGTTGAAGTACACCATCCCGCCTCATAGATATGAATCTTGGACGGAAGTTACGAGATTAATGGAAGTGCATGAGAGAGAGATTGTGCGGTTACTGTGATTTCTTTTTGTGAATTCGTTATGATGTACAGCTTTGGTTCTTTTTAAATTGCATAATCAAGATAAATTGATTCTGAATTCATATGTTAAAACGTAAGTTCTGTGTTTTCCTGTCTATTTACTGCAAATCTTAATGTTTTCCCGTGCCCTGGGAGGTATCACGCGTATACCAAAATATAGTCTCATGTTGCTCATTCTCAATTTGTATTGAGATAAATATATTCTTATGACTATTAATAATATCATATGGTTCGCTCTGGCACGACCGTGTCAATAATTTGGCGCACAGAACGTGGGGCCACGAACACATTGTGCTTTAGCTACGTTAATCTTTGGTAACGTGTTTTAGATTTGCAGTTGACTCAGAACTTTTGATGCGCCACAATGGAAAAGAAAATATTAAGAAGTGGAAGCAAAGCTTCAATTGTTGATGAAAGCACAGTTCATGTGTTTTGCTGTGAGAATACATCAAGGCTTGATGATACGTTTGTTTGCACTGAGTGTCACAATACTTTTCATTTGAATTGTGTAAAGCTAAAGTCACCAAAGGAAAGTAATTCTCCTGGTGAATTAACATGTCTCGCATGCAACGAAAAACTTTCAGTTCCTGTTACTGCTGATTTGCTCGCGAAGGATTACTGAAAATTCTAGTAATTTAGAACTTAAAATCCAGGAAAATTCTAGTAATCTAGAACTTAGAATCCAAGGAAAGATTACTGAAAATGCTAATAACCTAGAACTTAGAATCCAGGAGAGGATTACGGAAAATGCTAATAACCTAGAATCTAGAATGCGGGAACATTCTGATAGCTTGGAGGCTAAGTTACATGAGACTCTAGGAGGTTAGAGGATAAACTCCAGGAAAATATGAATATCTTGGAGCACAGTTTACAACTAAAATTGGAAGAAAGTAGTAGAACTCTTGAGTGCCGGCTAGAAGCAAGGATAGAGGAGAAACTGTCCCATAGTTGTTCACAACTCGCTGCGTCAAATTCAGAGATGGGACGGAGGATCGAACAACTGACTCTGCAAATGTCTGAGGGACAGCAGAAATTGAACCAAAGCCTTGAAATTGAGATCCGTGTTCAGCGTCATCCTCGTCGCAGAGAAGTCCTTCATCCATGACGTGAAGCACGAGAGGGTGACGGAACAGTTTTAAAAAATTCGTAAGAAAAATAAAGAATAGGTTAAGTTATATCACGTAAGATCGTGGCATTCGTACCAAGTATGAGTGGAAAAAAAAATTAGATGCGGTAAAAATTGCATCGTCAAACGCTATAAAATCAACAAAAAAAATCGTCAAAATATGCTACCACTGAGGTTAAATCCATAAAGAAAAGCTCGCCAGCTCCTTGCTTCAGGTTAGGTTAGACCAAGGAAAAAACCTTGGTGATTTTATTTCGAGTAAGGTGTTGGCAACACTGCAAGAAAATGGGGCCTATGCCTTACAAGAGCAAACCATTAAGTCGAGCCCCACCGAGCCCCACTTTCGGTTTCAGAACCGGTCCATTACCACTACTACTCTCTAAAGTAGGTCAAAGCACCTAGAGGCTCTCCTGTAGTTTAGCACGAAAAAAAAATGAATAGGTTAAGTTATATCACGTAAGATCGTGATATACCTACCAAGTATGAGTGGGAAAAAACGGAAATTTTACTAAAACATCGCTAAACGCTAAAACATCGACAAAAAATTGTCAAAATATGTCAAAAACTGATATTCAATTGATAAAAAAAGAGGCTACAAATGCATACCTACTAAGTGTGGCGTAGAAACAACCAAGATACACTACTGACAGAAGTAGAAAATGAAGCTTTCGAATTGACGAAATTTGATTTGGTTAGTGCTCCTGCGCTATCGCAACCAGATTTTACTAAATAATTTTGTCTACAGTCAGATGCATGTGGAAAAGGGCTTGGTTGCGTTTTGTTCCAGACAGATGAACATGATATTTTCGTTATCCAATATGCTAGCCGAAAGTTACGTAACAATGAACTTCATTTTTCTGTTCATGAACTTGAGTGCCTTGCTATATTATTCGGAATAGAACGCTTTGCAGTCTATCTTAAGGGGCGAAAATTTAAAATTTATACTGATCATAAAGGACTACAGTGGCTGCAAAATAGGAAAAATTGGAATAGTCGATTGACCCGTTGATCTTTGAAAATCCAATCATATCAGTTCGAAATAGTGTATGTTAGTGGAAAGGAAAACATTATTCCTAATACGTTATCTAGATATCCTGTGAAAGCAGATACTGAGAGCAAACCGGAGTCTGATTGTCTGCTTTACCACATAAATTTTCACTGGGAAGAAGATGAAGATGAAGAAGTGTGTGATTGGAAAGAAGCCCAGGCTAAAGATTATTTTTGCAGTGAAATGATTGCTAAACTTCAGCAACCTACTGAAAACGAAGATGCAGGCATGACTAGGTTAAGGAAGTTTTTTAAACTTCATCATGGATTGCGGTTTAGAAGTTACAGTGGGGAGGCTCCACAGTGCAAGTTGTGTGTTCCGAATTCCAGACGTCAATAGCTGCTGAAAAAATTCATGATGACGGCGGTCATTTTGGTGTGGGAAAGTGTTATAGGCAATTGCAATCCCGATATTATTGGGAAAAAATGAAACCTGATATTTCTAACTATATCCGTGATTGCCTGATTTGTGCAAAAGTGAAGCCTGACAAGTTAGGTATCATGAAGGAAAAGCTGCACATTAGTGGAAAGGAACCTCATGAGATGCTTTCCATTGACCTTATTGGAAAGTTACCGCCTTCTTCAGGGTACTATTATATTCTCAGCCTTATAGATGTTTTCTCCAGGTTCGTCACAGTTTATCCTGTGCGGAAGGCTGGTACCGTTGAGATAATTCGCTTAATGAAGGAGAGATATTTCGCCCATTATCCAGCTGTTAAACTAATTTTGTCGCATAGAGGATACCAGATCACTTCCCGGTCATGGCAGAGTTACATCGAATCCATGGGAATGAAACATGTGTGTACGACGCCCTACCATCCTCAAGGAAACTTAGTAGAGAGAGCAAACCAAGAGATAACTCGTTTACTTAGGATTTATTGCCAGCACGATCACCAGATTTGTTCCAAGCAACTTTATGAAGTTGCATGGTTAATTAACAATTCTCTTTCTGAAGTTACAGGATATTCACCCATTGAATTGTTTTTCCACCATTCAGTTCCACCACAAGTGCTAAGAGATTTTCCATGGCCTGTGTCAGAAGACGGTGAGAAAGACTGGCAGAGTAAGGTTGTTCAAGTGCAGTTAAGGGAACGATATGCTGTGCAGAGGCGGAAACTGAAGCAGAAGTGCCATGCTTTGCAGTTGAAGGAGGATGACCTGGTGCTGCTAAGAAGTCATCGTCCAAGTTCAGCTGTTAACCGAACCATTTCCAAGTTGTTTTATTTGTGGACAGGACCGTTCATAGCTATCCAAGTGAAATTCAACACGGCAGTGTTATTGGACACAAAAACTCGCAAGGAAGTGTGCAAGGTGAATTTCGACAATCTGAAGATTTTTAATTGTTCTCCAGACATGAGGAAAATACTTTTAGAAGGTTGAATCCAAAATCTCCTAGACTGTGAGTGCTTCCACGAGTCGTCGTCGATTTTGTTACTCAATGGAGGGGGCGATTGACATGTCCTTCCCGGACGTATGAACAGACTGTTGAAGTACACCATCCCGCCTCATAGATATGAATCTTGGACGGAAGTTACGAGATTAATGGAAGTGCATGAGAGAGAGATTGTGCGGTTACTGTGATTTCTTTTTGTGAATTCGTTATGATGTACAGCTTTGGTTCTTTTTAAATTGCATAATCAAGATAAATAGATTCTGAATTCATATGTTAAAACGTAAGTTCTGTGTTTTCCTGTCTATTTACTGCGAATCTTAATGTTTTCCCGTGCCCTGGGAGGTATCACGCGTACACCAAAATATAGTCTCATGTTGCTCATTCTCAATTTGTATTGAGATAAATATATTCTTATGACTATTAATAATATCATATGGTTCGCTCTGGCACGACCGTGTCAACCTCCACCCATGTATCGAACACGGGACACCTCGATTACAATGCAACAACGCTATCACTGCGCAATCGGGGAGGCATCGTTAAAAGGAGGATTCTCAAAATCTGTCTTCACGATATCGAGTAAAATATGCGACTCGAGAAATCGTACAGTTTGTGAAGATAATTACTTTTAACACGTTGCGTGTTTTAGACTGTTTCAATAGTAGAATAGATATTTGGTGCGAATAATACTACTTACCTGGAGATATGAGGCATCCTGCCACCATTATACTTATTTAGCGTGTATTGCGCTCTGATTCGGGATCAGTTGTAACTGTTTGCATTTATGTGGTTTACCGCTGCACAAGCGGTCATTTTTCAATCTACTCAAGCTCAAAACATTGTTTGGACGTAACGGCAACACTCAACGCCCAACCGTGCCTGATGTTGACCTGCGACTGCTAAGGGTGGAAAGACCGCTCCCTCAAAATTCCGAGAAACAACGAAGTTCTAGGTTCCTACACTGACATCCACTATAGCTAGAACCAGGAAAACGAGAAAGAAATGTGGTTTTGGTTTCGTGCCACTCAAATTAAGAACAGTGTTTCTAACTGAAATAAAAAAATTACTGAAAAACTATTTTGCAATATTTGTCATGAAAGTAAAATTTTCAGCAAACGTAGAACAGTTTGCCGGGGCCACGTGAAGGTTTCGGGGGGCAGTGCGCCTCCGGGCCCCCCCTAACGACGTCCCTGATCACACTGCATTTCATCGTCGACTAAAATGCATCTACTCTTCGAACCGTGCATACGTATTCTTTTTATTCGCAGTGAACCTTGTGATTTTTAAGCACGACGAAAGTTGCAACTGCCATTAATACGTACTCGATATGGTTATAGTGATTCTTGTGTGCAGTGTTCTTTAAAGGCTTGGATATTTTGCTATACTAAGTAATGCTGTACGTTTAATTTGAATAATGGAAGTAAGTATATGTGCCGATGGTTACTGGTGCAGCTGATAGAAGTGGATATTTTCTCGGCATTGCAAAAAGGTTGAACATACGTTATATCCATGTTAAAGTACGTCAACTCAACCAGGAAGTTGAACAATGGAATACGGCACACCACGAGGTTGTTTCACTCAACAGTTTTAACACGATGTTTGAAGCAATGTGCCAACTACCAACTTATCATAATTATTTTTACGAAGGCATGTAAGACGTGTGCTATTTTATGTGAACTAATAATGTTTATTCTGCAACCAGTGAATTGAGAAATGTGTTGTGAAATCTTGTGCCACGTTGCGTCATTCATTACTACAACATGTAAAAAGATAATGCCTTGAACATAAATTGTCTTACATTGGTGCTGCCTGATTATCGTTCTAAACTTATCTCAAATTATAGAAACAATGATAGTTGTAACTTTTGCAAAAATCGTCAATTTACGCGAAGGCTAATGACGTAATACAGTGCGTCCATTTCGATCTTCAGCCGAGAGATCGGGAGAAGCGTGGCGGGCGGCGCTGACGGAGATGCCGACATTTGCGGCCTGTAATGCCCGCTTATTTTTATGGACATATGCAGACATTTATATAAATATTGCAAAACGAGCACTAACCTGTGTTATAATTTATCATCTGTAATTCATCCAAGTTCTGTTCTTATATACACAAAAAATACGCTTTAGAAACGATGTTAAGAGCCACAGACAATAAATCATTTTAATCATAGTTTTGACCAGTAACGTCCTGCTTAAGTTTATATCCTTGAAAGAGTTTTGTGCCGATAGGGATCGTTTGGAGGTTTCGAATGTGCAACACTGTATCAAGATTACGCTGTAGACGAAACCGTTAAAAGTCAATGGTGTCCGTGAGCTTCCTTGCAATCCGAAATCTCCGAGCTCGAGTTTTTTGTTCCTTCGCGACAGAGCTGTGAATATAGTGGCGAGTAGATGTAAACCAAGAGCGTGTTAATTTTGTACTGTGTGCAAAAGTGTTATTATTGGTTACTTGCCGTTACTTGTTTGTGTTATTGCAGTGTGTATGTGTGTTGTGTCAGTGAGGGGATTGGAATGCCAGCCGCAAGGTTCACGTTACGAGGGGGGCTGATCAGTTCTCGGCCCGACCCAGAAGGACTTTAGCTACAGGCACAAAAGTTTCAGGCTATTCAATGTATTCTCCCCGTAAGTCTACACACTTGTCACTTGGTGGATATCAGTTTGAACAACTCTTATAACTAGGGACATTGAATTTTCGCGATGCGCGAAATGGCGAAATGTGAAAAAAAGATGCAATTTTGAAGATTCTGCACGTAACTACACCCCCAATGATGAAATATGCATGAGTTTCACTCGCAAAGTAATGCGAAATGTGTGCTTTTCCACGAAATGAACGCTTTTTCGCGAAATAATCGTGAAATATCATCAAATTAAGTAGAAAACACTCAAAAATTGGCAATCGAGGTTGTGCGCGCAAACTGTCGATTTGTAACGAAACGTTTGCTTAAAGTTTCCTACCACTTGCAGCTGAAGAACGTTTTATCATCGATCACATCAGGAAAACGCTGCAAATTGTAATTTCCCATGCACATATTCTCAGTTCGAAAACTTCGCCCCTGTCAAGCTGCATGCCTTTCTTCCCCCGAATGTCTACTAAACTTCCAGTTTCATTGGACTTGTTAGCTGTAGCAGCGATAAGATTAGTCTGTCGGCAAAGTGATGAATAGAAGACGACAGATTTTGTTCGTCGGGTGTGTTTGCGTCTAGAAGTCGCTAGATGGCAGCACCGGACAGAGATGCAGTCTTTGGCGTCCCGGCGAGCAACAGCCCAGCGCCGCGAATCACGGATCCAATAGTGACCATTGGCCCCCCTTTAGGTTAGGTGGTCACGTGAAACGAGGAGATAACACCAAAAGATTTGGCAACCCCGGAATCAAAGATGACCGTACGAGGGCGATGACATGAGGGGGAGCGGGAAGTTGGCGTAAAACTACGATGATACACAAAAGTGAGTTTAGGGTGTTGAAGTAGAAACCTGACGAATAAAGAACTAAATTTTCCGAGTTGGCTTGGAACTGTTATGGATGTGTTTGAGTGACTCGACCGTGACACCATACGCGTGTAACCCTGCGCACTGACCGTAGGCGAAGTTTCGGTACCAGGGCTTCTTGCCCCATGCTATAGGAACTCGACAAGGAGACCCCATCGTGACCCTGTAACCCTGCATACTGACCAATGCTGGACGGATGACGGTACGCATCACCTGGACAAGATAGGATTGTGGCCACCACCCCACGACAGTGATTAGTGAATTATGATACCCCGCAACATTATTTTGGGCCCAGGGGAATATGCTGGGATTCGTTGGCCAACGTAGATAGCTATGGTGTGTGCTTGTAGGTAGCCATGTATGTATATATATTGTGTATTAGGGTCTATATAGTATTTTTGTGTGTGTGCATAATATCGACGTTTTGCTTTTTTCCCGATGCATCACCCTCTTCTAGTAGAGCTCGTGCACCACACTCATCAACATTGAAACGGCCTTTGCCGACAAAACAAAAAAACTTTGGAGCATCCCAACTTTGATCCAGGACCTGCAAAACGAAACACCCACTCTCGTTGCTTAACACTGCCCAGCAACAGGTCGGTGCTCTTGGAAATCCACACATCGAGAAACATCTATCTCACTTGCATCATGTTGTCGAAACCTGTAAATCTTGCAGAAATCTACACGCACGCAGGATCATATGGCGCAATTTAAAGCGTCGATGACTGACGTATTCCAAGAGGTGACACTACTACTTCTGATGCCAATACCATTCTAAACACGTTCACTATTCTGGAGAGCAGATGTGTTCGCTCTTCCTACCTCGCAGGAACATATTGCAAATAAAATCATTGTTGCTCATTATTTAGGCAACTTAAATCGGACGATATTGGAGCAACGTGATATGAAATTGAGAATTGAAGACGGAAATGAATGGTCTGTATTTGAGATGTCCGAAGCTTGCTGTCATCGTGACAACGCCATATACACTTGACGTAGAACATAGTAATAGAATAGCAAGTAAAGTTGAACTTATTGGGAAGTCTTAGTTCTTTAATGCTTAAAAATTAACGATCAATGGATTATAATATATTGTTATATAGTTTGAAAAAATCAGATATATAATCATTCGATTCGATGTCAGTCACAATGGCTGTGCAAGTATAAATATAGTTTTTTCGAGTAAGAAAGGATTCGCTTAATATGCAAATATGATCAATAATATTTACAATATTCAAAACAAGGAACTCAAACTATATTATAATGCAGTTGCGAAATTTAACTATATTCACAGACTTAATAATAATGAAATCTATATTAGGATGAAGGCTCCTTCAACTTCGTATTATGAGTTCTTGGAGTGTTTGTTAATCTGGTGGAAAATTACAGTTCCCTTTCACCTATCTAACACACATAGATTGTTGAACATGAGCTGTCTACCAGCGTCAGCCTTCCAAAAACGAAATATGAATAAGGAAGTAGTTTCTAGTTGTTTGCTTATTTGGTGTTTTCATACGAGAATGAATTGAATGTTATCTTCTGGTCTTTTCTGTTTAAGAAATTTCGAAAGATATGACTGACTGTATTCCAATATGGCGTATTGTACAAAATATAGAATTTCACCTGACAGTTATTCTCAATGGGTTTAGTTCTGTGGAGGGGAAATACTAAATTTAAAAAATAATTCTTATTCCATCTGTAGGACACAACATTTAATGTAACGGTTTTAAGATAAATACATTCAAATAATCGATTTTTTAAATTTAGCAATACACCAAGTCTTTGCCTAGCTATGTGTGACGGATGGGGAACAGAATTTGGAGCTTTTTTAATTCCGGTTACGATATATAAAAATATTAAACTTCTGATGTTGGATATTTCTTATATCAGATGGCAGCTTGTAGTTGTTATATTGAAGTTCTAGTTACATTCGATCACATATTGCAATTAGAAATAAAATTGAAATTTTCTTGGCAATAATATAATTACAATGTGCCATACTCAGATAAATGTACTGTACTTTATTCTACTGTCTACATATAGCATGCAATTGAGGAAATGCGTCAACTCACCAGCTTTTATGTGTGAACCAGGGAGTCGTAACGAACCCAATTTGCGTTACACGGTACGTTCCATTTTGTAGGAGGAAGAGTATGGTTCAACTGCTGGTACCCATGTAACGTAACGAAATGCAATATGTTATAGATTGACGTTACAAGGAACGTAACAAAATGTATTATGGTAGATATTAACGTTATAAAGGAACGTAACGAAATGAGCACATTGGAACATAACGTAATATGCAATATGGTATATACTACCGTTACAAGGAACGTAGTAACGAAATGCAATATGGTATATACTAGCGTTACAAAAACGTAACGAAATGCAACATGGTAGTAAATAACTGTACATAGGAACGCAATGAATGCAATCCTCCGTAACGGAATGAAGTGAAAGGCAATATGGTTAACTAACGTTACATAGGAATGTAACAAAATGTAAACCACTGTAGCGGAACGGAACAAAATTCAGTTGGGTACATACCATCTGCATAAGGAACGTAAATAAATTCAGTATGGTAGATATTAACGTTACAAGGAAAGAACAATTCACAAATGTTAGCTAGTAACGTTATAGGCGCGTGACGAATATAATCTATTTAACATCAAGGAAGAAAAAGGAATAGCCAAAATCTCTTACCTTTCATTGGAACATTGCGAAAAATAACTCAGTATATCGTATGGGATTAATGTGAAATAGCCGTTAAAAATATGGTTGTTTGTAAAAAAAATGAATTTCAACCAGGGTTGTTAAAGGGTCAGGAATTTTAAATCAATTCAATTCCGGTTCAGCAGGGAATATTAGCATGCATAAATGGATCTGGACTGTAAAGAGTCTCTTTATGTATTTCAATTCGTTCCAGGGACATTTTCTCCTGATCAACTAAATACGGCACAGGGACCTTCTTTCCGGATCAATTTAAAGACGGTCTAAGTTCCATATCGAAATGAAAGAATACGCAACTTGGACCGAATTTAAACTGTGCTATAAAAAATGTTCCGGTCTTGTTGCGGAACCCAATAGAACCCATTAGAATTTATGGGTTCGTGGACGTTTAACAACCCTGATTTGATATTAAATTACATTTTTGGCTCGAAATTGAATAGAGCTTCCAACTAGTGTAGAAATGAGTAGCAATAGGCGTGCGCACGGGGTGCAAGGGGGGGGGGGCAAATGCACCCCCTAATCATAGACATCTGTCTATATTTTAGACGCAGGGAAATATGCCATATGCATGTGCATATTAACCCGATAATAGTGTTGCCCCCTCAAGAAACACCACTTGAATTCGAAATTATCGGGGTGTAAGGGGTGACCTTCCACGTAGTACACCCAAATGTCAACCTCACTTCCACGTTAGTGCACCCTGGACTGAAGACTAACGAGGCTCTGGCGACTGGCCCCATAGCCAGTATAATTTTGTTTGTATTGTCCTGTTCTTTTGTCCTTATGTGTGCTGAGTGCCCCTTTACAGCCTCAGCTTTTAACGAAAGTCAGAACATTTTAAGCTTTTAAAATTTTACTTCTGCAACGTTAGAGTTGTTCTTTGTAGAGATAAAGGGCTGGACCCCGTATAATGTGACGGGTGCAAAATGGCCTAAGTGCTGACGCACCCACAATTTTAACATCAAATCAAATCAAATCAAATTCGAAATTATCGCATTCCTGCATCCCCATTATAATAATTAATGTAAATTACTATGACAAATCAAATTATACGTGTGAAATATATACTTTTAGCTGACATTTGTTTTCTAAAGGGGAGAGGTGGCCATCCTCGCCCCCTTCCAGATTTCCATGCCCCTATTTTATTATACTTTATTCCAGAAATTTAGGGTAGAGGAATCATATCGCCGGTTATTAAACGATATTGTGCTCTTGAAGAAAATGAAGTATTTTGAAGCCGATGAAAGTTCACAAAGCAACAACGGTGGAAGAAGATGCAGTGGCCAACCACAGGGTGCAGGGGAGATTAGCCCTCAAACTTGTACAGAAATCAATTCTAGGAGGTAAGGAAGGCAAACATTGGACTATAGAAAGAAAGGTTGCAGAATCTAAGAGTAGCAAGACAAAAGGATACTCAAGATGGATTTAGTTTTCACGTCTTTCGTGCACTATTTCTTCCAGACGGCCAAGAGCACCTGCAAGGGGGCACACAGGGGCAATTGCCCACTCTCGATTTCTATCTTTATACCAATTAAAATAAAGTTATATAAACTTGGACAGTTGCTGCTGATTACGGTGTAAGTTTTGCCCGTGTAAGGTAATAAATATATTTATTATTAATTTTTGAAGCCACACCGTTCATTTATAAACACACAGTATATGAGTCATTGTGAATTCGAGTCAATTTAAACATTTTGCGTTGTTGCGAGATTATCTATTAGGATAAAATTTGGACATAAATAATCTAAGTAGAAAAAATGCAACTTGTATATCAAAATTGCCATGTCCATCTGATCTCCGAAAGTAGTGTTTAGCACGTCACATTTCAAATATATGATTGATTGATTTGGTGTTTTGAGTCCACTTTATGCACAGTAAGGCTAATCGGGACTGGACCTACAGTTTGAAGTGGAATCCGAACCACTTGTGCCTCCACCGGGTATCGAACCCGGGACCTCTTGATTACTAGGCGACGACCCAACCACTGCGCCATCGGGGAGGCCATTTCAAGTATAGTCCATGATTGTATCTAGTATATGAACGAGATGTATCCCTCCTCTCAAACAATACGTGGCTTGTCCCCAACGAACGAAGTGTGTCACTTATAAATTAAGTTTCCGAAAGCAGGCATTATGCATGAACAGAACAAAAAATACTCCTGAGAAATTACAAAAAGTATAAGTCAGTTCGTGGCCGGGAGGTATTTACGGTCTTCCCCCCCAACCTATCCACTTTAGGTTCTGGGTTCGAGTCCTGGTCTGCAAATATCTTTTTTAGGTGTCTCTTCATCAATTTCATCTATTTATCATCCATCTTCATAGTTTCGATTAATTATAAAAGTGACATAAAAGCAAAGCAAAATAAGAACAAATAAAAATAATTGCAAAATGACTACAATGTCAGAACTACATTTGAAAAATAAAATGCGAGCAGAAGATTCATTTTCAAACAGGTATTTGGGTAGAATTCTGTAGACAGACAGCATGCTCCCGAAAAATGCCAATCCACGTATAGCATGACCTTCGATACTGGGGTTGCGCTTTTTCAGCAAAGTTTTCTCGACCCTCCTCAAGCGTCTTATCAAGAATGCCTCGGTGTTCGCAACATTGCCAACTTATTTTCCATCGGAAAAAATCTTTTTCCTCCTATTTAATCTGCGGTTGGCTCTACAATACATCATATTAAGCAAGACAACTGAATTACGGCGAAGTAGGTTAGAAACCCTGCGTGCTCAAGAGCAGCTTCGATAAGGCACCTGAATTGTTTCAAGCTGAACCAGGAAATGGGCGATCTTTATTCCCGAAGGCCATTCCGTAAAACTAATGCCACAAGAAGTTTTCTGTGTGGATTTGAGAGCATGAAATTGTAGGTTGATGATAGTACTACAAGACGTCAAGTGGATTTGTTTTCTGTTTCGTTATTTTATATAGCTTTGCTACCTATATAGTTTGAATAACTAATCAATCATTTGATGAGCAGACAAACACGAAGAAGCCGATCCCGTGGCAAATTAGTTAGCGAAGTCTAATGTCGGATTAGAAAATATGGATGGGTCATTTGTCTTTATACCACTTCCATCACCTATCACATCCTTTATCATCGCGATTAACCGAAAGTGGTAGACGCGAAATAAAAATAGAACCTTTGCATGCATGTCCGAAAGAGAGGCAAGGGCACGACCCACCTGGAAAAGGAAAGTCAACCAAAAATTATATATATCGCGCAATTGCATTTTAGCTATAATAATATATGTTAATTATTGCATGAACATGATAACTTCAAATTAAAGCAATGGTTTTTGAGGAGACAACACTGTTAAGGGGGAACATGCACCTTGTTTGTCCCCCCCACCCCGGGAAAAAAACTACATTGCTTGCCCCTCCCTGGAAAAAAATCCTGCAGACGTCCATGAACCTTTGATATCGACTTCGGAGAATAAAGCTGCAACGTGCCACCACTCGTAACTCCAGGGTATGGAGATCCGAATTGGCAACACACCGCTCCTTGCTCCGGCTGGTCAGTTGGAAGTACCAGTTCTCACCCAGGGATCGGGATTAAGACGATCCACCCTTCCTCCAGGAAGGAAACCACCGAATTGCGACATGTGACAGTAAATAAAATTCCAAATACTTTATAATTAAAATGTCCAAAATCTTTAATCACGAATCGCGCGCGTACATACTGGTTTGCACAAGTTAAAAGTTATAATTTATTGGGTCATGCACGCTCGCAGGCAGTCATAAGCAATTTATTTAACACGAGAGTCCGCGCACCGCCTTCACAGTTAATAGCAAGACCTCAACTGCTACCTCAAGCGCGAGGCGCAGCATAACAGATTGTTCTAACTTACAATACAAACTCATAACATAAAATAACACAAGAAAAACTGATAATTTATATAACACATCAATGTTAATTAGCGATAGTAAGCTAAAGTTAAGGTTGGCAACAATTAAAAATGCCAACGTGGAAGTTTTTACATCGCCAAGATCACGAAGCGTGGTTCCCCCACTCCTAACAAACAGCCAATAGGAATACGATATTTTATTGAAAACGAGGGAGAAATACTTTGCTATAATATTACAATATTAAACTATATAGAAATAACTAAACTGATTTTATCAAATAAATCATATTTGCCCTTGTACATAAAAAAATGATTAAATAAAGATTTAGTTTACAACGAAGACAAATTACTTCCATCTTGTACATTGTTGAACAAAAATCGATATTAAGAAGAAATGTATTTAACTTGTGCTTCAAAAACAATGAAAACGTTGCATATATTATTTGGGATAATTAGCCTATAAATTCTGAATAAATGTTGCAAAAATACGCGAATAATATTATAAAATATAAAAAAAAACGTAATATATACATGAATTATAAAAACAATTAATTATAAATAATTTAATCCAAGTTCTTAACTTGAAAATATACGAATAAGATAAATGCCAATATACAACTGAAATCTGCCTAACATGGCGGACGTTAGAAAGCATTGTTTCTTCAATGTATAGCGCGGCAATAAACCGCGAGAGCCTCTTATTTGCCAGGAAATATCAACACGAGAACAGGGATAGGAATTCCTCTCATTTTAGATTTTCTCAAACTAATTTCAAGTATGTGGTGAAAATGCCTTCTATTTAGTATGAAAATCGTGGTTTTTAGTTTGAATGGTTTATCCTAGAGACGATATGAGGCATTGCGGATACGAAGGGCGAACTCAACAAACGTACATTGTGAGGGAAATGGGTTTCAAGTTGTCAGGCACAGTTCTAGCTCCAAAAAACTTGGTAACAGTAGATCGGAATGTTTCATACGTGATTTTAAAAGTTTTTTTATGGAGTTCGCACTGTGTCTGGCAACTTGAAACGCATTTCCCTCACAATGAACTTTTTTGAGTTCGCCCTTCGTATCAGCAACGCCTCATATTTTAAATTACTTTGAAGCATTTTGGACCATTTTTATTTCTATAAGCAACTGCATTAATTATACATATGATAGAATGATCTTAAACATGAAACTCATTGTTTCTTCCAATGATTAACTGTTTTCTTTGCCTTTCATTACGCATGGTCACTCAGCCGCTATCTTTGTTGTGAGCCTAGATTAAGTGTGATTGGAGCTTATCCTCTATGGTTTCTTCATACAGCATGGCTGTGGGCTACATGTTTGACATCTTAACACAACTTCTTTCAAACA
Organism: Lepisma saccharinum; assembly: GCF_977018435.1. Classification (NCBI taxonomy): domain Eukaryota; kingdom Metazoa; phylum Arthropoda; class Insecta; order Zygentoma; family Lepismatidae; genus Lepisma; species Lepisma saccharinum. The sequence continues at coordinate 101,686,468 of NC_139233.1, forward strand.
TCACTCATGAAATGTATTTCACCTATCGTCCTACGGGAATCAGAGGAACCTAACTACAATAATGCTGTTTTCAGTTTTGTTAGAAAAAATCCTCTGAAGAGTATTTGGAGTAAATCGACATTTTTCCACTTCTAATTCTTATCTGAAAGGCGAAGTCACGTTTAAGAGTCATATTCCTAAGAATACATTATTTCCTCTCCTATAAATTTGATAAATTGGAGTTAAGTCCCTCTGGTTCTCACACACGCTATCAGCCCCTATTTTCCAAAATTTGGCACTTTAGGTATTACGCCAGATGTGCCATTTGGGTATGATACATTTTTATTATATGCCTGTGGAGATTCGAACAGTGTTCTCGGCTTGCGAGCCAGCTTAAATCGGCGTTAGCGTCCAACGTTTGGAGGGCATACATTGCTCTAAGCAGGATGCTCTCTACCTTATGATGGGAGCAATGTATGCGCTCGAAACATTGGACGCTAACGCCGATTTAAGCTGGCTCGCAAGCCGAGAACACTTCGCCAGGAAAGCTACACTTTTTTACCCATGAGGATTATTATCCGTGGCCTGCAAGCAAGGTTCTTGTACGTATGTGTGACTTTTCTGTTTCTCAGACTACGTGTGACTACCTACAAATTATGTGAAACAATAACAAACAACTTCCCGACCGATTTCCAAGGCTCGTTTCACCCTAGCTACAAACTACCACTTCGATCACTGCATGCACGAGTGAGTAGTGGTATTCGCGTGTCTTCCCTTTAATGCAAAACCACAATTTGCTCCACAGCATGCTAAGATTTTCGAAAGCGATACTTGTGTGTTAATTTAAATTTTGCCCTGTTCATTCATGTATACAGTATTTACTACTTCCAAATTTGTGTGCCTGTCTTGAGTTTGCATTCTCGTGGCTGCTGCCATATTGCGTAGATGAACGAAAAACACACTCAATATACCAAAATTGCTTGTATGTAGACATCAGACGATAAGAGATGAAACAATTGCAGCCTACAATTTTCCTCAACCAACTACAATTACTATCTGAGTATGAGAAACCACTTGCATTCTAGCCGGGTTCGATTCCTGGTGGAGGTACAGTGGTTCATTTCACACTTTAAACTGTAGGTCCACTCCCAATTAGCCTATCTGTGCATACAAGTGAACTTAAAACAAGACAAACTTTCATTCTAACCTCAGGCACTTGTGGGAGCTGCTTAGAAGTAGTAGTGTTGCTGGCATGGTGGACTTCGGTTCTTACTTTTGCTTTTAACAGATAGATACATTTTGAATAATAGTGAAATCAAAGTAATCGATTATTTTACCGAATGACAAAGTTATAATGGAATTGTGTTATCTCCATTACAGAACAACTACCTAATCTCATTCAATTCCAGTGTTCTATCTGGTAGATAGATATATTAACCTTTGCAATGATGTAAACTTTCAGTGCAATGGCGACAAAGGTCCAATAACTATAATGTCAAACTTTAAAGGTTTCCTGACAAAATGAAAAATGGACAGATCATTTACATTCTCAATGGACATGTTGAAAAAAAGACTAATATTCATTTTTTCTAATTTCTTTTTTTAGCGTAGGTAAAAGGAAGTCACTTGAAAAAAGTGGGAATATAATCAAAATGTCCATCAGCTATTCATTGATTTCAAAAAAGCATATGATTCGGTAAAAAAGAGATAAATTATATAATATATTAGTAGAGTTTGGAATACCTAAGAAGCTTGTTAATATGATAAAAGTATGCACCAGTGAAACAGAAAGTAAAATTCGTGTGGATATTAATGTGTCTGACAAATTTACAATTCATGATGGGTTAAAACAAGGAGATGCATTATATCCATTGCTCTTTAATTTTGCCTTAGAATATGCTGTTAGGAAGGTAAAAGAAACTAACGAAGGACTAAAATTAAATGGTGTGACTCAGTTGTTAGCATATGCAGATGATGTAGACTTATTAGGGGATGATATAAATACAATTAAGAATAATGCTAAAATATTTTTCAAAACTGCTAAAGACATAGGTTTGGAAGTTAACAAAGAGAAAACTAAATATATGCTTACAGGCCGAAACCAAGGGTTAGGTAATAATCAAAATCTAATTATTGATAACAACTCCTTTGAACCAGTTTCCAAATTCAAATACTTAGGAGTAATATTAACAAATGAAAATTATATTAAAGAGGAAATAAAAAGTAGGCCTAATTCAGGAAATGCATGTAACTTCTCTCTTCATAAACTTTTGTCTTCTAGTTTAATAACTAAGAAACTAAACGTTAAAATATACAAAACAGTAATTTTGTATGTAGTGCTCGTATTATATGGGTGTGAACCTTGGTCCCTTACATTGAAAGAGGAACATGAATTGAGAGTATTTGAAAATAAGGTTCTTAGGAAAATATTTGGACCTAAAAGGGATGAGGAGACAGGTAAGTGGAGAAGGTTACATAATTTAAAACTACATAATTTGTATTCATGTCCAGATGTTATTAGACTAATTATATCAAGAAGACTTAGGTGGGCAGGCCATAAGGCACGAATGGGAGAGGAAAGAGGAGTTTACAGGATTCTTGTTGGGAAACCTGATGGTAAGAGACCTATAGGAAGGCAAGACCAAGATGGAGGGACAACGTTGAGATGGACCTAAAGGAAATCGGTAGAGATGGAAAAGAGTAGATCTTGCTCAAGATAGGGACAGATGGAAGGCCTGTGTTGCTGCAGCCATGAACCTTCTGGTTTAAGAAAGCTAGAGAGTTAGTTAGTTAGTTAGTTTAAAAGGAAGTAGCTAAAAATGAGTAAATAAAAATATTACGTGGCAGAGTGGTTAGCACAGCGCACTACGTCGCCAGGGGTCCCGGTTTCGAATCCCGACCTGCACATGAGTGTTCTCTGTGAGTGTCCCTTCATCAGTTTCAGCATTCGACGCTCATGCTCATCTTCGCTTTCTGAACCGCCAGGTGTACAGCACGTGGCGTAGCGTTTCGCGTCCGAATTCCAGGAACAGGCAACTTACGGTTACCTGACCAAGTAGCGTTTCGTCCGAGGGCTACCATCCTAATAGTGTTTAATGAAGCAAACTCTTGCTAACACTCTTAAATGCTCCATCCAAGAAAATATCCTTTGTTGTTTTAATATTTCTTTCCCTCTGGAAATTGCAAATCTCACAAATCTCACTTTCATAGTTGTCAGATAGTAAGAAAGTGTTGGCATCTGCCATGACTAAAATTTCTAGATCCAAGTTCATTTCCTCTCGACGATTTGTTTTGATTTGATTTGTTGTTTTAAGTCCACTTTATGCACATTAAGGTTAATCGGGATTGGACCTTCAGTTTAAAGTAGGATCCGAACCACTTGTGCCTCCACCGGGTATCGAACCCGGGACCTCTCTCTCGACAATTTGTCTGAGTCTGCACTCCCTGTGCTGCACTCCGCTGTCTATGCAATGTAGTTTTAAAAGTTGTAAACCGAGGTATACTAGTCACCAATTCCATCGCTGCCAGTGGTTAGTCAAGGAGTGACTCATCATCAGCCAGGCTCGGACGAAACGCAACTCATTAAACCGTCGCAGACGAACTGTAGCATTTTTCTAGAAATTTCGCTTTCGGACGAAACGCTACTGAACCGTACAGCAGTCCCAATGCCTGCTCCAAGTTGCACAGCTGCTTTCGGAGCTCTTGGTTTGGAAAGGGGGTGGGGATGAGGAAAGGGTCTTGATTTTTTATACTGAAGCTCGTTCATTTCATTCTCCTATTTCTCTTGGTTGAATTTTCTGAGATACGGAATCTACCTCATTTTGCTTTTCATTACGTTTTATTGCGTCACCCACGGTACGCTTACATGTACTTAACATTTTCAATTTCCCTGTACCCTTTGGTTAGATACGGTAAAAATAAATAGCTGCCGTTCGTCAAATGTTGAATTTTTGTTTTTGTTACCCATTTTTCTCTTACTTCAGTCGGGGAGCAATGCAGCTACTGGTAACAAATGTAGTCAGGAAGTAGCATCAATTGTTCCTTCCCCGCACTGTAGTTGACCAGTAAAAAAAACTATGTAAAGCCTCGTTTCTATTACCACAAATTTGCCGCGCAACATGACGCGCGGCATGCGACGCTGCATGTGCCAAGCATTTGTTGAAATGGAAACTGTCTGCAACATGCCGCCGCGCAAGTGCCGGGGACAAAATTGCCCCAAACGATTAAGACGCACAACATGCGCCGCGGACAATGGAAACAGCCTGCAGCAAGTTCCTGGGGCATGCGCACTAGAGTAGAAACAGACGACGCGATTACCATCTGTGGTCCAACAAGATTTAATAACAATGCAAAATCACTTACAGTCATTCTTACAAAGTTTTCGTATCCACTTTGAAGACGTAAGTCTCTCATCAACGAGTTATACGCTCCTTCCGAATTTCTTTTCGCTAGAAAACTTCTAATCCACCATCTAGGTCGTTTTCGCCTCTTTTTTTTTACAAGTTCATGGTACGCGCCTGCCATAACCACAAAACCCGCCATAGTTGTATTGTTCATCTTTACACAAGTTAAATCACTACCAAATTATTACAATACAAGAGAAGAAACACTGACTACTCTAAAGCACAATGGAACAACGCTACACTTAAGTCCTGCACTCCGGTGTTGTTGCGGGCGTATTTTGCAGAAGTAGTTTTGAATTGGAAACAGTGCACTAAATGACGCGCAACATGCGCCGGCACATGTTGTGCGTCATGGTTCTGGAACTTGTCAGAATGGAAACGTAGCTTAACAGAAACAGAAGGCTTTCACGATTTGTCTGAATATTAAAGTGATCTCTTTTTTCACAACCAAACATAAATAACTATTTTCAGATTTGAAAACGTAACAGGGGTGTAAGGGGTGACCTTCCACGTATTACATCCAATCCTCAACTTCATTCCACGTAGTACACCCTGGACTGCTCTTTGCAGACTAACGAGACTCTGGCGACTGGCCCTATGGCCAGTATAATTCTGTGTGTTCTCCTCCTTTCTGTCATATGTGCTGAGTGCAGTGGCGGTCCCTCCATGGAACAGAGGGAACAGGCTGTTCCCTCCTACTTATTGCTAGTGTTGCCCACGAGACGAGACTTTGGCCTGTCTCGTCTCGTGGAGTCTCGTGGAAATGCTGTCTCGTCTCGAAAATATTCGTTTGTCTTATGACACATGGTCGTCTCGAATTTTTAAAAGCCTGTCCCGTCTCGTCCCGTGGGCAACACTACTTATCGCCCATTGAAGCTATTTTATTTATCTACATTAACATAAGAACACTTCTTTCTCCCGAAATCAACACACCGAAGAAAACTTTCACCGTGACTGAACGTTTGTTTACTTCACCTACCCTCGTCTCGTCGTTCCACCCTCTAGTGCCTGACGCCGAGTATTTCCGACCACGCGCGAAGGTAAACGATCCTCATGGTCCCACTTCCCACCTCCCTCACCAGTCACCACGGAAGCTGAACTCTATAGCTGTTCCCTACGAGAGAGAGCGAATTCGTTTTCCTTCGAGTTTTTGCTATGTGCTAAAGTTTAATTGCGTCGTAGTGATAGTTTTGAGTGTAGTAAGTCTATAGTTTCCTAATCTCATTTCGAAATTGCGTCTGACATTCATAACGAACTTGAAAAATCTTCTACAGTTAATCTTCTGCTAAATGCCTTGGCTAAATGCTGCGAAATAGCTTCCGAGGGAACAGCTCGCATCCACCTGTTCCACCAGCCCCAAGATGCACGCAGCGGCAGGACAAGAAAGCAATGTTGCGAGCGTAGGGTTGCGAATGTTGTATGATCGACAGGCTGCTGAAGAAAGCTTTTAGTTCATTGAACTTTACAGAAAAGACAGCAAACCAAGACCTACCCTAACCGAATTAAAAACAAAAACGAAATCGTACACAAGACATTTTATAAAAAGTTACTACAACTCTGTAAAATGATTAACTGGATACTCTTCCAGTGGCAAATTATTGTTGTCCTTGTTTGTTCACGAGAAGGGAGTTTGGAACAGTTCGGGATTTGTCACAATTTCTACAAATCTAGCGGACGTCATGAAAAAACTCGGCCATCTGAATGCCATTATTGCATTGAGGACGTTTGAATTACAAGAATGCTCAACTCTACAAAAAGACAACTTAATCTACAAATAGATACATGAAACAGGTTTCGACAAAAAAAATCTCTCTGATCACTCATAAATAATAATAATAATAATCCGTTGCGGAACAGCCCATGAAGGGCCTAGGCATAAATAGCTTCTATTATTATTTTCTTTGTTGCGCATCAACAATTTTGTTTTTAATGTTATTTTTACATTATAGTATCATATTTGCTTTAACATTGTTTTTGTCCAAATTTTAACGTGCTTCATGTATGTTACTTCTGACAATTTGTAACATATGTATCGTATGTTTATTTGGTCAGGAGGGGTGCCAACAGGGGGATTATGGTGCAGGTTCCGCTATCGAGATTTGGGGGGGTTTCCCTTCAAATAATATAAAATTCAACATTTATATCTTTTTCCAAAATATATGTAAAAATTTTACATCTTAAATGCACCATATTTAATCCATTAGATGAAGGTAAGAAAGTGTTTAAGGGTAATATTGAAAGGGAAGGGGGGGGGGGGGAGAAATATCCAACTCTTACATATTAGGCCTTAATTGACACGGGGATTCTGGGGGGATTGTGAATTAAACTTTGGGGGGAACAGTATCCAACTCTAGGTTTTAGATTATTGCGGGTATTTTAGTTAGAGGAGGAGTGAGCCTTAAATTGAGGGCAATTATACAATTATTGTGTATTACTATTGTCTTAGCCAGACTATTGCGGAAATTCTGGTGTGGAGACTGAGAATTAAGCTTTTGGAGTAGGCATAATCCACTCTTCAATGTCAACAGTAAGTCTAAAATTTTCATGGAAACTTTGGCGAAATCTCAGATTGTCAAGAGATTTCTGTAGTGGGGAGAGAGAGTTCGAAAATTAAATTTTAGAGACTGCATTTAGCGATATGATATCCACACGTTTTCGACCCCGAACGTGCCAAAGGGGAAGCTGGAAAAGACTAAATATCTCGGGATCTTAAGAAAGTATCGACATCCCGTTAAATTAATATTCTTGAAAGCCTGCAAAGGAATGGATGTAAAGATTTTCTTGCTCGCTTCGATCGCAATGATATGTACTAGGATGCGTGTTTGGCGCTTGAATGAGGTGAATGTGAAGTTTATATACTATAGCTGCATTACAAGACAAGATATATTCTCGATTATGATGAACGATTTTAGGGGTGGCCTTGAGTGATGGGCACCCATGTTTAGGAAGGAGGGGCAGATCAAGTATAGTGTTCAGTAAAGCTAAGAAAGAAGTTACTTTCAGTAGACACGCTGTAGTAATTAATTACGTTGTGGGGAATACGATATGGTTTAAGGGCACAAATTATATGATTTGGAGGGGATGCGCCAGTGGCCTTGGGAGGGGGGCACCCCTGTAATTAGTTCATTTCAATAAGGGTTGAATTTTACCTGGTCTACTGCATTATATTACGACGGGTATGGGAGGGGAGGGAGCAAGTGCAGGTCACCTGTTCCCCTGTCTGACTTAGCACCGCACGCCACTGGCTGAGTGCCTCTTTACAGCCTCAGCTTTTAACCTAACTCAGAATATTTTAATATTTCATTTATGCGACATTACAGTTATGTTATTTGTTATGGTAAGGGACTGCACCCCGTATAACGTGGCGAGTGCAAAATAGCCTAAGTGCTGACGCACCCAAAATTTAAAAAAAAGTTACATATAACTTTAAGAAATGCGTATAAATATTTCACCATCGTTTATATTTATGTACATGTTGTTAATTTTCAAATATTGTAAAGAAATGCAGCAAAATGCTACGTATTTGATTACTAATGTGAGCCACTGTATATGTTATGTTTTTATTTCATGAACGATGTATGGTCAAACATTACTTTGCAGAGCTCCGTGGCGAAGTGGTTAGCACAGTGCAATACGACGCCACAGGTCCCGAGTTCGGATCCCAGCCTGTGCATTATTTTCTTTGTGATGTCCTTTCATCAATCTTGTCATTTCATCACCCATCCTCGTCTTCGTGATTAGCCAAAAGTGGCATAAAACCAAAGTTAAATATAACAAATCAAAATCAAACATTACTTGGCATGACAAGAATGGATAGGTTATTTTGAAGCTGCTGTTATTAAAAGCAAATTGTATGTAGCTTTCCTAGACAGAAGTTTCACACACAGAAACTGATTGATTGGATAACGGCTGCGGATTCCTACTCGAGCAGAAAATATATATATTTCCATTTATTACTTACAACAATAGCAGACTGATTTCCTGCTAAATCAAAGAAAACTTGCATTCACAGTTACAAATTGACGTGTTGAATGAACTTAACTACAGATTTCTCTCACTCCAATTCTGATTAATCGAACAACACACCACAACGTGTGTCATTATATATTTCCAACTTACTCTCGAGTTCCTCAACTAAAAATAAATTGACTGCGAGACAAAAACTCCTCTCCGATAACACATTATATGCAGAGTGTACGTAAGTTAAAATTCCATCATAATAATAATTTGAATTCTTCAAGTAGTAGCTACAAATATAATTTTTCATACATATTTTCTTAGCAAAATATGAAGTTCCTCACTTTACAAGGATAACATATAAACAGTATTTCACAAGAGTTTTTAGTTCGAGCTAGTCGTAGGCCTAATATGAATATAAACGTCACTTCATTACTTAGTTAAAAAAAAAAAGTGCCAGGCAATCAGAATTCGAGGGTATGCCTGAAATTATTTGTAGTATCTCATGTATCAAGGGGGCTTTTTAAGTAAAATGAAGGATACATACCACATGCTTTGGTCAATTCAGAGTAGTAGAAACGTAATTATACTGCATGTTGCAACTGAAACCGTAGCCTCGAAGGCCGAAGTCGTTTAGTGATCCACTCATACACTCGGTACCAAACATTTCAAGTTCGAGTAGACATCTGGGCATGGCTGTTTTTTTTTGTAAGCATCCCTTCATAGATTTAATATGATCATCATTCTTCTTCATCGTCGCGATTATCTACAAGTGGCAGAAAAGCGATATAAAACATGAATAATACAAAAGTATAACAAACAAAAGAGGATAAAAGGATAAACTGAGTTTGAGTTAATGATAGGAAGTTTTATAAAGTTACTGTTTCTTGAATAATCTTGTCCTTTGTTCCGATTGTATTTCTCAGTCACACGTTGGTCAATATCCATGTCGACTGCCGTTCTTGCGTTCTTGAAAATTACTTTCTTGTCTGTCTATGCCCTTCTTTCAAACGTGGTAGGTAGGCGGGCGTTTTGCCTGTTTCTACACCAAAAAAGTTTAATATGCCTCCTGTCCAAGAAGACAAGAATTACTGAAAGTAATTTTCAACATTGTAAGCGGATGAGGGCCCTTGTAAATGATAAAATATGCTGTCCTTTTATTCGCTTAGTTTTGAGAATCACTTTCCATACAATTCTTGACTTCTTGAGAGTCCAATGGCCCTGTCTAGCTACAGACCAGTTGCACAAACCCGGTTTCGTTTGTTTCGTACAACAATTCCATCTAACATTTCGTTTCTACGTATTTTCTACTTGCCAAAAGTGCCTTTCATATAGCCCCAAGGCGTTGTCTACTCGGATGCTTCGTGATCGAAGGTCACGTGTACAAAGTTTCAGGATTCAGATTTTCCGATTTTGCATGGTGCTGCTGCTATCAGTTCGGTTCGCCTTCTCAAGGTCGCGCAACAAGCAATTATTTTTCGTCTTCCGATAGGAGAAAGCTTGCCTCACGCTTAGGTGGACGAACGCGTGGCACGGATGATTTTTTGTCTCGACCATGGTTGGTCCTTTATGTTTCGTCCTTCAGCAACTTAATCTAAGCACGAATCATTCTCATGGCCAAACAACTGTATTTTTTTTAAAAAAATGATGTAACACATGTAAACAGAGAGAGAGAGAGAGAGAGAGAGAGAGAGAGAGATAGATAGATAGATAGATAGATAGATATAAACGTTTTCCCTCAACAAACGTTTTCTTTGCTATCGTATAAAGTGAACGTACATGTTAAAATTCATCTTGCATAAATAATCAAATTAGAACAAATTCACATAAAGCGATTAAGTATGCAGAAAAGAAATATATTTGTGATAAATACATAGTTAATAAGTAAATTCCAATAACCAGAACTTTAGTCACGCCGAATCTTGTTTACGGATGTTTTGAAACGTTTTGCTTTACAATTTAATTTTTTCACTGACATCCAAAACGAAAATACGTATTATAACTTAGTGACTTTCAAGGGGTCAAAGTACTGTAATGTTAGCATGCTGCCGATCATAATTATGAGGCTTCTTCGAAAACGCCTTCGATAACGGTATTTGCTATTCGTAACGGACATGTGTATCACTTTTTCGAAACAGACTTTTGTGGAGGAAAAGAACTGTAACGTTACAAAAGTAACGAGCACAATTATACAAGATACCTATGTTATTCTCTCCGGAACACGGCATCGGACACGGGATTGCACATCGGAACGTCTGTATGATACCAGCTATAAATAACGTTGTTGCTTTGAAGAAAGGAGTGTAACGTTTTTACAGCCGTGACCTCAATTAAGTTACTGGTTAATTGTAACGTTACTATCACTTTCCACACACACTAAAGTTACTAGTCAATACGTGACGAACCTCTTTCTTACCCTGTAACGTTACTGGTTGCCGGCAATGCATGTAACGTTAAAGTGTCACGTGAAAACCTACTCCTTTAGAGATCAGTTATGGTTCGGTACCGTTATGCACACCTGTAACGTAATGTTCATATACCTGAGGTAACGTTTCTGTTCACGAAAAAAGTTATTCTGTTTCTGGTTGTAACGTAACGGAAACCGTAATTGAAAATACCGTTCCATTTCGTTACGTTACGACTCCCTGGTGTGAACACCGAATGGGGCTCAACGCAGGATCGTAAAAATGGACAGTACAGTCCCCATGGTTTAGCCTTGTATGTAAACTCAGGATAGAGCTGCTCTATAATAGAAATTATAAATTAATTCTCATGAATGTATTACTTGTAAGTGTCGACAAATTATATTTTTACATTCTTACAATGAACGGATACAGTGTAATGATGAAAGACTATATTTCTCTGATGGTGTAATAATAGGGACACCCAAATAATTACTGGTAAACAAAATGCGCTAAAAGAAAAATGTGAATTCTTATGGACAAATTGGTGACACACTAGGCTCCACAAGATATTACACAATTGCAATAACTAATTGCAAGTTGATATAAATATTTTAGGAGCCTAATAATCTTAAATGTATACCAGGGCTGTACAATGAAAAATAGTCATTATTCTTTTTAAAATATATCTTTTCTCATCCGTTTAATTTCAATAGTCTTTATCAAAGTAGTTCCCATTGGATGCGAATGACTTATCCCAGCGTTCTTTCCACTCGTCAGAGACACGCTAGAAAAGTTTTTTTTTTATTGAGGTCATTCAGAATCCTCTCCTCAGATTTCACTTCTGCTTCTAATGATGAAAAATTATCCTGCAAAGGCACCCTTTGACATTTGAGAAAAAAAACGCATGTTGCTAGTTCTGTGATAAGAAAGAACACCCTTCGCATTGTTTCTCGTGAGATATCCAGAATCAACAGTTACCATGTGCGACCGTGCTTCTGTTTGGGTATGAGCAGTAGTGAAACACGTCTTATGAGTATTTTTTTCTGTTTCAGAGTTGTGGGTGGCACACAATATAAGATCAGCGGTGTTGATATTTTCTTCATTAAAAACACTGACCGGTACTTCGGGTCCACCTTCCTTTGAAATTGATTATGAAAAGTTCTTCAAACATTCTAAATCATCTTCTAACTAGGCTGTAGGGAAGAAAAGATACGCCGTAAGCCTCCTGTAGAATTGCATAGGCCTCATTTGACGATTTGTTCAACGCAGCGTATTATTTGTAGCATGTTACCTCCATTACTGATCGGGATGTGCGGGACAGAATGTTTTGGTTTGGGATGGGAAAGTTTTTAAATCTCGACATTCGGGACGGGAAAAATTCGCAATTTTCCTACAAAGTCGGGAAAGTTTCTGGACGGCAAATGTTCGAAATTTCCCGAAGCTCTGAAAAGCTCAAATTCTACATGTCATTTTCGGAATTGCATTTCTGGAATAAAAAACAACTATTTGAGATGATTTGCAGCTACTTACAATGCAGAAAATGTCGAGAATTAACACTAGGCCCCATACCGTAAAACTATAACTTTTTTTTATAAAATTAATAAGACGTCGAAGAGCAATATTTGCGTGTAGAACAGAAATACCAAGGAGTAGGTCTCAAAATCACCCATCACTCATATATGCAGTTTTGTTTTCACATGAGAGTCGCACTTAAAATTATTTTCGCTGTAGTGTTCTGATGTTACAACACTCTCTGTATAATGACACTTAATATACAGGGTGTCATCTTAATGGCGCCCACGGACTTCGGAAACGTATAGAGGACATCAAAACAAACAACTTTTCTCAGTAATATTTTTCTTGTTGGTGCATCGTTTCGGCGCTACAGTCGTTCAAAAAAAGCCCGTTTTGCCGCCTCAATGTTGGCAACCCAACACAACATCGGATTGCATTTGTGACGTCATATCCCGTCTGAAGCGATGATTTCCAGGGTTGCCAGGAACACACATATTCTGTGAAAAATGACATAGGTACAATCAGCCTAACAGGATGTAAACAAACGATAGGAAAAATGGTAGGAATTAAAGTAGAAACGGTCACATTGAATTTTGTCTCAGCTTACATGTCAAATATTTGCAAATATAGTTATCAAATTGGCATCTACAATTTAGTCTATCCACTTCGTCCTTCTGATTCTAGTTGTCTGTGACACACTGAACAGATGACAAAATAGAAATGAAAGAACTTAAAATTCCAAAGGTAAGCAGCACATAATATAATGTATATTCAGGGCATTATGAGGCAAGTGGCTAAAATGGTTGAAAATACAGGGATATAAGTAGTAGTAATACATGCTCTCCGACGACTGTGTTCATCTTTGCACCGGATACACATGTAATAGTTTGCAACTGTGAACAGGGTAGTTTATTCGCCACTGATTTATCATTAGAGTGTTACTGTGACTGTACGTGTTTTAGCCGAAATGTAACAACGTGAACCTCGAATACTACCGATATAAGCACAAAAGTACCACAAGGCATCTGGACACAAACCTATAGATATCAACCTTGCAACGAGATTTGCAAATATTTGACATGTAGCTGGGCGTAAACAGCCACAAGTAAGCTGTAAGTCCAATAAAATTTATTGTTGTTGATATTTGACATGTAGGCTGAGACAAAATCCGATATTGACACTTTATTTTCAATACTTTTTTTTACCATTTCCCATGTCGTTAGTTCATTTCCTCCGTCCCCTGAGATGACTGCAGATCTTCTGGCTGGTGGGCTATGATGTTCGGTCTATTGGACGCGTTTCTCGCTTCGTTTTACAGCGAATAATGTGGTTGGTAGTTTGTCATTTTTTACAAAATTTGTGTGTTCCTTGCAATCCTGCTGAGCGCTGTTTCGCAGCAGGAAATGACGTCACAGATACGATCAAATGTTGTGTTGGGTTGCCAGCATCCAGGCGGCAAAACGGTATTTTTTGAACGGCTGTAGCGTTGAATCGACGCACCAACGAGAAAAATGTTACTGAAAAAAGTTATTTGTTTTGATGTCCTCTATACGAATCTGTGGTCCATGGGCGCTATTAAAATGACACCCCGTATATCAACATTTAGCAAATATCTGCTTGTCACTTATTCCCTTGGATTACTTTCTTGCTTCTCTTTCTTTTGCTTAGCTCCTCTACGACTTTTAGTTATTCGCGGAGGAAAGGAAGAGCCATAATATGATGAAATCGGTGAAGGACATTCACAAAATGCACCCGTCCGCAGATCGTGATTAAGAACTGTGAGAAAGTTCAGTGGAGCCTTAGAAATTGCTTCTGCAGCTGTTTACAATTAGGAAGTTTTCAGAGTTCTCATCTGCTCTCCAGAATAGTGAAAGTGTTTAGAATGGTATTGGCATCAGAAGTAGTAGAGTCTCCTCTTGGAATACGGCAGTCATCGACACTTTAAATTGCCCATATTTTTTTTAAATGTATCTATTGCAAACAAGGCTACTTACTGATTTGACCGGATAAGTGTCTAAATAAAGTGCATGTTTAGTGTGTGTTCCTTAGCCACTTATTCGGACAAATCAGTAAGTTGTCTTGTATGCAATAGATTCATTTGCACACGAACTCGCTCCTGAAAGATGACCGGCCGAGGCCTATAATTGAGCTCTAGATATTACACAGAGAATAAAATTCTCACCGTGGGTCAAGTAATTGAACGCTACATACTGACGCGCAATGCACTTATTAACAATATCAAGATAAATAATAAAAAAATAAATTCTCTATTATTCAACTATGTACGCAGATCGTCTAGAGTCCCCCTAGACACGCCTTGTATATGCTGCGCTCTGGTGCCGAATGCTAGAAGTATTGCGGCTTGCATCATGGCTCGCACCACGATGTGTTCGCACAGCGCAGTGAACATTTTCGGGGCATAGCGGCCAAAGGCCCCTTAGCTGCAACACGCACAACAATTGTGTTCAACGCAATCCGTGGAACACCTGGGCGGTCAGTATTACCAACTATCTAAAAAAGTTATCAGAAGTGAAAGACGTCGTGTCAGAGTAAATTTTGTGTACATACCAGAACATCAAAGAATGATTTTTTTCAAGTAAGTATATGTGTATGCGTGTGTGCACTTAATATGTACGTAATTTAAAACATATAACGTGCTCATGAGAACATTATTAGGCGATGCCTGAAGAGCATTGAGTTCTTTCTTCCACTTAATGTGTTAACTTCTACAATATAGTAAATAAAATTCAGATCTTTACACATACATATCTCCAATGTTATAGATAACCGTACGAGGCCAATGACATGAGGGGGAGCGCGAAGTTGGCGTAAAACTACGATTGTCGTATACCGATTGAACTTATACGCTGGACTTGATCTGCATCAGGTACAAGGGCAATCTTCGAATGAACATCAGACAAAATAGAACTGATACAAGGGATATTGTAACAAATCAAAGAATGATTCTGGTAAACCGTGTGATAATTGTAATTCTTTTCATCCTAACGGGAAATGCCCAGCTTTCGGGGCTATTTGCAGATATTGTAAAAAGAAAAATCATTTCTTAAAAACCTGCAAGATGAGAGAATATAACAATTCTAACAAAACAAATTGGTTTCTAGCACAAACATTGTGCTTAACACACATATCAATGAAAGATCTATCAGTGTTCCAGCTAATTCAAAACCTACGATTGTACCAAACTATCACAGCAATTTCAAACATATTATCCGAGAATCATCCATTGATTTTTCAGATTTTAATGTGCCGTACATTCCCATAGATCACTAATTTGCAGATATTCAAGAAGAAAAATCTAAGAGCGAATTTTTGATTACAGCGCCGCTGGTATCCAATGTAACGCTCAGTGTCCAGAAATTTTCACTACTTTCGTTACTAAAGAAAGTGAATCTGTTTGGCATACACAGGGATCGTTGTTTGTCGACTTACAAGTCAACAATTCTAAGATTCCATTCCTAGTGGATACAGATTCTGTTTATACTTTAATTGAGTCTTCATTGCGAGGTTGCACTATACACAATTTTCCTATCATCTTGAAAGCAGCAAATGGTAGTAATCTTGGTGTTTTAGGAAAAGTTAACGTTGAAGTTGTATTTCAAGGAATGAAACATAACTTAGATATGATTGTTGTAAAGACAAAATTGAATCGTGCGATTATGGGTTTATCTTGGATTGATATTTTCATGCCTCAATGGCGAAACATTTTTGTTTCACATGTTCCTCAGATGGTTGCAACTACTGTTGAATCATCAGCAATAAAGGAACTGGTTGAGAATCTAAGGAAAGATTTTCCTATACCTTTTGATGGTGACATGTCCAAGTCGATCAAGCGCTTCGAGATAGACTTGCCAGTGAAAGACGATGCTACACCAGTGTTCAAGATATATTATGACGTCCCGTACTCGCTAAAGGAACCAGTCAAAGATGAATTGCAGAAGTTGGTTAGTGACTGAGTCATTGAACCGATCAAATCATCATCGTGGGCTTCTGCTCTTGTTGTTGTTCGTAAGAAAAACGGTGAATTAAGGCTATGTGTGTCCTACAAGAACACTGTAAATACGCAACTTAGGAAGATGGGACATCCGTTACCTAAAATAGAGGACCTTTTCAACAAGATGGTTGGTTGCAGTTGGTTCGTTTCATTAGACCTTCGAAGGGCTTACCTTCAGTTACGCCTATTTGTACAGGCTCAGAAGGTCCTTGTCTTCAACACGGAATTCGGGTTATTCAGACAGTTGAAGCTTCCCTTCGGAGTAAACTGTGCCAGTGCCATTTTCCAAGCCACGATGGAGCAGATATTGATGGGTGTATACAAGGTTTCCACTTTCCAAGACGACATTTTAGTAGGAGGAGTTACTCTTAAGGAGTGCTATGGCAAGCGTTTAGTCTAAAACACTTGGGGTAAATTATCCATACATGACATTTTCGTAAATTCCATGTCCTCCCCTCCATTTTGGCCCACCTGCCAAAATTAACTTCAATTGCTTATATCCTCTGAACAAATGATCACAGAGAACTCGGATATTTTGCTTATTAATCAAACGTGTCACATACTACAAGAATGTGTAGGTTTCGCTAGTTGTTGTCTGAGAACCACTTTGGCCCACTTACCAAAATTAGCTTTGATGGGTTATAACTTCTGAATGAATGATCACAGAAAGCTCTGATTTTTCCTTCATTATATTCAGCATATAGCACATTCACTTACCTCCATTAGATCCGCATTGAAAATGTTCGGTGGCTCGCTCGATTTTAACGTCGTATCCGCAAAGAGATTTCGACTAAGTCTAATTGCTTTCGGAGATAGATGTTTTACAAGTTCAACAAAAGTACAGTCAGAACAATCTACGAGCAAGTGACCAACTCTTTGCAACACTTAATTATTTTGATTTCCTTTCCCCAGAAACTGGAGATGATAGTAAGCGCTAGACAAAACTGAAGCTGAATGTATCTTTTCTAAGACGTCTTAAATTGCCAAAATATATTTAATTTACATATTTCTCGTACCACTGTATGTTGTTCTATGTATTAGACTCCTTGAAGAAAATAGCCAATTAGTGAAAGCTAATTGAGCCCAACAGCGAAAAGGACTAATTGGGCTCATACGATGATACAGGGATATGTTTTTTTTAAATAGAAAATCCGCTTTTTCCAGGCCAGATTAAAATATTAACTTTCTCAGGTGTCTTGCGTGGTTCCAAGAGACACCTATGAAAATAACAGTACGGCAAGAAATTGCAAGCAAACTAACCATCTCCAATTTCACCCATACAACCCCCAAAACTGAATGCACTAACTGTGGAAAAATCATCACCAAGACCAGTTTGCGGAAATATCGAGCAAGATGCAAATCACAGGCAAATCGTTTGTTGGCAACCCTACCCTGTTCTGAGTGTGCAAAGCTTATTAGCGTCCTCAAAATAAAAATAAAGAAAACACCTGAAGCTTTGTAAGCCTGTCGTGCCGCAAACATTTACCAGCCAACCTGCCTCGACCAAAGAGAGCTCCCAATGCTCTTGCGAACGCGCAAGCTGCCAAGAGATCTAAGTCGGTGGAAAGAGCAACACAAACAGCTTTGCAGGATCTATTGCAGGATTTTCCCATAATATCGAACAATCGAGTTAGCAGCTACATGCAGCATGAATCGGAGCTGGAGGATGCGATGGCTGGAATCGTTTACACCGTGGCGGTAACAGACATCGGAAAATTTGAGATATCTGCGCGAGATTTGACTGTCATCCGACTAAACATAAATGTTTACACTTTTACCGAGGATAAACACATGGTGCTTTGTGAGTGATTTGGACGATGACGGGGAGCTGGAACAACCATCATGCCCCCATCCGCTCGCTCTCCCTATTGGTTTCAAGTAAAAAAAGCAGTGATGGTCACCACATCGAGGTGTGTCACAGTTGCCTAACTACATCCAACGACCGGGATCGGCGTTCTTGCCGTCACCTTCGAGGTCTCCATATCGCCCACGAAAAGCTAACTCGCTCACCAACCAAATATGTGCCTGCGTCCAGAGAACCGAACGCCACCGCCGTATCGCGGCCAACATCAAACTCCAACTCGAGACTTACGAAACTCCGGGAAGCTGCAAGGTACCATCGAGGTTGCTCTCGCCGTCATCAAAAATGATTTGGCGAAAAGTCCAAGAAGCGCTGGAATCCGAACGTCCGGTCATTCGGGACACTCTGACTAGCGTTCAAAAGCAGATCGCGAAATTGGAAAATCTGCACACCGAATCCGTGCTGTCACATTTTCATCACATGATCGACGACATACAGAGTAAGCTATAAACGCTGAAACAATCCTCGCACACCCAAGATGACATAACGCAACTGCAAGAAGGCAAACGGGCTGCTGCGGATGCCTCCGAGTTGAACGCTGACGACGCTCCAAAACCGGTGGTTACCTTGCACACCTAGCAGGAACTGAAAGTTGTGAAGCGAACCTTGAACAGAATACTCAAACCCGAGGACATCAAAAACATTCAAACATAAATTGCATCGCTTGGAGAAAGCATCACGACTCTGTCTACCAAGCAAAACATAAGCGAACTGCATACGCTGTTTTCAGAAATTAGGACGCAGGTGCACGGCCTCACAACCCGAACCTCCAAGTTGAAGCTCGTGGAGAGCATGCAGCGAATCATCTGAAACGTGAAACATCCAACTTGCAGCATGAAGGCAAGTCAAGAATCGGCCTTTGCCAGTTTCGGCAGTCAGCTTCGCGAGTTGAAAGAGCAATTCAAGCAACTTTACGTCGACGTGAAGATCAAGCGCAGCTACGACGACGAGTTTGTCCGTACCATCGGGAGAATATGCAGTCCGTGCTGAGCAGACTGGGGGACGTGAAGAGCAAAGATTGAACCAACGTGAGCACCCTGAACTTCGGCATCGACAATCTCAAGTCGATAAACAAATAATTATTTTCTCTTTGCCACAGGAAAAACAACAAAGTATAAAGCTGTGACTCGGTGAAATACTTTTCGTGCTACCCGTTTGGCAGAAAAGGAAAAAAAACCTTTGACCATACGGGGATTCAAACCTAGGATTTCAGCTTACGAAGCTGGCGTTTTCCGACATGAACACAAGCCGCGGTGCGATAAAGCAAGCTAAAAGGGTGATTTCTCCTGAAGATTGCACTTTTACATGTCCGGTTCCAGAATTTCAATGTCCCTTCTCTATAATTACGTTAATTTAAAGCAATACGCTTCATGGTATAGTGTCACTATGCTGTGCACACATTGCTCTTAGACTATAAGTTAATGTTGTTTGTGAATATTAATGAAGAAGTTCGAAGACGTGCTTTGGTGAAGGGTTAGTATTTCCAACCTATAATAAACTTTGTGCTTTAGCTTCTGTCAACATAGAAGATTCTGATATGTGGTGACGAATCTTATAAGTCCATGGCACATACGTAATTTATTTTTAAACGAACTATTTGACGAAGAAGAGTGATTTTTCAGGAAAATATGAAGACATTCATCCAGCCTGTAGTGATTTTGTTAGCTTTATTATCGTACTTTCGTGTTCAAATTACAAGCTAGAAAAGCAGTTTGCTTACGTAAGAGAAAGTAACGAAAGTGATCCTGAAATCACATCATTCGGGACGTGATAGTTATTCTTATTGCCTTTGATTGTTTATTTTCTTTCGTCCGCATCTTGAACGTCAATTTGATTTAATTTTTGTTAGCTTTTCTTTCACTTAGTTAACTTAGTTAATCACGACGGAGAAGATATGTGATGATACGGGAAAATTGATGAAGGGACACTCGCAAGGAACACCCACGCTCAGGTTGGAATTCGAACCCGGGTCCTCTTGGTGAACGTCGGCGTTGCTGTTACATTAAGCTATAGAAACAGGTAATGGAACCACCATACACTCCCCTCTGCTTTCAAATGAATATGAGCTTTTCCCCAAGCAAGAGGACTGAGGTAGGTTCTTTTATTTTAGATTAGTTATGGGATACTGAGTAACTCGAACGTATTTTCCAGAAATTTTTCATACCATTCTCTTTTCAAATTGGACACTGCTTTGCGTTAATAATTAAAAAGCAAGGCTTTCCTGTAACAGTTTCTTTTCACTTTGCAAGTCAGAATATTCAAGCATCCGGTGAAAAAATTTAGTGGTAAGCAACACTGCAGAGTGCTGTTTTCCCGAACCTTTACTTCGTCTGTACTGGCACACTCGATCGGCTCCAAAGCTGATTTTTAACTCAAACGAGTGTGCCAGTTTCTCTGAACATAAGTGTACATATGTTTTTTTTATTTTGATAATGAGAACAATCATTTTACTACAGAGATGTGAGGTTACAACAAAATAATGAACACAAGTACGAAACATTTTTGGGGTTTACAGGTGATAGATGAAATATCTTGACCAAAACATTTTTCAGAAAATAACTTATACAGATTCTTCATGTTACTAACATGTATTTACATTTTAAAAACGGTGCAGGATACTTATATTTGACAATATATTTTACACTCCGAGAACTGAACGAATAGCAATCCTTGTTAATAGGGTTATCAGGTGTTGTGCTACACCTCAATTTTTCTATCTTCCAGGAATTATTGAATTCATTCTTGCATGTGTTTTTGTCTTAACTGCTTAAATAACTCCATCAAATGGAAACACGCTCATAATGTTTTATTGTAGACGACGCATGTGGATATCTTGATAAGTGTATCTATCTGAACGTGATATTGTGTCGTTTCGTCGTTATGTGAGTTTCGTCGAAGTTCTTTACTAACATCTCAGCTAAATTATAAATAGATTTCTTTAGAAAAATGTACACTTCTGTTCAGAGAAACTGGCACACTCGTTTGAGTTGAAGTCCAGCTTGGTGTCTGGCAGTACAGCCGAAGCAAGTGTTCGGAAAGCAGCAGTGTTTCTTACTATCAAACATTTTAACCACGTGCAGAGTCAGTCTTTTAAAGTTTGATGCGAGCCATTTGTGTATTATTTACAATAATTGTACAATGCAAATTCAAATCAGTGCGATACAAATTGTGTGTACGGCGTAGATTCCAATAATTAATGTGTATTGACCGAGTATCGAACACGGGATCTTATAAAAATCGTTACACCGATAGTAGCGTTATATTTTTTTGCACGTTTTATTTATTTATTTATTTATTTATTTATTCCTTGTTTTGGATGGCGGAGTGAAGGCACAAACCTTTTCTTCCATTTAACCATCTCTATTTTACATTTTATAAATTGATTTTTATAGCTAACTGTTTGTGAAATATACCAAAACCAAAAACCTTAAAATACCAAATAATGAAATATATAAAAACTAAGAACATTAAGATACCAAAAAAGAAAGGAACAGAAGAAAAATAAAAGAAAAACACGCACAAAAAACATAAAAAATAAAAACAGAAAAATACATACACACTAAGAAAAGTAAAAAAACACACACACAAAACATAAACACACACACAACAAACATACTCAAATTACAGAAAAGGTAGCTGGATGTTGGTTCTACAAGTTTACACGAAGGGTTAATTTTATTTCCCTGTTTTCAGTACTGGTAAGTTGACTCCAGAAGATGATTTTTTATTTTAAATTGAGTTGGCCGAGGGAAGTGGTAGCTGTGACCGTTAAGGAATTTCCATAAAAAAGTAGTCTTGAAGGAGGGGATGGCCAGCAGATAGTTGTCTCTTGAACGGGTGGCAAAGGTGTGTGCTGCACTTAGGGGTTGAAATCGAGAGAGTAGGTAGGAATGGTCTCGTGTGTTTACTATTTTGTAGAGCGCTGTAAGAGAGTGGAAGCGGCTGCGAGTGGAAAGATCGAACCAGCCTAGATCCTTGAAAGCCGGGATCAAAATATTTGATATTATAAATATAGCGCGCACATGCATTTTGAACTCGCTGTAGATGCCTTGCTAGTTCACAGTTGAGGTCAATATACGTCAAATCACAGTAGTATATTTGGGACAGAACTAACGACTCTACGAGTGTTTTCTTTACCTCTTGCGGTAAAATGTTTTTAAGGCGATACAGCGCGTGTAATACTGCGTAGGATTTCTTGCATATGGCCTTCACATGGTCACTCCAAGTGAGTTTTTCGTCCACAACGACTCCCAGGCCATTGACCGAAACCGACAATGAAATAGGGTTTACTTCGACAAGAATGTCAGGGATGGAAGACTTCTCTGTTGTGGAAATGAGCTGACGTGAGCCAATTAAAATAAATTTAGTTTTCTCAGCATTTACTCGTAGACCATTCGCCTGAGACCAATTCATAATATCAGCGTTTAGGGCTTTTATGGCCATATTGATGCTTATTTTAATGGACGACAAATAACATTGGACGTCATCAGCGTACAGATGGTAATTTGTCGATTGAAAGTTCCCAGATATATCATTTACGTACATGGAGAACAGCAGCTGAAGTAGAACGCTACTTTGGAGTACACCGCAATTCGTTGGCAGCCACGACAACTTATTGTCAGAAACGAATGTGCGTTGCTGTCTGGCTGCTAAATATGAGCGAGCCCAGTCAACAGCGGGTTGGGAAAAGTTGAAATAAGATGGCAATTTCTCCAGAAAGATATCGTGGTTTACGGTTTGGAAGGCTTTGCTTTAATCGAGGAGAACTAGCATTGTCAGATGTCTCTTATCCATCGCCGACCTTACATCATCCACCACTTTAATGAGCGCTGTGCTGGTGCTGTATTGTGGGCGGAAACCGGACTGGAAGGGGTTTAACATTTTTTTCGATTGTAACAAAAATTTGCTCGTGAACGTTGTTTTCAAATACTACGCTCTTACCGATAACCTACAATTCGTCGAAGGAAGGTAAATTTGTAATGGTGTCTTCCAAAATCTGCAATTTACTCTTAATTTCTTCAAGAGTGTTAAGAATTTCTGCTGAAAAGCTTCCCTTTGATAGAATCCAATGTAAGTTTTTCACTTTCGATCGTGGAAAATACCTAACGCAATTTAGAGATGGTGTTATGTAAGTGTTCAACGTCAAAATTATTTTTTATATCGCCTAGCAAGTTTTGAAGTTCGGACAATTTTTTTTCTAGATTAGAAGTTCCCTCTTGAAGTTCAAGTTTCAATTTTTCTATATCTTTCGTTTGAAGCTGCTGCAATTTGACCAAGTCGTTCTGAAGCTAACCAACGCTGAACTGTATATCTTGCACGTTGTCAATCAACGGTACGTCAACATAATTTTTTAAAAAGATTTCAGTTCAGAAGCTATTTTGAGAATGGGGTCCAAGCATTGAAACTGAAGACTTGCTATTTCCGACTGTAGACTGGTGTTGAGTGTATTTTGTCCAAAAATATCGTTAGGCATTTTTAATAACTAACTAACTAACTAACTCCCTAGCCTTCTTAAACCCGAAGGTTCATGGCTGCAGCAACACAGGCCTTCCATCTTTCCCTATCTTGAGCAAGTTCTATATACTCTTTTCCATCCCTACCGATTTCCCTTAGGTCCATCTCAACGTTGTCCCTCCATCTTCGTCTTGGCCTTCCTACAGGTCTCTTACCATCAGGTTTCCCAACAAGAATCCTGTAAACTCCTCTTTCCTCTCCCATTCGTGCCACATGGCCTGCCCACCTAAGTCTTCTTGATTTAATTATTCTAATAATATCTGGACATGAATACAAATTATGTAGTTCTAAATTATGTAACCTTCTCCACTCACCTGTCTCCTCATCCCTTTTAGGTCCAAAGATTTTCCTAAGGATCTTATTAATAAGGCATTTTTAATACTATGGTTATTTATTTATTATCAGATATGTGATTCTCAATTCTCTGAAGAGAGGTATGAGTTTGTCATATTCTCCCAGAACCTCGACGTATAGACAATCTGCTCAGAAACATCGTACGTGGTGGCGGAGTTCATCTTATCATGATTGATGCGATAAATACTGTTATCTACAAAAACTTTACATTCATCCTTATTTTCCGGATTCACGGTAATTTGAAGTTTCCCACCGATCGGAATCTTGTAGATTTTGAGATTATTGTGGAAGATGTAAAAAGTTTCACAAACCTCGTTATCGTATTTCATCCAAATGCTGTTCAGGTGAATAATTAACACATCGTTCAGTTTAGATAATACGGAAGGCAAGAGGCCGAAACTTGGTGGTGCTGTTTCATTGGGCACTTCCATGATGGTTTGCTTTTTGAAGCCGATGTTTTGTTTTGTTTACATGCATTGGCTGCAATTCTTACTAATTTCTAAACGACAGTGACCCCAAGGCAATGTGTGAATACCACACGACAGGACTCATCTCTTATCATCACGAGGATCTAATGCAACTTTTCTAACTTTGTTTGTGGTGACGATATCTTGGAATCCTATCATAGTGTTCCATCATGAACGCGGGGACCTTAAATAGGAATGCAACTTGCCCCTCCCGATTAGTACTATTAATGGTTGAGACAGCCCTGAACGGGCCAGGTACAAATATTTAACTTAACATTAATATAGACTCATGATTATGTTTTATACTGAGATGAGCAGTGCGAATGGCAGATAAGGGTGTAGGATAGTTTACCCTGATCGGTTTAGAAGACAGACCAATAGCTCCTGCTTCTCCGATGATTCCAAGTAATAAGGCCTCGTGTCGCTCTCATGCGCACCTATTTAAAACCTATCTTGGCCTCTCGTCACCTCTAGCCAAATGCCAGTGTTCTTACCATTTCCTGTAAAAGGCTTATCCTACACATTTCTGAGCAAGAGCTGGCAATGTCTGCCAGGGTCAATATTTCTGAAACCGAGCGCTATTTCCTAATCGTAGTATTGCCGACTGTGAGTAGAAACAATCAATATAATCTTGAAATAAAAGCTTGTTTTTTACTGTATTTTTCCCACTCCTTTAGCTTTCTTCGTGACGCTACTCTCTGTTCTCATTGCATACATATTTGAACGCAGGCCTGCCAATTCAACAATAATATCACTATTACATTCATCTTTGAGTTTGCCAGGAACCTTCTTGTTGATGGAAGGAATTCCAAATCTCTTCGGTTGGGGTTAGGAAGAAGTATCAAAATTATCAAATATGTCAGGGTGTTTCAGGTCTTCGTAGAGGTTAGGTGTTTGTATGGAATAAATAAAACTGTCTGTGTCTGTATACAAAAGTGTGATATTATCATTGTAGAATGGTTTCATATCATTATAATGAAATTCAAACATGTTCCGTTTGGATAAGTCCGAAACGCTCCTATGTAATCGGTTTTTTGAATTATATTAATTTTATTTCAAGATTAAAAGTGCTAGATTTTCGTTGCAAATTTTTCGTGATCTTAATCTAGGGTTAGCCACCCACTTTCTGTATTTATTTTTATCTGAAACCAATTTTTTGTCTATATGTTTCCTACCATTCTCCATTGTCTTGCCATATACCGTGTTATTCATCAACTTGAAAAATCTTTGTCTAATCGGAAGTGGCGTTTGTTCTACTGTATGCTGAGTGTTTGTTTTAACACTTAACCACTCGGAATGTTTAAACTTCAGTATTCTTCTCACATTTACTATCTGAACTCCCTTCTCATTAAAAAACTGTAGACTTTTGTAATGGAACCTACCTCTCTTTTCTCTCCAGATTTAAGAAAAGCTAAAGTCGATTAGAATCAGGTGGAGATTTGAATTTGAGAGTCGGAGGTATATCAGAAAAAGTGTCATGCAAATTTTCTGGAAAATCAATATCCACCACCATTAACAGACCAATTCATGATCGTTGAAATTATTAATATCAATTGAAGTGGGATTTATCCATTCGAATCCCCGTTTCTGTATCGTAGCAAGTTCATAGAGATTATTTACATGAATCTAAAATATGTATTTGGATGGTTGATTTGGGTTATATTGATTATTGGCAATGTGCATGTTATTTGCCTTTGATGCGTGTCTCTGCGAACATTGCACCATTCCACCCCGTATCCCAATCTCTATAAAAAGCAAGATGTCACAATCCGAAATAAGTTCCAGCTTGATTTTCGTCAGGAGTAAGTTGGCCGACCACGTTAATCCAGGGAGGCTATAGAAGTGTGCAGGGTCTAATTTATAAATATTCGATGACGTTTTCCTGAATGCCTGAAAAACATCTGCGAGTATTGTTACGTATAATTTCAAGTATGCATCGTGATAGTCTCCAAGTATATTACATCTCAATTCATTCCACATTAATTTTGCATGCTCGTATTCTATATTTTTGATGCCTGTAGAATTCTCCTTGAGGTGGGAGAGTGTTGTCATTAAATTTAGATTTATCAGTTATATATTCATATGGATAAATTCCTTTACTTCTAATAAGTTATATTATGTTGGGAAAACTAGCTCTCGTTATTTTGAATTGATCGTCTGAAGGTTTACTCGCTAGAGCGTCCACGATGGCAGACAGAAATATGTATGAATCTAGAAACCTCATCTCTATGGTTTGTTTTGTTCCTGGAATATTAACTTTCTTACTTATAGAGATGTAACGTTCTTCATTTTCAGGAAGAATATCTATTTTTTGTGTATATTCCAAGATTCCTAATTAAGGGATGGAAGTCGTAATTGGATCTATTATGAAAGAATATGGGCACAAACATAGGCCCTTGAAATTTAAGATTGCAGGTATTACAGATTCCACTCATGAAGCGGCCGTCTGTATGTGAATGGTGAAAAACTTTCCAGTTTTCATCCGTGAAGTGTTGATCACACGCCGGACAGACGTTAGTGTTATTGTAATTTTGAAGTTCATTAGTAGATAACGGAGGCATTGGTTTCGATATTTGCAAGAAGCTGCCAATTTTCTCAACCTCTTCAACCATCTTTTCCAAGAAGTGTTCGATGGCATCTGGTCCTCGGTATATGTATAGTTAATCTATTCTATCCTATCATACGACAACGGAACCAAAACAATTTTGTTCATGAAGCTGGTACGGCATTGTGAAGGAAATTTGGGGATCCGGCTTGCAGTAGGACAGCGCTTTGAGAAATGCTTCGAAATATGCAATGATGATTGCCTGGTGTTCCATCAAGCCCTTGTGCATTTTAAATTCTTTGACCTCTTTCGATTTTGGCATTAATATGCGAGCTGGTCTGTTGGCTCCACATTATACTTTATGGTCGGCAAGTATTTTAGTTGCAAATTGTCGATTGTAGTAATTGACGTAGTTACGTTGTGTTGACCATCGAACGTGGTTATACACCTTAGACAAACTTCGATGTGGTGTTTATGCTTGGTTGTTTGATATCTGATCAAGAGTGAGAGTGAACGTATCAGCGTGTAGTGATGTACATACTCGTTGGAAATAAGATGGAGATTTATTGCACGAGAATGGTCATCGTCAGTTTTGCTTATCCTGACGGGATATATTATATGCTTGTCCGATGTGTAGGAAAATACGTTTACGGCTAAGCGATTGCCTTGCCCGTCTCGTGCACGTGACTATAATTTTAATACATCTTTAAGAGCAACTGGATACTCGATTTCCGCCATAGCATATTCAATCTCATCTACATACTGCATGTAATGACTAACTCGCTCTGGCTAAGAGGCACCAAAGAAAGCACTTTACGTCATTATTTTTGATATTCAACACTGCTGGATATCTACTGGATGAGGCACATAGCTGGATGCAGAAAGAGGTGTGAATTGGCTTACATAAACGATTGATGTGTGAGGACTTCCACATTGCTACGCCCTTTGGGTACGTACTAAAAAATGTTATTTTCCACGGCTACAAATATATCTTAATCTCAGGGGATAGGTTCTTTATTCGAGAATTCCAACTAAGAAAGCGTTTTTATAGCCAAGAGGATATAGTTAAATGCGGATCTATATTCTGAGAACTATACAAAATACAGAGAAAATATATAGCGAAACTTGTATATACATTGAAATACATATATATAGATATATATTCTGATTTCAAATTTACGTCGGTTATATTCTTCTTGAAAAGAAATCTTCTTCTTCTTTCTTCTCGTAATTTCTAGGAAAAGGCTTCTTCTTCCTTCCTAACTTTGATTTGGGAAAAGGCTTCTTCTTCTTTTCTTCCTTCTATTTTTGGGAAAAGGCTTCTTCTTTGATTATGGAAAAGGCTTCTTCTTCTTTTCTTCTTTGATTATAGAATAGGCTTCTTCTTCTTTGATTATGGAAAAGGCTTCTTCTTCTTTGATTATGGAAAAGGCTTCTTCTTCTTTGATTATGGAAAAGCCTTCTTCTTCTTTTCTTCTTTATATTTTAGGAAAAGGCTTCTTCTTCTTTTCCTTCTCCTAATTTATTGTCTTTCTTTTTAAAGCGTAATCTTATTTATTACATATATGCGCTCGCTTTCCCCGCTTCTTTGGTAAACGATACAAGCTATACTTACAGAAAGAGTACGGTCGACTAAACTGACATTTGCGCCACCTCCTATGTAACGACCAAAGGGGAATAGCCCAGGAAGGGGAATAGCCCAGGATCGCTAACAGCAAGCGCTGCCTATGGCCCAGTGCGTTTAATAAGAAGCGCAACCGTAAGTGCTTCGGGGCGTCTAATTGAACACAGCGCCACCGAGGGACGGACAAATACAAAAGCTGAAGATGTTCTCGTCGTCAGAGAATCAAAAAGAGATAAATTTCTGAATTCATTCGTTCACTTAATAACTTTCCTAATTGTTTCATATATGAGCATGTTCTTAATTATCTTAATTTGCTATATACAACATTTTATTCACTCCTCCTATAATTTTTATACTCTTCCTTTATATATTTTTCATTTATTATAATATATATAATCGCTCTTCTCCGCTCCTAGTTAGAATATGCTAATGTAAAACTTATAGATAATTTTGTACCATTTTTATTCTCACAAATTGAAATCAGAAAGCATGGTACAGTCATTGACAGAATTGATTATCCTGGAATTACATACACTACAGTGGGGACATTAAAATTATCCAAATCAGAGAGTGTATATTATAAAGTTGGTGAATTCGAGGCTGGAACAAAAATTCAAGCAAGAAGTCACACAGTACTGTTCCCCATGAGATTGCTATTTGGCCTTTTCTCTGATTATAAAGAAATGTTGAAAGGTAGTTTAAGTATCATATTTCGCAGATCAGCCAATGATCATAATTCGATAATGAGATACAAAACTTTGAATCCAGATGGAACAGCCAATGATACTAGTTTATCCGAAGCTGCAAAATATTTGATTCAGTCTATGGAGTTACACATGCCTATAGTTGAATATGAATCGAATTATGCTCTCAAATACAAAGATAACAATTTAAAACATCCTCAAATTCCGATACAATTTTATACATATCAATGCATACAGAAGCCAGTGGAGGATAAATTCTTTGAATTCGATATTACTAATCAGTTTCAATCTCTACAATACGATATGCCAGAATTTGCAGCTGTATTGTTTCAGACAGGGAGAGATGACAATCAGGAAAAGATAGCAGCCAGTTTGATAATTGTAAAATTAAAAATGTATATCTAAAGAATGGTCGAAATGAAGGTATTCCCACGTGAAAATTAAAATTTAATCATTGCAGATCAAGATTATTTAAAGTTATATGAAGCATTTAGTGCATTTAAAATCGTAACTGAAGGCAATGTTGATATGTATTATACTCCAGACGAGTTTATAATTCACAGACCAATGTTTTTAATAAATGCATCAAAAAGAAAATTGGCAGTTATAAATGATCGAACAAATATTAAGTTAATAAGTGAGTTTCATGAAACTTTACCTGAAAATACCATATGCAATGCAATTTTAATTGTGGAGAAATCATACATATATGATGTAAAGAATGAAAGAGTGATAGAACAATTTTAATAGACTAGAATACAATATATTTATATTCATTTACTTTAGAGCAAAATTTTGCCTTAGGGCTACTCTACACCACCTAACTCTGCAAGTAGATATTACAATAAATAAGAAAAATATTAAGAAATATAATATTAAAATTTATATCAATTAACATTTATCACACTGTTTACTTGTATTATAATGTCGATATTCTCTAGTATGGACATTGCAATCTAATATTTGCAATTTATTATCATTGCTATCAAGAGCTATTTTATTTTTAAATGTAGTATAGACACCAATTAAGTTGCTATTCAGATGATATGAAGGCATCAATATTGTTTCATTTTTAAATAAATATTCTTTAAAATCTTCCATTGTAAGTTCTCTTGTACATGCTCGAATTACACCCTTAGCTTTTTTAATTTATTCTTTGCCATCAATATTTAGGCAATACATTTTTGGTCTTAGACCAGCAAATTCTGTTATTATAGACCCTGCTACCTCATCTTTCATTTCCGCAGGGATCATCTGGTTTTTAAGACTGTATAATAGATCTTTATCTGGATAATTACCAATCTCAAAATATTTTTTCATAGCAAACAAATCACTGTACAAATCACGTGTTTCTATCACACATACAAAACTGTTAGTATCCATGTATGCGACTTCAATTTTATTTTTGTATCTAGGTTTCATAACATCATAATGAAATTTATACATCTCCAATTTAGCTAATTCTAGAACTGCAACACCAACAGCTATTGGTTCATCACACATTACATTGGTATTGGATCTTTCAATGAGAGAAAGATCATCAGTAATTCTTGTAAAACCTTTGTATGTGGGATCGGCAATAAGTTTCTGGAGTTTTTTCAGATCGGACACCAAATTATACCTTACTCGATTTCTTTCGTTCTCTAGACACTTTCCATATATGGAGTTACTCATTAATTTATAAAGATTTTTTTTTCAACTTTAGAATTTGTTTGCATTCGATTGTTTGTATTTTTCTCAATATATTGAGCTAAAGATTTTATTGGTCAAATTTTAACCCCTTATGGATTTTTATTAATTTCATACAATGATTCAAATAAAATTGGAACAGTTTATAATGAAGCCCATATATTTTTGTTTTCAAAACACAAATTTGGTTTCCTCTGTACCTGGGACCTTCTGAGAAACTGGTACCATAGCTAATCCATGGTGTTTGTCATGGAATTCTGATGAATATCCCAAATCAACTTCCAGTAGACAACCTTTTGCATGATCTTCAGGCAAGTTTAAGAAATCTCTGTTTTCAATTTCTTTCTCGCTCATCCATTCGTAATTATCGATTGGGAGTGATTGAGTCATGACAGAACCATATAAAATGTTCATATCGATGTAAAATATGTATTTAGATGCTTGACGAGGATCATAGCTATATAAATATTTATTGTTTGCTTTTGCATATCTTAAAGGACACTGGACTATACCACCACGTTTAGCAGATCAAACGAACATGAACTGGTTGATATCGTTGATGACACCAATTTCAACTTTTGTATTTAAAAACATAGCCTGCCAGGGTAAACCAGATGTTGTGTACATAAATACAGGATCTAGTTCATATAATTTAAAACAACGATCTCGAAAAATCTCGAACACATCAGTCAACAAGAGAACATCTAGATTCAAGTACTTGTCATGATAATCCCCTATTGTTTTACAATTTAGTATTTTCCAGATTCTCTGTGCATATTGATAATCTTCCTCACTATACACTTCATAAACTCTTGTTATAAAATTTATCTCTCGATGGTAACTGTGTCTCATTAAATTTTTCAAAACTTTCCATGTAATCATATGGGAAGACCCCTTTTCTTTTCAGCAATTCTATCTTATACTCACCAAAATATTCTCTTGTATGAACAAATTCATCGTTGGTTAATTGACTTACCAAAGTAGCTAAACTGCTAGATAAAAATTGATATGAATCTAGGAATCTAAGAACAACTTTTTTCCATTTTCTAATTTGATAGTTTTCTCTATGGCAATATATTTATCTTTACTGCGTGGTATAATATTAATATTCTCTCCATCATATTCTAATTCTTTGATAAATTAATGTGCATCAAAATTTTATTAATTGTGAATGAATACTGGACTGAAGTTGGGTTTTTGTATTTTCAAGTTACATGAATTACAAATTTTATGAATATATTCTTAACTAAAATGGTTTTAGTGTTTATTTTTTTCGCTATCAGAAATAAAATATCTATTACAATATTTACATCATATGGTATTATCATATTCCCATTTTTGTTGTTGTGCAAGATCCTTCATTGGTTTTTCTTTATGTAAGATTGGAGCAAGAGTCTCAAACCACTCTCGAAGTTTTTGAATAAATTTTTGGGCTGCATCTTTGCCTCGATAAATATATGAAGGTGTACTGTTTTTTCACAAGTATTTACTAATTTTAGTCCAAAGCTACAAGCTTCATGCTTAGCTGTATGTGTTGTACTTGATACATTCGATTCTGGGATACATGTTGCTATTGGTTTCTGTATTGTTTCGAAATCAGCATAGATTAGAAACGGATGTCATACCAATGATTTATAATTACTAAATTTTATACTTTTGAATGAAAAATTATAAGTCCCAGGAGGGTAGAGAGAACAATTTTTAATATGTTCCTTTAATTTCTCTTTATATGTTTTCCCACCTCTTTCATCAAATTTGGACAAGCATCGATCACGTATTACAATTCTAGCTGTGTATGATGTTTTTTGTTTTCTCACCAATCGTGGTAAATCCTGTATGAGACAATAGTGTTTCTTATTTCCTTTTGTAACATCTAATAATCTTATAATGTATGCACCATCTGCTGGTGGATAGTGTCTGAGTACACAAATTTCATCTTTTTCATTAACACCATAAACATGCACAGCTTTTGGTCGATTGTAGTATTCTTCATATTGTTTTTCAAATTGATCGATAGCTGAGATATCTACTGGATATTTTATGCCTGACATAGTTTATTTAAACTCTGCTATATATTCAGAATAATTGTAATTAGAGACACGATGTTTATGGTCAGATACTGGATGAAAATAGGCTATGAGACACCATAAAAAGAAATATTGTCATTATTTTGAATATTTATTACAGCATTCTTGTTTTTAATCTGGTCAGGTAATTCAATATAACTCGATCCACCAAGGCGGCTCATATTTTGCTATTTTTAATTCAAGTTTATGGTTTGTGTCACAAAGTGACCAACCCGAACCTCTCCCTTGGAACTGTTGTTGTTTTAATTTAAGTTTTTACAAATTTTATTATAAATATAATCTAATTGATGAATATCATTACGGTGTAAAATTAACACACGGGTACGATGAATGTATTGTTCTTTGTCACTACGAGAATTTATATACATAGATAATATGTTATCTTAAATATTTTAAGATAACATATTTTAAGTTTATTTTGAATTGCATCTATAATTTTTTGCTTCAATTTACCTAAGAAATTTGGAATATCTAAGGCCTCGTCATTTATGTCTGATGTGGTATAGTTTTTTATATACAAAATTTTTTGTTTGTGGTTTAATTTAAGTTTTTTGTTATTAATTTTTTATATAATTTGTGTATATATATAAATTTTTTTTTTAAGTTAGGTTTTAGATATTTTTTTAAAAATGTTAGAACAATTTATACTTAATAAAAATTAATTATTAGTTTATATGTTATTAGTATTCTACACATCAAGGTGCGTACATATTTTTTATATATAACTTTTCTTCTAAAAAAATATACATATACATTTCAGACATAAATTAATCAGAAAATATATATTTGGGGAAATATTTATATATATTGTACTGCTAATAACTTAAATAAGTATCTATACATTTCAGATGTAAATTATAAGAATACACATTTGAATATATATATATATATATATATATATATATATATATATATATATATATTACACTGCACTGCACTGTAAAATAACTCAAAATCACTATCAACACATCTATTTCTCTTTTAAAATCTGGATAATTGTAAATATATGCTTAAAATATACTAATTTAGACTCGTAACGTGAATTTTGCTGTATAGAAATGACTAGTTGAACTTTGATTAAAAAAAACATAATTATTTTTTATGCTATAAAAATAGTAAAATTTGGATTTTTTGAATATTTTTCCAATGGAAAATTAGCCGAAATCGGGGAAAATGAATAAATACAAAATAAATGGTATCAAACATATCATATACTTTACTCACTGCTAGTGAGGTTAACACACCATAAAAGGCTACATATTGCCAGAAGTGGCAACACTGCTAGTGTGGTTAACACACGCCGTAAAATGCTACAAAATACACGCCGTATAAGACTACTGCTCGCCCGATTTGCTCGTACGTACACTTCGCAACATCTTATTTGATCGTCCCGAAAGAATTCTAAGTCCCGAAATCGTAAACTTAGCAACATTCCACTTCAGCTCCAAGACAGAGTAACCAACTTTGAGTAGGTCCTTCCACTAGACGAAAAACGCTGCGGTGAGAGGTTTTCAATTTAACACTTTCCATGAACTTAGGAACTATAAACCGCTATTATAATACGCAATTAAACAGAAATAATAAATTGGAAAAAGACCCTGGAAGGATATTTACGATTCTGCTTGCTCGACTTGAAATTTGGGGGGTTTGAAACACTGAATAGAGTTTTTCTCCACCTGGAGGAAATTGCCATCAAGTTTGTGCAGAAAGAAGCAAATTTGTGAGGAGTTTATGCGACATTTTATTTACAATACCTTGCATAATATCGAACAGTTCTCAAAACATATATTTTACACGACTTGTCGAGAAAATGTTCTTGAAACACAGGAAGGTGGGAGTCTTGATAAAGTCCACATGTTTTTAAGGACATAACGTCATTAAGTTAACGTAGAACAGTTGGTTAGGCGCTGATATCCTCATTTTTCGTCAAGCGTGAAAGGTCGCGGGTTCAAATCCCACCCTCTCCTCTTTTTTTTTTTGTTTGCTGAACAGATGCCGTTGATATTAGAATATTTAAAAAATGAATCCGATGCACACTTGAAGGACGTCCCTTCTGCGCATATTTCCCCTTAGAAGTTGGAGATTTCCAGGATTTAAAGTTAAAACTTTTCTTTTTAGTTGTTGTTCAGATGTTGTGTTAACACACACATCATGATTAATTCACAAATCACATAGATGTATTCAGGATGCAAAATGTAATGTTATTTAAGTTAAGTGTTGTTTGTTCTTCACTGACACCTAAAATATTGATTATTTCATTTCGATATACTAAAAAAAGATATACAGTTATGTAAAGTAGTGATATAGTGCAGTACTGTAACGAAGGAGAGCGTTTAATGAATTCAAATTGCTAAGATTGGTAATTTTATGTCCGTTCCTTCGTAATGACTGTTATCAATCCCCTCACCACCATCTTACCATGCGTCTAAAACTAATAGTAAATCGCTCATTAACATAAATAAATTGTTATATTTTGACGAAGGCCGACTCGATAATAAACTACTAATAAGTATTTATATAGTGAGTGACAAACAAAAAATTCAAAACCTCATAATGATCGTTAATTCCTCACGGTTTTGTATCTAAAATGTTTGTCTTCTTTGAACAGAAAGTACGGGTATCAGATATAACAAACTTTCCGCACTAACTTTACAATATTCGAAACCACCATTACAGACTTAACTCTATGTAACTTGATTCTGCGAATTCCAAGTGGCATGTGACTTCCTCCTATCATCGAAATAACTTTCTCTTACTATTCCCTTTCCTCTCGTGAAATACAGAGACCAATGTTAACTTCTTACTTATACTCCT
This sequence comes from Lepisma saccharinum, assembly GCF_977018435.1. Lineage (NCBI taxonomy): Eukaryota > Metazoa > Arthropoda > Insecta > Zygentoma > Lepismatidae > Lepisma > Lepisma saccharinum. Next base: position 101,722,398 of record NC_139233.1, read on the forward strand.
GAAAAAAATCCTGCCTAGGTGGAAAATCGAACCTACCACCTCCCTCGCAAGAATCTAGCACGCTACCTCTTCTCCAGGTAGCTCACGTTAAAATTTGCTACCAGTTTGAAGAAATCAATTCATTCATAATGTCATATCTATAATTTCCTCATGGCAATTTTCATGAGGGAAGGAATTCAGAAAAAATTGAGAAACGCTGAAAGGGAAAAATGATGAACATGTCTATTGGCGTTTTGTCATATTTTGTAAATTGTGTAAAAATTCCGTGTCTTGAACAAGCAATAGTTTAGTTACGAAGTATTTTGTTGTTTGTTTAAAGTAGGAACAGGAGAGCGAAAAGGAGTCATTTGAAACAGACCCCGCTTGACAAGAAACTTCAGCTTTTTTCCAAAGACTGTATGAAAAGAGAGAGGAACGTATGAAATATAAAATATGTGTGAAATTAAAACAATGGGAACCTTGAAAGATAATTCTAACGAACTTCAAACTATGAAAAACATATTTTCGTGGTTGAAAACTCCAAGTCATTTTCGAAATATGAACTTGATGTTTTTCTTTATTATGAAGTGGAGATATGGGACGATACGATCCCTCAGCAAGAAAATTTTAAGTAAGATACCTCCAACTTTTTCAATGGTCATAATTACTAATTAGGGTCCGGAAGTTGATGAAAAATCAACTTCTTTCTGACCCTTAAAAACAATGCTAAACCTGATATCATGTCCGTTTTCCGTTGCCGGAAAACACTTTCTATTTTACATCTTTTTTTTCTGCATTTTTCGGCCTTTTTTGGCTTTTAGTTTATTTGTCAGTATTTTAAACAGTTTTTGTTGCATTTTTACTTACTTTTTAGGTTTATTTTTCTCCTCCCCTGTTGTTTCGTGCTTTTTAAATGCATTTACTAGTAAAACTTATTTAGATTTCTTGACATGGTCCTTTTAGCAAATTTACCATGAATCGAAAATACGGTCAATGGAAAAGCATAATATTATTCTTAACTGAAATGTTTGGCAATGGATTAAAATACTTTGTGTGAAGATCTACTTCTGGACACTATTATCGCTTTAATCTGTAGTTTTAAAGTAAAATTAGTCAAAATATTAAATGCAATTATACTCTGGTATACGCGAAGCAGAACTGTATTTTCGGATGCTTGCCGACTACAGTATTATAGAAGGCCCTCTCTGAAAGGAGATGAATTGGTTGATTTGGTGTTTTAAGTCAACTTTATGCATAATAAGGCTAATCGGGACTGGACCTACAGTTTAAAGTTGGATCCGAACCGAGTGCATAAAATAACGTGAACCGTGTGGTGTAGGGGGATCGTTTGCTTATGGAATGGAAGGTCATGGGTTGAAACCTACTTCTTTGCAAAATCTTTTTCGGGAAGTAAACGGCTTTGGACGAGAATGCTTATCTACGTTTCTTGGATATTTCCGTTGATATTTATGCGATTTATGTCCAGCATTTCCGGATGCAGAAAGATGACATATAAGTTCTTAATATGTGTTAACTTATAACAGCTGAATAAAAGGAAAAGTATTTCCCAAAATCCTGCCAATCACTGAAAGATTAAAAACATTAGTAGAAGCATTACTTGAGGCATGCACAGTGGCGCCGATTATGGAGTGTGGAGGGGCAGATGACCCAGCACTATGCTAAACATTATCTACCAAGGGAAAGAAACTGTCCTTGCCCTCCCCCTCCCCCAACTTGTCCCATAAGTTTTGAAACCCAAACGCCGCCACTGAGCATGCAACGCTAAAATATTTACAGTAATATCACATAATATTATATTACTTTATTAGAACACTTCGTACTCGGTAAACAAAAAGGAAAAAAATAATAAGGAAAGGGTGGGATTTGAACCTACGATGTTTCGATCTTGACGAAAACAGTAAAAAAAAACGGAAGTGCTGTCATCTAACCAACTACTCCAGGAGATTGCTAACAGAAAGTTCAGTAAAACACGTTAATCTCAGTTCAAGCAACATTGTGACTGAGTTTCGAACCACTTTTCGCCAAGAACCAAGGAAAAGACACACTTTGCAGAATCGTTTGGTGTTGTGCAACGTATCTTTACTAAACATTTCGCATAAAGCCATCATACATTTGCCTTCTTGCATTCAAATGTGACCGCAATTCTTTTCAGGTGGATGAGAACCTGTTCAGTGTTTCACAATGCACATACGTTTTCCTATTTTCAAATTCAGACCGAAGAATCTTGAAATATTTTCAACATTCGTATTTCTACTTAACATTTTCTTGTTTACTCATATATTTTATTACTGCTTTAAGGTATCTTTACTTTATGGAATGTGAAAGAATGAATAAAAAATCACGAGCGTTTTCATTCAGGAAGAAGAAATGTTGCAAAGTTGGCTACTCTTAGTTGGCTCTGAAGCGCTATGCCGCCAAATTTACGAATTCCGGACTTTGAAATTTTTCAGAGCGGTGAAATAAGATGTTGCGAAGTGTACTTCGGGCGGTCCAGAATGCCCTTACTACCTACTTCAAACTTCATATTCTTCACTCTCCACACAGATATCCAATAAGAATAATCGTCAACCAGCAACAGGAAATACATATATGAAAAATGGAAGAAATCAAGATGGACACTCTCAAAGGCTACGATGCAATAGGCCACGATTCTAATCCGGTACCAGGTATGTTCGGCCTACTGTAAAGCAAACACGCGTCACATAAACAGCTAAGACTTTCAATATCTCCTTTCAATGTGTTCCAGATGAACGATAAACGAGCTATTTCTTTCATTTTTCATATTCCCTGGTGGAATTTGTGCAACAGAGAAAGGAAACTCTGGATACAAGCTTCATATCCTACCAGTTTTTCGCCCACGAAAATACACCCATTCTGTATGTTGACATCTTATCGTTTGTCAAATATCTTTATAAGATGATGCCCTTTTGTTCTTCCAATGAAATGCGACCATCTCGCTTGAACATATTCGAAGACTTTTTTTAAGCTCAGGATCACTGCGTAATTCCAGCGCAACGCGCGTCAACACCGAAGATTCAATTAGGTTAAGGACAACTCGCTCAGCTGTCAACTGACATGATAAATCCTCAAGATTATCATGGACTGGATCATCTGCAACACAAAGACAGCGCATTAGCCAACTCCACATGAGGAGTGTATACAGTTTTGAACCCATATTCTTGTAATACTAACTTCCATCTCTTGATTCCGGTGATGTCTAGAGCAGGCAGGTTACTTCTAGGATCCAGCAGGTGACATAAAGTTTTCGAGTTAGTGAACGAAACAAAGTATCGGCCAATGAGGTGCTTGTGAAAGTATTTAACTCGACGGATTAATGCAAGTGGTTTCCTTTCCAATTGAGTGTAGTTCCTTTCCGTAGAGGATAAACTACGGACCATATGATAGGCTTTAGGACTCCGTTTATCTTGTGCATTGTGGCTGCTCCCGTGGCGGTAGGAGATGCATCCGACATCAGGTATAAGTCTTTATAAGGATCATATACAGTGCGTAATAAGTCCTTAGATAGCAAATCCTTGACAACCTGGAACTTCTTCTAATGAATATCTGTCCATTACCAGCTCACCCCATTCTTCGACAAACCATATAAACTGGCAACACAGTCAGCTAGGTTTGGCAGGTATGAAGCGTAATGCGTGACCATACCGAGACATGACACCAATTCGCTGACATCAGTGTGTGGCTTACACTGAATTATTTTTGAATGTTCCCTTTCAGAGGACGAATTACCTCCTTTGAAAGAGAGTGTCACAGATACTTGACAACTTGCACGCCAACACAGATTTATGTTAATGTATGCTGACGCCATAATTAGAGAAAAGATTCAGTACCGTTCGTGCGTTATCAAAGCACTCCTCAAGAGTAATCTTTCCTATTAAAATGTCGTCTTGGAACATGAAAACCTTGTGTACACCCATGAATATCTGCTCCATCGTGGCTTTGAAAATTGCACTGGCAGAGTTCACTCCGAAGGTAAGCTTCAACTGTCTGAATAACCCGAATTCCGTGTTGAAGTCAACGACCTTCTGAGCCTATTGCCAACTGCAACCAACCATCTTGTTGAAGAGGTCCTCTGTTTTATGTAATGGATATCTGATCTTCCTAAGTTGCGTATTTACAGTGTTCTTGTAGGCCTCCCCGATGACGCAGTGGTAGCGTAATTGCCTTGTAATGAAGGAGTCCCGGGTTCGATACCTGGTGGAGGCACGTGGTTGTTCGGATCACACACAAAACTGTAGGTTCAGTCTCGATTAGCCTTGCTGTGCATAAAGTTTACTTAAAACGCCAAATAAAGATACTAATACTAACAGTGTTATTGTAGGACACACATAGCCTTAATTCGCCGTTTTTCTTACGAACAACAACAAGAGGAGAAACCGAGGATGATGATTTGATCGGATCAATGACTACGTCACTAACCAACTTCTGCAATTCATCTTTGACTGGTTCCTTTAGCGAGTATGGGACGTCATAATATCTTTTGAACACTGGTGTAGCATCGTCTTTCAATGGCAAGTCTATCTCGAAGCGCTTTCTCGACTTGGATATGTTACCATAAAATGGTATAGGAAAATATTTATTTAGATTCTCAACCAGTCCCTTTATTGCTGATAATTCAACAGTAGTTTCAATCATTTGAGGAACATGAGAAACAAATATGTTTCACCATGCAGGCATAAAAATGTCAATCCAAGACAAAAGCATAATAGCACGATTCAATTTTGTTTTTACAACACTTAGATTTAAGTTGTTTAATTTTATGAAATACAACTTCAACGTTAACTTTTCCTAAAACACCAAGATTATTACCACTTGCTGCTTTCAAGATGATAGGAAAATTGTATATAGTGCAACCTCGCAATAAAAACTCAAATTGTCTACTGTCAATCAAAGTATAAATGGATCCTTTGTCCACTAGGAATCGAATCTTAGAATTGTAGACTTCTAAGTCGAGTAATAACGATTCCTGTGTGCGGACGGTGACCCCTTGCCTCATCAACCACCAGAGGTTTTGGTAGTGCAGAACATAACGCTCTTTTGGCTTGAAGTCCATGACGAGCTTTGGTTGGTTCGAACCAGGCGAGCATTTGAATTCCGGGACTGGGGGAAGGTCGCAGAACAAATCCTGCATCTTCTCGGAGAACTCAAGGTCCACCTCGGCAAAAAACCGTATTCCACATCGCTGAAACCTTCAACCTTAAATTTGGAGGGATCCACCTGAACCCTCCTGAGGGGAGTGGCTGCATCATGGAGTGTTCGTAGAGGTTCTTGACGTCTGTGTACATGATGTAGCTGGACGGTTGGGAGGGGTCGTAACCGGTGGCCATGTGGTGATTGTTGGCGTGCGAGTGTCGCTGCGACACCTGGACCATTCCACCCCGGACGGCACGTTCTACAAACAGCATCATGTCCACGTCCGAAAGAAGCTCAAGCCTAACTTTTTTAACAAGGAGCATGGTCGACCATGCCAGTCCAGGAAGACTTAAGAAGTATGAAGGGTCCAGCTTGTAGATGGTCTTCGCAGTTGCACGAAACGCCTGGATCACATCAGCGAGGAGCGTCACATCGAGTTTTAGGTAGGCAAAGTGGTAGTCCCCAAGATTTTGGCAATCCAGCTCGCGCCACATGGACTGAGCATGGTTGTAGTCGTCCTCAGAGATGCCTGAGCCTCGCAGCTTTCTGTAGAACTTTGCTCGAGGAGGCAGCGACTTCTCCGCAAACTTGGTAGAGTCAGTGATGTAGAGGTAGACCCCCTTACGCCTGAAGATACCGGCGTCCAAGTTCGGAAAATTGGCAGAGGTGATGAGCATTTGCTCGTCGCTGAGCTTTTTCGCCAGGGCATCGAAGCTGGCCGAGAGGAACCTCAGAGAGTCGAGGAAACGAAGTTCGATGCGAGAGCCTAATTCTGGGATTCGCACCCTCTTGCTCAAGCTAATATAACGCTCCTCGTTCTGCGCCAGGACGTTGATTTGCATGTGGTCGTACCCAAGATGTGGCACCAGATGGTGGAAGTCGTACTCCTAGCCATTGTGGAAAAACACAGGGATGAAGCGCGGGTCCCGGGCCAACAAATTACACTGGTTGCACCAAGGACCAATTTATCTACCGTTGAAGTGATCATGGTGTTGAACTTTACGGTTGTTGGTGCTAAACTCCCTGGTGCACACAGGACAGGTAGTAGCCTCCTCGTGCTTGATTTCGTCGTCAGGAGACAGCGATTCTATAGACTTGGGGGTCAACAGGAATTCCCCTATCTCGTTGGCTTCCACAACCATCCTTTATAGAAAATGTTTGACTGCGTCGGGACCGCGATACACATAGGGCTCGGGGTCAACAAGTCGGTCTCGCCACACCACAACATAAGCATAACTCGATGCCTCGTGGAGTTGGTGAGGGGTAGTAGAGGAAATTTTGGGATTGGGATCGCATGTGGAGATAGGTTTGAGGCAGGCCTCGAAATCGGTGATGATGATGATAGCAGGGTGCTCTACCATGGCACTGTGCATGTGAAATGTTTCTACAGTACCAGGTTTGGGCAAGACTGCCACCCCTATCTCTTTGGCATTGCAATAAAGCTCGTGGCGAGCGAGCTTCTCGACAGCGATGTTGGGACCTCTGATGCTCTGATAATCCAGCTGTTTTCGATGATCAAAAGTGGACAAGCACCTGCGACAATTTTCTATGCGGTGATTGTATTCACTTTTTTGGCTAGAAACAAGCCGAGAGAGAGACCGAATAAGAGTGTAGTGATTGCGAGTTTCATCATTGATGAGTAAAAGATGGATTTCTCGAGCATCATTGTTGTCTACGTCGCTTACCCGAATAGGGTACACCACATTTTTCTCAGTGAGGCCATAAACATTGATAGCCAACTGCGGGTTGTGTGTACGGGCCTCGAACTTGCGAATATCCGAGACCTCCACCGGGTAGTCGATCCCAACCATCGCATCTTCCAGCTCTGGCTCCTACTGCTTGTAGTGGTTAATTCGGCGTGGTTGTTTTTTCCAATGGACAGGGTGCAACGCTGCAAGCACGGACCAGAGAAAGCACTTGGCGTCACTGTTTTGAATATTCAGGACGGCCTTTTTTGCCGCAATGGTAGGTGGTAAGGGGACGTAGCTGGACGCAGAGAGAGGCACAAACTTGTTAAGTTTGATACACAGCTCGTGAGGCTCGCCACACAGCGAACCTCCTGAGCCCACAGCTTGATGTTCCTCCTGCTTGGCCACCAGCTTCTCGGCAAACTCGTTGAAGATGGCCTTTAGGTTGTCGACATCCGCCAGATGCCCGACCCTGTGGCCGAGTGGTTAGCGACGCCAAGGGTCCCGGGTTCGAATCCTGGTCGGGCTTGGTTGTTTGTGAATGTCCATTCATCAATTTCATCATTTCATCACTCATCCCCGTCTTCGCAAATTAGCCAAAAGGCACAAAACGCGAAGTAAAATAAACTGAATCAATCAATCAATCAAGACATCCGCCAGATGCAGCGTCTTCGCCTTGGTATTGTGGTACAAGCTATAAATTTCATCAGACGCCTTTTTGTACTGGCAACATAGCGATGCGTAGAATTTGGTGGAGTGCGTTGCAAGCGCATCGCTGAGGATGGAAATTATTTTAGCTTGCACGTTCTCCAAAAAGCTACGCACGTCACATGAGCCCTCCGAAGTGAGGACAAAGTCCTCTAACAAACCCTTGAAAGCAGACTGGTTCGCTTTCGCCACAGGCTTCACACGTTTGACGAATGGCGACAAGTCGGCATTCACTTTTCTCTTGGTCGACGGTTGTGGGGCAGGTGCTCCGACGATTTTGCATGTTGTTATATGCCTTTCTAGATTACCAAGAGTGATTAGTTTACCGCACCTGGGACATGATTCTGTAGCGGTCACATGCTTACCAGATACACAGGCACGGCAGTGTCTTTTGAAATGTTTACTTGGAACACTAGTTTCACACGCAGGGCAAATTTTTACCGATTGCATCTTGTCGAGAAAAATATTTGTGGGGTATGTTATTTTATATATATTTAATGGAGTGCCACAAAATAAATGCTTTGCAATAATAAAAAAGAACCTTGTAAGGCTAATTCACGATGGTGCTCGCTTTGGTGTGTGTTATTTATGTATATGCTATTCTCGCATTACATACATACATACATGTGGAGGACCCGTTACAAGAGCCCCCTGCCTCCCAACAGGTTTAGTTAGCATGCAATAGATCAGTATGGTAGAAAATACAGAGGGGGTGGGGGTAGAATCGATTTTATTTGCCAGTCGAATTTTTCTCGTCGAATCCAATCCAACAAACCTAAAATCATCATCCTAGCTCAATTAGGAGCCAAGAAAATCAATGTCTTGGAAAACGTCTTAAGATTTTTGTCTTAAGAAAATTTTCTTGACAGACCGGAATTGACAAACCGGAAGTCGACTTTCTTAAAGATTAAGATATTTGTCTTAAGACGTTTTCCAAGACGTTGAGAAGCAACTAATCAGTGTTGCCAATTCCTATTTGTAGGTTAGCCTCGCCTGTAAAATATCACGTGATGAAATTTTCTTGGGGTGATTTGGCAACACTGAGACCCACTTGATATTTGTGAACCGGTCAATTACCACTACTTACGGTTTACCAGAATCATTGTTTGACTTGTTACCAATATTCCTTGAATAAGTTCTATTTTGTCTGATGTTCATTCGAAGATTGTCCTTGCACCTGTTTTGGACTAGTGAAGTGAATTCAGTCGGAGTTTCAGAATGTTCCACAGCATTCTTTGAATTAGTTTGGTTAACATTTGCTTCATTCAATTCAAGCTCGTTAAGATACATGGCCATATCTATTGCCATATTAATGGTCAATTCAAAATATGACAACAGTCTGTTTCTAACGCTCAAACTTCTCATACCAAGAAAAAATACGTCGCGACACATGGAATCAATGAGATCACCAAAATCACATTTTGAGGCTTGCTCTTTGATTTGCACAATGAAGTCAGGAATGCATTGACTACATTTCTGTTTAATGAGGAAAAACGTATGGATCTCAAGTACGATATTCTTCTTGGGCTCATAGTTACGGATCAATGTTTGTTTAATCTGAGCGAGACTGAGCTCCGATATTGATTTAGGTTGTATAAGATTAAACAAATCAGCATACGTTCTGTGCCCGATTGCTGCTAATAATACAATGTTTGTCTTATCGTCGGGAATGTCTAAAGCTTTGCAGATTGTTCGAATCTATCGAAATTTTACTTATTACTTTCCTGCTCTCTGCAGAATTTAGAAAATTGTGAAAACTTTTGCATTGTGTAAATAAATTTTTACCTCCAAGAGACAGCTTAAAGAAAAATTCCAAGAAATATGTAGAATTAGGAAAAATAAGTAGAAAATAAAGATCCCAACATCCTCGTCACCATTGTTAAGTTTGGGTTCTTTGGATTGTTCGAGATTCCGTAGTATGGAGTAAAGAATAAGACTAGAGTTTAGACACAAGCAAAAGTGTATAATTCACGAATAATATAATACAACTTGTATAAAGAAATTACATTATGTTATAGACGCTAGGCGTTTCGTCACGAAGGACGGTAGGCTATAGATTTTGCGGCATATATCATGGAAACGAGATAATAGACTGACCTTAAACAACACATAATAATAAGATCTGCCGCACACTGATGATCAGCCCGGGTCTATGTCCATGGAAACGGTTGAAGATTTTGCGTGCGATGATGTGTATCCCGTCAAATGAATGTATCACTTCAATGTGAAATAACGTGAAGTGCAGAACGACAGTGTTGTAATATGCAGATATGGATTTCTTTAGTTTATTTTACTTTGCGTTTTTGTGCCTATTGGCTAAATTGCGAAGATGGGGATGAGGGATGAAATTGATAAATGGACCTTTACAAACAACCAAGCCCTAGCGGGACTCGAACCCGGGACCACTAGCGTCGCAGATATTAAACACCGAAACAAGAACAATGTATATATTAGGATCCGTACTGTAGGCTGTGAAAAAGCTAATGTGTAAGTCACTAGAGTCATGGAACAGTTGGCCTGCAACTGTAATTTACAAGACTATGGACAAGTAACATGCGATTAGTCAGCGACAAACATGAAACTAATAAAGTGATTTACTTAAACTTCACAAAATATGTAGAGTATTAACATAGTCTAAGTTATTACATTTTGTGTTTATATTATAAAATATTGAAACAAAAAATCTTTTAACATCGGGAAATTAGTTTTGTTCCATGTTATGTGTAACATATACCCGTCGGTGTATTCAGTTTATCTGAAACCAAAAACTGTAAATGAGTTTTCGAAATATTACGAGCTTCAAATCAGCTTATGTGTCGTCCGTCACAGGACTAGTCCAGTATATATTAGTTTTAGTTTTCTGACCTAATTGTCCTTTTTCTTATTAATTCATAACGTTGACTTCACCTAAAAGAGCATTTGAAAATATGTAAATGACGTTTATGAACGTTAAATCCAAACTACTATTCTGCAAAATCTACCTTTATTTGGAAGGGTTAAAGTTAGAGTGGTGTAAGTCAGTTTAAAAAAAAAAGAAAAAAGAAAACAAACTTACACACAGAAACCAGATCTATATATAAGTCAACCTCTTAACAAAAAATCGTGAAGTAAATCAGAGAGTCATTCAACTGTCAACAGATGACAATTGAAGGTCTAGTGATAAGGGAAAAAACTGTTGTGTTGATCAGCAAAGTGCTGTCATCTAGACTTTCTTCTTTTTAACGAAGTGACTTACACCACTGTAACATTAACCCGTCCATTTATCACATTAGTTAAAACTGTATCAACCATATTTTCAGCGTTCATTTATACGTAGTTAATTGCTATGTAATAAAAACTTACGTGTTCGGATTCCGTATTTAAGATAATTTTTGAAAATTTAACGTACAGGAAGATTGGGAAAGAGAAAGATTGGAATTCGTTTTAAATAAGCTTGCAAACTCAGTTCTCGTTTGTAATGTGCAGAAATCTTTAATTTTTGATAAATATGATAAATATTTGGCTGCACAAGATGGTCATAGGTTGGAGTTTTTTGAAAATCATTTTTCTCATTAAAGATTTTGCGTGCACACAGACGTTCAGGCAAAGAGTGAAAGTGTAGAAATATGCAAGTAACTTATCTAGTCTACTCTAACCTACTTGAAACGCATGGATGCTAAGAGTACCAAACTTAAATTACCTAACCACGAATTCAATCCTATGGAAACGGATTACGATCACACGGAAAATGAAACTGGTTGAGATCATTCATTAAAGCAACTTATTTCAAAAAGTCCAAAGCAAAAGAACACAGGAGTCTTCATGTGTACGTACTTTACAACCAGGAGAATATTGTGATTGTTAAGACATTTTTTCTTCTGAAATCAACATAATATTCCTTATCGGTAGGCAAGCCACGCAATGGTAAAAATAAATAGATAATTAATCCTTGATGCAAGTTGTGTTTCAGAACAAGACATAAGTTTTAAAAATATCAGCCAGTGTTTCATTAATTCCTAACAACATTAATTTACTTCCAACTGACACAGACGTGTGCCGAAATTATGTCAGATAAAATAGATAGAAGTCTAGCTTTGTTACTCTTCTACTCAGAGCATTAATGAAAAGAAGGAAAGAGCTTACACGAAATGAAATGACTGATTGTGCAGAGGTATGAATCATTATTCTTTAAACAGTAAATTTTCTCTTTAATACTTTGTCTATATATTATCAGTAGTAGTAAATACCATATTATGAGAACAAAAAATCGTACAAATGAAGAGTTCATATGATTAACAGACCGATTTGGCTATACTTAAAACTATGTCAAGATGCCCATATGAGTCAATTGCCCCAAGTGTGCAATGCTGTCAAATCCCAAGAATCCCGAATTCTAGTGTACAAATGAAGAACCCTCAACAGACTAATTTGGCTACACTTAAAACTATATCAAGTTGTCCATATGAGCCTATTGCCTACAGTGTACTACTCTGTCAAAATCCCAAGAATCCCGAATTCTAGTGTACAAATGAAGAACCCTCAACAGACTGATTTGGCCATGTGTACAAAAGCTGCATCTGTTAGTCTGTTGTCTATAAGCCTGCTAAAAATGTAGCCCTTTTGATTGCACAGTAGTACACTGTAATATATGCTTAAATAATAAAATACAAGATAAACTTTGGTAATACCCTGTAGTTGCTAACATGGGCAAAACTTTTGTGATATGCTGTAGCTCAGAACTGCCGCCAGAAGAAAATCAATACTCGGTCTTGACCGGACATGAGTTGGCACTTCAATTGGAAAAACCCCACGGTAGTGTTTTGACTCCGTCACCTAGACAACAGGCTGAGTATTGGAAAAAAAAACCCACGGTAATGTTTTGGCTCTGTCACCATGACAACAGACCAAAGCAGTAGAATTTTGTGCTCTGAACAATATCTGCCCAGGTCGGACTTTGAGAATATTTATCGCAGATCTGAAGTCCGACTTCTGACTGTAATACAGCTGATTTCAGCTGATGGCTCCCGGGTTCTATACCCGGTAGAGTGTAGGCCTCCCCTGATGGCGCAGCGATAGTCTCGCCGCCTTGTAATCAAGGGGCTCCCAAGTTGGATAGTAGTTGTATTTGTGGTAGGATGAGCGCAAAAATCATACAAATGAAGAGCTCATATGATTAAACAGATTGATTTGGCTATACTTAAAACAATGTCAAGATGTCTATATGAATCAATTGATCAAGTGTGGACACAGTTGAATCTAAAGAATCTTGAGACCTAGTGTACAAATGAAGAATCACACAGTGTACAAATGAAGAGCTCATATGATTAAAAAGATTGATTTGGCTATACTTAAAACAATGTCAAGATGTCTATATGAATCAATTGGCCAAGTGTGGACACAGTTGAATCTAAAGAATCTTGAGCCCTAGTGTACAAATGAAGAAGCCTCAACAGACAGATTTGGCCATGTGTGCAAAGGCTGAATCTCTCAGTCTGTTGTCTGTAAGCCTGCTAAAGATATAGTATTCTTGATATTGTTATGGCTACACTTAAAACTAAGCCAAAAATGCTCATAAGAGCTTTTGCTTACACAGTAGTATAATGTAATATATGCTTAAATACTTGTTACCTGGAATATGCTCAATATTTTAATTGGACACCAGCCTCAACTTGCATATCTAGTACTAAGACAATGTAATATGCAGAGGCCTTCTAATATTGCTCTGTGACTCTCTCATTTCTTACATCATAAACATATGATTTTTCACCTATAAGAATAACACTACATATGGTGTCATCAGGGAGTGTATCATGGAATTCACAGATAATTATAATGTTTGTCCTGTCATTAACTACAACTTGTTTCCTTTTTGAGGTGTTGATGACAAACATGGGTCTCTGTGCTTTGAATTCATCTGGTGAGTAATACATGTCTGTATTGCCAGTGGTGACCCTTTTGTATGCTGTAAATGCTTCATATAATTTGAGGAAATCATCCTTGGACATGTTTAAATTATAATTTTCTCTAGGAAACACCTCATTTCTGCCAGTTTTAAGATATATGTTCTTGATGTTGAAGTTATCAAATTTACTTGATTTTTTTCCTGATTATTGTGTCTTCCAGTCTGAAACAGTACCACCACAAAATCTGGCATGTCATATTGTATACTAGAGAATGAGTTTGTAGCATCAAATTCATAATAGCTACCAGTGGCAGGCTTCTGCACACATTGATATGTATAAAATTGTAAAGGCACCTGTGGATTTTTTTAGTATATCTGCTTTGTATTTAAGAGCATAGCTGGCTTCATATTCAACTACTGGCATTCTTAGCTCCATAGTCTGAATAATGCACTTGCCCTCATCAGGTAGGGTATTAGGCAGAGCTTCCCCTGTAGAGTTTAATGTACTGTACCTCATCAAAGCATTATTATCATTGGCAGCTCTTCTAAATGTAATTCTTAAACCACCCTTCCACATAATATCTTTGTAATCTGAGAAGAATCCTGGCAACAGGCGCATTGGAAACAGCACTGTGTGACTCTTAGATATTGTTTTATCACCAACCTCAAATCCACCTATTTTGTAGTAAGAAGCCTCGGTCTTGGATAATTTTAATGTGGCCAAAGCTATAGAGGTAATGCCAGGGTAATCTACTCTGTTTATAACAACACCATGTTTACTGATCTCAATTTCAGAGAACAGATGTGGCACAAAATTGTCTACCAATCTTATATTTGAATTTGCCGGATAATCTGTACCATCGAGCTTTACAACATCAAATTTGATGTATAGATCTGCTCTGTGGGGTGTATAAAGCCATCTCCTACATCAAGATCAACCTCAATCTCTGTGTTGGGTTGATTTAAATTTGCAAAGGTCCTCCTGTTTGGGGGGAATGATTGTAGCTCATAACTCTCAATATTTTCCATTTTTTTTGTATGTATTTTTATTTAAATATTAGTTTCTATAATGGCGGTTGTTGTGGCTCCAGCAAAATCAACTAACTCTTCTTTTTGATTAGTGACCATCAACTCAATGTAATCTATTCTATTATGGCACACAGGAAAATATAATGTTGGTGATGGAGTGTAGATGATTGGCTCTATGAATTCAGAGTTAGGTTTGAATGTTGCAATGATGCCAGTATGTTTGTGAGTGCCTATGCTATTTGATTTGGTGATCATACCCTCGGCCACATTACAGTGAATATTCAGAGTATCTATGGCTAAGAATTTAAGTATATTAATAACAGTGTGTTTAATGGCTGGTTCAAGTTTTGTGTTGTTCTCAAAGCCTAACAGCTCTCCTATAGTACCCAGATCCACTGTTTCTGTAGCAGACACAATCTCTACTCTGTGAGTGACAGAATTTTGAGTTAACACTATACCTCTGGGTAACTGAGCATTTATTATATTGAGTTAACACTATACCTCTAGGTAACTGAGCAGTCATTATATTGCCCTGGAGTGATAACAATTTTTTGATCACCAACTGCAATCTTGTTGTTGTGGTGTGTAATATTAGGGATCAAGTACATGCCATAAAATACTCTGAGAGCTATTGTTTTGGGATACACTATATCATCATGTAATCTAAGTTTCAATATTGAATTTTGGCTGGTGAGATAGAATACTCCCATGATGTTTCAGATACCAGAAGGCCTTTTGAAAATCTTCAATTGATGATTTATTTATTTGAGACATATCTAAGAACAGATAAACACAGATGTCCACAATTAACATCTTTGAAATTTTGAACACGGGCATTATTGTAATAAAGATTAGTTGATTTTAGATATTTTACTAAATTTTCAGGTGGAACACCTCCAAATGAATCAAACACAAATGCCTCATTTTTTAAATATTTAAGATAACAGATCCAGTGATTGCCCTGATTTTTGTACTTATCCAAATTAACTATGCTACACTCTTTGTTGAGTGGTTGTTCTGGTAAAGAATCAGACATGTACACACCTCTAAAATGTTTGATGCCCAGTGGCTTGATTAAAGCTTCAATATCTTGGTTTGTAAGCGGCTCTTGTTTTCTTAAACTTATTCATGGCTCTCTTAACGCCTTTGCCTTGTTTTTCCATAGATAGATTATGGCGCTTCAATTCATCTAATTCTGCCTTATTCTTCTTAGCATCTATTACTGTTTTTCCTATAGCAGCTGATCCCCCAGCCAAGCTCCCAACAGCCCCCAAAGCTGCTAAGATGGCCGGGATAGTAAATATGAAGCCACCTATATGTGATTTTTTTCTAGATTGCTGTAATTTTTTTATTTGAGGGGTACTAATTAATAATTTCATACCATGGCCCTCGGCAAGACAAGAGCTTTTTTTCTTGCGCTGCTTTTTGGTTAGAAGGCTATCAATAGTTTTAAGAGATTTAATACCTGCATAAGGTATCTGATACGTAACACCCTTGGCCTTCATCCTAGGTTTATTATATACATATTCTGGGTTTACATAGCTTAATTAAGTGGCTTATATTTATTTAATTTATCACAACTCCCACCCCAGTTTTTGTTTGGTGTTCATAGCTATGGTGGTCCCCAATGCTGCTATTCTCTCACTTAAAGAAGTATCTTTGCTTACAAATCTACCAAATGCAGCCTCGTCTAATTTCT
The DNA here is from genome assembly GCF_977018435.1 of Lepisma saccharinum. NCBI lineage: Eukaryota > Metazoa > Arthropoda > Insecta > Zygentoma > Lepismatidae > Lepisma > Lepisma saccharinum. Next base: position 101,738,554 of record NC_139233.1, read on the forward strand.
TGTCTGCAACATGTCGCCTATCAAGATCAGAATGTGTGTTGTATGCTATGTCATGGTCTCTACAAGCAGCATCTAGGGGATTAACACCAGGATCACCTCTGTTTAGTCTCTGCTTCAATTTTGTACCGGGACCACAATACTGATAGCCTGGAGTGTGTAGTTCAAATGGCAGCTTGTTTATGATGTCATTAACCAGCCCCCGACCCTCAGAGATATTCCAAAATTTTGGGGGTAGAGTATTAATAATTTTTATAAGATATCCAATGCCCTTAGTGTCATTCACTATAAAATTAGACAATTTGGTGCTTATCATGTCCATAATTAAAAGGTTTTCATTGTAAAAATTGTGGTTGCCAGCATTTTCCTTCCCAGCTATCACCAGCAACCTATCTACAAGTTTCCTGACATCATCAACCCACACAAATTCTTTAGGCAGGGTGTTGTATTGTTTGATCCCACTACCTGTCTTGATCTGTGACCATATGGGCTTGATTAAGTTGTTGTATTTTGCTCCACTGCTAGACTTGACTCTTTTTTGTGTGGGATCATTGTTCTGCTATAGAGCATCTGATTTTATTAATATTTCTTTGTAATGCTGATAATCTTGATCTGTATATTTGCCAGGTCTCTTCCTAGTCATCAGTTCCCACAATCCAGGTGTGCCAGGGTACTTAACAAAAGCACCTCTTTCTCCAAGATGAGATTCTGAATATACAATCAGATCATCTCCCATAAATGTTACTCTGAAATTGCCAATTCTATGTATGATGCTACCATCACGCTCTGTGTCAGCATATAAGCCAAAGACCTCATCTTTGTTGTCTTTAGGTGTGCTTAAATATTTTTGAGCAAGAAAACCCAATTCAATAGGATCCTCAGTAGCTTCAATTCTTCGAGGAGGAACAGGACTAGGTGTATGAATACTAGAAAGTGGGGTGATTGGATAATCTAGTATGTTCCTTGCAGCTACAGGTACAAGCTCTGTGATCAAATTTTGATTTTGCTCTGTAACAGTTTTGATATTTTACCTAATTCACTAATAGCATCAATAATAGGCTGTTCTGTTTGCTTGTGTTGTTCATAGATTCCTCGGTTCTCTGATTTCCATCCCTTAAGTCTTATTACAAGTTATCTCTTAATTTAAGATCATCAATGATTGGCCTTTTCATGGTTATTTATATATGTTTCAATGTCTAGAAAATTGTTGATTTTATTTCTGTATTTGCCACTATTGGGTTTCCTTGTCATATCAATTGTGACAAACCCATAGCTGTCCTGGTTCCAGCACCTACTGCAAAACTTGGAAAAATCATTGTAGCTCAAGTCCCCACCTACATATTCATCATGTATGTGTTTGAGGTTGGTATGATCTTGATGAAACACACATATAAAATTGCTGTTGTCTCGGATCAGCTGCTTTGGAATTTTAGAAAAAGTCTGTGCCAGGTAGAAGCAATCTATGTTTTTGTGCCCCCCCTGTGAAAAAAAATTTCTAACCTTGTTTTGATTATCCAGTATAATGTCATCAAACACAACAACAGAATTATCGAGACAATCATGGAGTGGGTTAACATCTGATTCAAAAGTGGCTATATCCAGTCCATCATATAGCTTCATCAGCTGCTGATATTTTAAGTGTTCCAAGCTCTTAGAGAAGACATACAAATGCCTGTTTTTCCAGTCTAACCAGTTGGGTGCGAATAAAAAATTATCAATCATTAGTGTAGTTTTACCACAAGCCGATGGCCCAACAATAAGACATCTAATATTATCAGGCAATAGCTTGCCATTTCTCTTAATCTGCTGTTCAGGCTCTGGCAGTCTCTTTATAACATCCAAGGTGTTCATAGTATCACTTTGTCTGCCTCGATCCAGCTGTGTTCTGGGAGACCTAGCCATTTGACAAGTATCTTTTTGCCTTTTCTACGGATGATTTTTTCTATGAGATATGTGTCAGGCTGTTTAGTTTTGCTGAGTTCTTCTTCATAAAACCTGCCTTTGAGAATATCTCCTCGGTGGTCTTTTATTATATATGTGTATCGGGTCCCAGGTTTAACTAGAACCACTGTAAATAATTCAGTGCTCCAGTTTCTGGTAAAACCTCTTTTGAATATGTGCTTATATTTGTTGATTCTTACTTGATCACCTACCTTGTATTTGGCTTTTCTTGTTGTTGGCTGGTATCTAGGATAATAAACAGTGCTGATCAATTCTTGCTCATCAGATGAAGTTACCTCAGAGGGCTTCATGTTGATTGTGGAATGGACCGAGTTGTTATATCTATCTAAAAGTTCTGGTAGGATTGTAAGCCATTTATAATTACCTTGAAGGGTGAATTGTTTATACATATGATTTTTTTATGGTTTTGTTGAATCTTTCTACAATAAAGGCCTTGAGATCACTTTAACTCGAGTAATGTTGTATTGACTGGCTTTTAATAAATTGTTGGAACACCGAATTATAGAATTCTTTGCCATTATCTGTTTGCAAATAGCGCGGTGATCTTCCACTCTGATTGATGATTGTCCTGAAAGCTTCTGTAACACATTTTCCAGACTTGGATTTGAGTGGCACAGCCCAGGCAAATTTTGAAAATGTATCTATGACAGTGAGTAGATACTTGTAGCCCTTGTTGATCTTGTCTAAGTTTTTCATCTGTCCACTTGCCATCTCATCCAAGTCACACTGCCATAAATCATCTATGCCTTTTGTAACCACAGGCAGTCTCTTATAATTATGTCTGGCTTGTCTGAGTAATTCATCAACAATAATTTGTCTAGACATAATATGTAAACAAGAATATTGCAACTATGGGATGTTCAGCAGCTGATACTACAGGATTTTCTAAATATAATTTGTCTCCTATTTGTATATTAAATTCCAGAGAACCATCATCTTCAGCATAAGATGTCTCTAATGTATTGGGGTCTGTAAAATCCTCTAACTCTACACTGGTGACCTTTGGTTTGTTGTCAGCATTAGTTATTGATAAGGTAGGGTAGTGGTGTGCCTGTGGTTGTAGCCAATATTTGATCTTGATTGGTCTAAGTGTGCCCCCAACAAAAAACTGGTAATAAAATTGTGCATGAGACAGCATATATATTTTGCCGCCTGGTGTAAATGGTGAATCATATTCTTTGTTGGGGATACTGTACAATTCAAGGATTATTGTATGTTTAGGATTCTCGATTAGGCCAGTTATTTCTTTTTCTGCTGTAAGCAATCTACTTGTTACAGATTCAAGGTGCTCATTGATAGTCCTAACAACATCATCATGGCCTGGCTTGATCTTTATGTCCACAACAAGTTTTTTGTATTGTTGCACAATCTCTTGAAGCTGGGTGGCAAAAGCAGACAAAGCATTTGCTTGGTTGGATTCCATGCTTCCTAGCTGTTGCTTGATGTTGGCTGCAATTTGCTGTAGATTTTCAACAACTGCCAATTTTGAATTTTGAGCAGTAAGATCATGGACTTGTCTTCTGATGTCCTCAAACAGGGCATGCAGTTCATTAGTATGTCGATTAGTTGGTAGAGTGGCCACTGTCTGAGTAAGTTGTTTGATCTCTGTCTGGATATTCTTGATATCTTCTGATTTCAATATGCGATTCACAGCTCTCTTAATATTTTTAAGTTCCTGTGATGTAGGCAGATTTGCTACAGTATTCTACAAAGATTCAAGTGCCAATTTTACATCATTTAATTCAGAAGCATCAGCCACACTTTGCATAGCATCTTGAAGCAGGGTTATGTCTGCCTGAGTAGGTGTTCATTGTTGTAAAATTTCAAGTTTTGTTTGGATATCATCGATCAAGTGATGAAAATGAGATAGCTCAGATTCAGTGTTGAGGTTTTCAAGTTTTGGGATCTGTTGCTGGACACTGACAAGGGTGTTTACAATACCAGGCAGGCGAGATTCTAGAGTTTCTTGTACATTTGTCAGATCACTTTGCACTGCTGCTATTGTACCCTCAAGATGGCTTATGGTACTCTGAATTTTTCCAAAATCTTCATATGTTTCAAGTTATAGCTTAATGTTGGCAACACTACGAGTTATAGCACTCAGAGCATCAGAAGATGGCAAGTTGTTCATAAAATTTTCAAGTGTCTCAATTTTTTCTTTAACCTCGGCTATGGCATTGTTCAGAGGGTCCAGAATAGGTATCTGTAGAGACTGAATCTGTTCTTTTAGAGTGGAAATCACTAGATCAAAATCTTCTTGTGATTTTATGCTTTTGACAATTGTTTGGAGCTGTGCCTGAACATTATTAATCTGCTCTTCCAATTGTTGTTTCAATTGCTCAGAGTCGTTAGCCTGAGTCTTAAATTTGGCTGGAAGAGCTGCTACAGCCTCCTCTAAACTTTGAAAATTATCTAATGTGGCCAAGTCAGTATATTTTTGAAGCAGCAATTTGAGTTCTAAGCAGGGACCTGTAACGTAACCCAACTTGTAACGCTGTCAAGTTACGAACGGAACTATCGATATGCGTTACAATGGCATTGGCGTTCCACACAGTACCGGACAGATTGGACCTACCTACAACCTGGGTAAATTAGGCGTACCGTTACTCAACGACCCATTCGCTTCAGGTACTGAGTGGAACGAGTCTCGGATGGAACGGGTACGATCGTACCCGTACATACTGTACCTGAACGGTGGCTACCGGGTACGAAATGGAACCACAAGTTGGTAACCGGTACTGAAACACAATGACCAGCGCTTGGTATTAAAATACCGGTACGTGGATAGAAATGGATGAAGCGGGTAACATTTGTAACAGGAACTTACAGTACGTATCATAACAGTTTACTGTCAATCAACATTCCACAGCAGCAAATGGAATACCGATAAATATACACTTCTTTGTTTAAAACTAATTATAATAACTTTAGAAAAAAGTAATTCGTGATCTTTCTGGATTTTATTTATCCGAAAAATATGTATAAATGCTATCTAGTTTATCTTTCATTAATTTGTTAATAATGGTATCAGCTATGCAAAAATTTTGAAGGCCGTCACTCTGGCAAACTTTTAACAATAGAAACAATTAGTTTCAACAAGCTCATGTATATTATACTAATTACAACGACCTGCGCAGAAGGTCGATATTCGTCATTCAGGCAACCTGTTACTAGGAGGCATGTGCAGTAGGCCCCATTACTTTTAAAATAGGTAGAGAAGTGAAATTGAGTTTGAAGGTAGATTATGCTAATTAGAGCACGGCTAAATCAACATGATTGTGGAAAACCGGAAGTTGATGGACGCCATATTAAAAAATGTTACTTCTTAAGATAGAGAAGTGAAATTCGGCTTGAAGGTAGCTTATGGGAATTAGAGCATGGCAAATCAACGTGATTCCGGAAAACCGGAAGTTGGTGGACGCCATATTGAAAAATGTTACTTCTTAAGATAGAGAAGTGATTCGGCTTGAAGGTAGCTTATGGGAATTAGAGCATGGCAAATCAACGTGATTCCGGAAAACCGGAAGTTGGTGGACGCCATATTGAAAAATGTTACTTCTTAAGATAGAGAAGTGAAATTCGGCTTGAAGGTAGCTTATGGGAATTAGAGCATGGCAAATCAACATGATTGTAGAAAACCGGAAGTTGGTGGACGCCATATTAAAAAATGTTACTTCTTAAGATAGAGAAGTGAAATTCGGCTTGAGGGTAGCTTATGGGAATTAGAGCATGGCAAATCAACGTGATTCCGGAAAACCGGAAGTTGGTGGACGCCATATTGAAAAATGTTACTTCTTAAGATAGAGAAGTGAAATTCGGCTTGAAGGTAGCTTATGTGAATTAGAGCATGGCAAATCAACATGATTGTAGAAAACCGGAAGTTGATGGACGCCATATTGAAAAATGTTACTTCTTAAGATAGAGAAGTGAAATTCGGCTTGAAGGTAGCTTATGGGAATTAGAGCATGGCAAATCAACGTGATTCCGGAAAACCGGAAGTTGGTGGACGCCATATTGAAAAATGTTACTTCTTAAGATAGAGAAGTGAAATTCGGCTTGAAGGTAGCTTATGGGAATTAGAGCATGGCAAATCAACATGATTGTAGAAAACCGTAAGTTGGTGGACGCCATATTGAAAAATGTTACTTCTTAAGATAGAGAAGTGAAATTCGGCTTGAGGGTAGCTTATGAGAATTAGAGCATGGCAAATCAACGTGATTCCGGAAAACCGGAAGTTGGTGGACGCCATATTGAAAAATGTTACTTCTTAAGATAGAGAAGCGAAATTCGGCTTGAAGGTAGCTTATGGGAATTAGAGCATGGCAAATCAACATGATTGTAGAAAACCGGAAGTTGGTGGACGCCATATTGAAAAATGTTACTTCTTAAGATAGAGAAGTGAAATTCGGCTTGAGGGTAGCTTATGGGAATTAGAGCATGGCAAATCAACGTGATTCCGGAAAACCTGTAGTTGGTGGACGCCATATTGAAATACGTTAATTCTTAAGATAGAGGAGTGAAATTCGGTTTTATGATATTATGGATATTACTGCATTGGAAATCAACATGATTAGGGAAAACCGGACGTTAACGGAAAAATTTACTTTAATATTCCTCTTTCCTTTGGTGATTGCTTATGTTAATTAGAACATGGTCAATTTATATGATATTATAAAACCGAAAGTCGATGGACGGCATAATGAAAAAATGCAATTTTTTAAGATGAAGAAGTGAAATTCGATTAGATTATTGCGCTTACTAATTCGAACATGGACAATGCATATGCTGTCTGTAAAACTGGAAGTTGATAGACGCCATGTTGAAAAAGAAATACATTTGAGTGTCGATTCAGTTTTTATTTATTAAAAATTAAATACGAATTCCATCAAACTCAGGTTTTCCAGAATCATGTTCATTTGTCAAGCTCTAATTCCCATAAGCTACCATCAAACCAAATTTCACTCCTCTGTCTTAAGAAGTAACGTTTTTCAATATGGCGTCCACCAAATTCCGGTTTTCCACAATCATGTTGATTTTCCATGCTGTAATTTCCATAATCTACCATCAAACCAACTTTCACATTTTTCAATATGGCGTCCACCAACTTCCGGTTTTCCACAATCATGTCAATTTGCCACACACGAATTAGCATATGCTACCACCAAATCGAATTTCTCTTCTCTATCTTAAGAAGTAACGTTTTTCAATATGGCGTCCATCAACTTCCGGTTTTCCACAATCATGTTGATTTAACATGCACTAATTAGCAAGATCTACCACCAAATCGAATTTCTCTTCTCTATCTTAAGAAGTAACGTTTTTCAATATGGCGTCCATCAACTTCCGGTTTTCCACAATCATGTTGATTTAACATGCACTAATTAGCAAGATCTACCATCAAATCGAATTTCTCTTCTCTATCTTAAGAAGTAACGTTTTTCAATATGGCGTCCATGAACTTCCGGTTGTCCACAATCATGTCAATTTGCCATGCTCTAATTCACATAAGCTACCGTCAAACCGAATTTCACTTCTATATCTTAAGAAGTAACATTTTTCAATATGGCGTCCATCAACTTCCGGTTTTCCACAATCATGTTGATTTAACATGCACTAATTAGCAAGATCTACCACCAAACCGAATTTCACTTCTCTATCATAAGAAGTAACATTTTTCAATATGGCGTCCATCAACTTTCGGTTTTCCACAATCATGTTGATTTGCCATACACGAATTAGCATATGCTACCACCAAATCGAATTTCTCTTCTCTATCTTAAGAAGTAACGTTTTTCAATATGGTGTCCATCAACTTCCGGTTTTCCACAATCATGTTGATTTAACATGCACTAATTAGCAAGATCTACCACCAAATCGAATTTCTCTTCTCTATCTTAAGAAGTAACGTTTTTCAATATGGCGTCCATCAACTTCCGGTTTTCCACAATCATGTTGATTTAACATGCAATAATTAGCAAGATCTACCACCAAACCGAATTTCACTTCTATATCTTAAGAAAAAACATTTTTCAATATGGCGTCCATGAACTTCCGGTTTTCCACAATCATGTCTATTTTCCATGCTCTAATTCAGATAAGCTACCGTCAAACCGAATTTCACTTCTATATCTTAAGAAGTAACATTTTTCAATATGGCGTCCATCAACTTCCGGTTTTCAACAATCATGTTGATTTAACATGCACTAATTAGCAAGATCTACCACCAAACCGAATTTCACTTCTCTATCTTAAGAAGTGACTTTTTCAACATGGCGTCTAATTTCCAGTTTTACCAAAATAATTTTGATTGGCAATGGCAGGTCAACCCGAATTTCAGATCTGTAACTTAGATGGTAACATTACTCAATATGGCGTACATTAACTTTCCCTTTTTTCCACATGTATTATTAGTTGGTAATATTCTAATTACATAAACTATCATCATGTCGAACTTTCAATATCTTGTTTGAAAATATTTTTTTTAAATATGTTCACCTTGCACCCAATATTACGTGTATTGGTTATATAAAAGTAACATTATTAATAACAAATCTCACGATTCCATATTTATTTATATATATACAATTTATATTTTATTGCCTACAACCTCAATTAATATTAGTTCTTATCGATTTTTCAAGAATTCAACAATGAAAGTTTTAAAATGAAGAGTTACGTGACATATATTTTCTGATCCATTCAATACCCATTTGATTTGCTGAAAATAGGTTTTGTTACAATTGTACCCGATCCTAAAGTTCAGATATACCCATCATGAATTTGTACCGGTATGATTCTAAGGAGAGGTACGTACCGTAACGGAACCGGCATTCAGATAAGGAACAAGTTCCATGCTTTCTGGTACGGGTATTTTAACGTTCCACTCTGTGTACCCAAAGCTGTCGTCCCCGAAGCACTCTCGGGTACGAACGGAACGGTATAGCAGAAGCGTTACTGTTCGCCTTACCAAGAGGTTCTGGTATTTTCCTTGGAACGGTCCACAGCACTTGGGCCGGTACGCGGTACCCGGTACGGAAATAACGCGGAACGGTGACAAATACCAATGAATTGCGTTACGTTACAGGTCCCTGGTTCTAAGTCAATTTTAAAAAGAGGGTCCATGCATTGTGATTGTAAATTTGTAATTTCTAGTTGAAGACTGGCATTGAGTGTGGTTTGTAAAGCTTGTAAATCACTTCTTAATTTTTTAACTCTGACATCAAGCATCAGAATCTCATCACTGTGATCTTCATGTCTTGTATGGCCAGATATATCATTAGGCATTTTGTTTTAGTGGTTATTTATTATAAAATATATAATTCTTAATTCTATAAAAAAAAGTATAAGCTTGTCATAGGATCCCGGGACCTCAATATATAAGAAGTCACCAGCAGAAACAGTATATACAGTGCCAGAAATCATGTTTGAGTGCTTAATTCTATAAATATTTCTCCCTACTGAAATCTTGACATTACCCTCGGGGGTTGTAATAAATTGTAATTGACCACCTACAGGTAATTGGTAATGATTTAAATTATTGTTAAATATGTACAATATTTTACCTGTTTTATCATCAACATCTGTAAGTATGCTGTTCAGATGAATAATTAACAAACCACTTAGTTTAGATATCATAGATTGTATATCTGAAGATTGTGCTGGTGTTGGCAGGTCCATAATAGCCTGTTTTTTGAACCCAAATAAGTTCATAGGCATGTTTATTTTTTTCAAATCATGCTCTGTAATTGGGCATTGTTTGCCACTTTTCAAATCACAATGACCCCATGGTAGAGTATGTATGCCACATGATAAAATGCATCTCTTATCATCATGTGGGTCCAGAGCAACTTTTCTTACAACATTTGTAGTCAACAAGTGATCCTCACTCTGAATTCTGCATTCTGATGTTCTTATTAAACTCTGGGTTTTGAGACAATTTTTGTAATCTTCAAATTCAAGCTCTTTGTCTACAGTATCTCTACCAATGCCCTTGGCCTTTTTGGCAACAGCACCACTACATGTTTCAAAGCTGTACATCTTGGCCCTTAACCCAGCAAATGCCACAATAACATCAAAAAGTGTCTCATCTTTTAACTTGCCAGGCACCTTTTTGTTGTGGGGTTGAATCTTTGTATGTTCACTGGTATCAAAATATTCAAGCAATGCAGGCTGGGACATATCTTGATAGACATCTTCTGTCTGAATATCAAGAATAAAGCTATCTGTATCCATGTACATCAGTTTTACACAATCACCATAAAAAGGCTTCAGCACATCATAATACAATTTTAACATGTGTAATTTGGCCAATTCCAATATCACAGCCCCTACATAAATAGGCTTATCAAACTTAATCTTTGTTTTTTTCATGTTGAAAAGTGCCATATTTTCATCATAAATTCTTCTATAATTGAAATTAGGCTTTGCAATCAATTTTTTGCTCAGGCTGGGGTCAGTAATTAATTTAACATCAGTATGTTTTCTGACATTTTCTATGGTTTTGCCATACACTGAATTTACCATCAATTTAAGCAAAGTTTTAACAAATTGGCTCATTGCAGATGTTCGAAGCTTTGTGTTTGTATCAATATATGGCTTCAACCATCTTGAGTGCCTGAACCTTAAGACTTTGCCAACTTTGGTCACTTGAACACCATGATTCATTAGGAACTGGAGGTTTTTGTAATATATGACATTACCCTGTTTTGGCTCCAGTGCCATCATCAATTTCTTCTGTTTAGAGCCAGGTGAACACTCAACCTCAGGAATTGGGGGCAGATCAGAAAATGTGTTGTGTAAATCATCAGGAATTGTCAGATCAACTTCTAAGAACAGGCCATAGTTACTGTCATCAAAATCCTGAAGATCTTCAATATTGAAATCTTAAACCCACTCAAACCCTGCATATGGCAAATTATCCATCATAGCATAACCATACAAGCTGTTGGCATCCACATAAAGTATAAAATTTGATGGCAGTGCTGGATCATAATCAGGAATATATTTGTTATTTGCTCTGGCATATCTCTGAGAACATTGCACCATGCCTCCTCTTATACATTGTTCCATAAACAGATACATATCTTGATCTCGGATCAGATCCAACTGCATTTTAGTGTTTAAAAACATTGCAGACCATGCTAGGCCTGGTGCACTGTAGAAATACATTAGATCCAGTTTATAATTTTCCATCGATGATTTTCTAAATGCCTGAAGTATATCAGCTAAGAGAGTCACATCAAGTTTTAAATATGCCTTATGATAATCACCAAATGTCTGGCATTTTAAATTGTTCAGATGATGGAAATCATAATTAGATGCACCATGGCAAAATATTGGGACAAATTTTGGTCTCTGGATCTTAATATTACAGATATTACACAGGGCCATTTTGAATTTACCATCTATATGAGAATGGTGTTTCACCTTGATATTTGTATCTGAAAATTCAGAATCACATACCGGGCATTTCTCTGCATTGTTGAAATCTTCAATCTGATCCTCTGTTAAAGGCATCATGGGTTTTGATTTTAATAAGACATTAGATGCTATGTCATGGCATTTATTTTCTATTCTATGTGCAAATTCTTTGATGGCATCAGGTCCCATGTATAAATATTCTTCACTAACAACACCATCCTGTACAAACCACATAATAAAAACTAGAAGGTTCATGTAACTGGTATGATGTAATTGAAGATTCATCAGGATCTGGGCTGCATAATGCAAGGGGTTTGAGGTTTGATTCAAAATCACAGACTATATATGCTGGGTGTTCCAACAAGGCTTCAAATTTTTTGAATTTGGCATTTTCATTTGGCTTAGGCATAACCATATGAACAGGTTTATGGTTGCCACAGTATTTTAAATGTTCAATTAACTTGTTTTTAGCAATTTCTGCAGTCTCTTCACAAACACTATTCACCATTTTTCTACCATCAAATACAGTAAAACATCTTCTACACAACTTGAATATTGTCTTAGATTTGTCTAGTTGTTTTCTGACTAAAGCTTCAAGACTATGTATCAGAGTGTAATGGTGTGTGTCATCCCCTTCAATTAAGAGCAGATCAATCGGAACAGCAAAATCATCATCAAGTGTACTGATTCTGAGAGGTGCTATCAAGCAATTGCCACGGCCAGTAGAACAAATAAAAACATTAATAGATAATTGTTTACCATTGATATCCCTGCCCTTTTTTTTTCAAATTTATCAATATTCTGAACAGACATTGGATATTCTAAGCCCTCCATAGCATCATCAAAATCATGCTCATGTTATTTATAATAACTTATTCTCTGAGGATCCCTTAAAACTGGATACAAAGCAGCTAAAATACACCACAGAAAACATTTCTCATCATTATTTTTTATGTTAACCACGGCTTTTTTGTTTTTAATATTGGCAGGTAATGGCAGATATGTAGAACCTTGTAGTAGGCTGAATTCAGAAATATTAATATATAACTTGTGTGGAGTTCCGCATAGGCTCCATCCTGATTCTTTTGCTGCAAATTCAGAGTGTTTAATATTCAATTGCTCTATCAAACTGCTTATTATTTTGTCTAAATTTGCATTTGAATATACAGCTACAGTTTCTGTTATGTGGGGCTGTGTAAATTTTGTGCCATTTGATTTCTTATATTGTGTAAACAATTTGAGGGACAGCTTATAAGAGCCATTTTGTGCATTTAGAATTGCCTGCACATCAGGATTTATACTGTTCAAAAAATTCTTAATGTCATATCTTGGCTCTGATTCAAAACAGTGATCCCTAAGTTGGCCATTAAAACTGCTATGGATAGGTGGTGCATAGCGTGGCTGCTTTGCTGCTCTAGCATTAACAGGTGTTTCGTGCTTCCTTTTCAGACCAGATGTAGATGGCTGTGAGGGCAATGTTGATGACTGTGCATAACAAGTACACTTATGCCTATTGTAATATTCTTTGCTTAATATTTTATGGCATCTTGGACATATTTTTGTAGCCTTTCTGCATTTCTTAGGATCACAATTATTCCGGTGCCTAGCCCAATTAGAACTAGATATATTTTTATTGCATTGATTGCAATTTTTCAAGTTTGGCATTTTTATTGTTTGTTTATATAAAATTTCTTGGTCCAAAAAACAGAACTATGGATAGTATGCCAAAACAATTATAACATCAGTTAGTGGCTGAGCTGGTGCTTTTATACCCAGACAACAGCAGTAACTAGGCTCTGGTGATCCCCAATATAAAATAGTTTTGCTCTATTATGCTGTTGTATAACACACTTTACCAGGTATCAAACCTGGGAGCTATCAGCTGGATATCAGCTAAATACAGTCAAAGTTGTACTTTAAATCTGCAGTGAATATTCTCAAAGTCTCACGTGTGGGGATATTATTCTGCCACATGTATTTCAATCTCACACATTTTACCAGGTATCAAACCCGGGAGCCTCTTGATTACAAGGCAGCAAGACTAGCACTTCACCATGGGGAGGCCTCAAACCCAGGAGCCTTTGATTACAAGGCAGCAATATTAACACTTCTCCATGGGGAGGCCTCAAACCCAGGAGCCTTTGATTACAAGGCATATAAGCCATGGTGCTATGCCACGCTCTACTGTGTATCAGAGCCCAGGAGTCTCTTGATTACAAGGCATATAAGCCATGGGGCTATGCCCACACTCTCTACCGGTCTTCAGACCCGGGAGCTCTGAGCTGGATATCAGCTAGCAGTGAATATTTTCAAAGTTTCACTTGTGTATATATTATTTCAGAGCAAAGCCTTTTAGAATTGGACTCAGGCTTGCATGCTGTTATGCAAAGAAGTAATGCCCTTTTAGTAAGAATTTCCCCTATTACTCAGAAATATTAATTGAAGTTTCTTGCCCTTCCAGTGAATTGGAGTCAATGGCATGTGTCAGGCTTGCATAAGAGCATGCAAAAGAAATTTTCTCTAGAATTACACAGAAATATCAATAATGCCCCCTTTCAACTTATTTTTTTCTGTGTAGATTACCTCCCATGCATGACAGCAATAATGGAATATAAAAGCCCCCAGGCGTGCATAATTTATTACCGGGGCAAGCAATGCATCGATCTCCCCGATCGAAACTGTCTGACAGACTAATGCATTTCTGAGCTAAGTAATTACTGCCCCAGGCATAAAACTGATCAAAGATTAGGAAGAAAACAGGTAACAGTTCTATTTGCAGCCTGCTTTTGTCCAAGGTAATCCTGTATTGTATTAGATATCTTTAGCAGGCTTACATCAAACAACAATCTCACAGATTCAGCCTTTGCACACATGGCCAAATCTGTCTGTTGAGGCTTCTTCATTTGTACACTAGGGCTCAAGATTCTTTAGATTCAACTGTGTCCACACTTGGCCAATTGATTCATATATACATCTTGACATTGTTTTAAGTATAGCCAAATCAATCTGTTTAATCATATGAGCTCTTCATTTGTACACTGTGTGATTCTTCATTTGTACACTAGGGCCCAAGATTCTTTAGATTCAACTGTGTCCACACTTGATCAATTGATTCATATAGACATCTTGACATTGTTTTAAGTATAGCCAAATCAATCTGTTTAATCATATGAGCTCTTCATTTGTATGATTTTTGCGCTCATCCTACCACAAATACAACTACTTTGGATACTTGGTGAAGTGAAGGCCTTCCCCGATGGCGCATCGATAGTCTCGCCGCCTTGTAATCAAGGGGGTCCCAAGTTTGATACTTGGTGGAAGCACAAGTGGTTCGGATCCCAACATCAACTCTAGAATTGTGTCTTTAGAAACATATGATCAAATGCTGGACTCTGGAATATATATGAATAGCTGTACGCTGTTAAGCATTAGCTAGTACTTAAATTGTCTATTGCTGTGGGCAAATCCAAACTGATTGGCTTTTTGGATAATTCTATTTGGTAGAATATAATTGTACTCAATTTTGGGCTGTACGACACGTCTGTCAAGTCTGTTGTCTGCTGTTGTCTGGGTATAAGAGCACGCGCTCAGCCACCAACAGCTGCTATAATTGTTTTGGCATACTATCCATAGTATTGTTTTTGGCCGCCCAAGAAATCTTATATAATAAACCTACAACAAAAAAAATGCCAAATCAGAAATATTGTAATCAGTGTAATAAGAATATATCTAGTTCTAATTGGGCTAGGCACCGGCATAATTGTGATCCTAAGAAATGTAGAAAGCCTACTAAAATATGCCCAAAATGCCATAAAATATTTAGCAAGGCATATTTCAATAGACATATAGGCTCTTGTTCTGCACAGGCATCAACATTGCCCCCACAACCATCTACATCTGGTCTAAAAAGAAATCTTGTTATATCCGATAATACTAGACCGATAAAGCGACCACGCAATGCACCATTTCATAGTAGTTTTGATGGTCAACTAAGGGATTACCGTTTTGTATCAGAGCCAAGATGTGATATTAAGAATTTTTTGAACAGTAAAACTCCTGATGTGCAGGCTATTCTAAATGCACAAAATGGCTCTTATAAGCTATATCTCAAATTGTATACTCAATATAAGAAATCAAACTGCACAAAATTTACACAGCCCCATATAACAGAAACTGTATCTGTATCCTCAAATATAAACTCAGACGAAATACTAAGCAGGTTGATAGACCAATTGCTTATCAAACACTCTGAGTTTGCTGCTAAGGAATCGGGTTGGAGCCTTTGTGGATCTCCACACAAGCTCTATGTTAATATTTCCGAATTCAGACCGCTACAAGGTTCTACATATCTGCCATTACCTGACAATATCAAAAACAAAAAAAAGCGGTGGTTATCCTAAAAAAAATGATGATCAAAAAAGATTTTTGTGGTGTATTTTGGCGGCTTTGTTTCCAGTTTTAAACCATCCAGAGCGAATAAGTCATTATACATCGCGTGAACATGATTTTCATGACGCTATGGAGGGCTTAAAATATCCAATGTCTGTTCAGAATATTGATAAATTTGAAAAAAAAGCCAGAAATATCAACGGTATGCCGTTATCTATTAATGTGTTTATTAATTCTACTGGTCGTGGCAATTCCTTGAGAGAACCTCTCCGAATCAGTACACTTGATGATGATTCTGCTGTTCCGATAGATCTGCTCTTATTTGAAGAGGACGGTACATACCATTACGCTCTGATACGCCATCTTGAAGCTTTAGTCAGAAAACAACTAGACAAATCTAATACAATATACAAGTTGTGTCGAAGATGTTTGACTGTATTTGATGGTCAAAAAATAGTAAATGGCGATCGGAAACGGAATACCGAAATTGCTAAAAACAATTTGGTTGAACATTTAAAATACTGTGGCAACCATAAACCTGTTCATATGGTTATGCCTAAACCAAATGAAAATACCGAATTCAAAAAATTCGAAGCCTTGTTGGGGCACCCAGCATATATAGTCTGTGATGTTGAATCGAATCTCAAATAGTTTGCATCTGCAGCCCAGATCCTGATGAATCTTCAAGTACATCGTATCATCTACATGAACCTTCTAGTTTTTATTATGCGGTTGTACAGGATGGTGTTGTTAGCAAACCACACTTATACATGGGACCAGATGCCATCAAAGAATTTGCACATAAAATAGAAAATGAGTGCCGTTGCATAGCCTCTAATGTATTGTTAAAATCAAAACATATGATGCCTTTAACACAGGATCAGATCGAAGATTTCAACAATGCAGAAAAATGCCCGGTGTGCAATTCTGAATTTTCGGACATAAATATCAAGGTGCGTCATTATCGCCATACGGACGGTCGATATAAACAGGCTTTGTGTAGTAGCTGTAATATTAAGATCCAGAGACCAAAATTTGTGTTATAGTTGTGATGTGTTTGTATGTGTCTTGTGTAGTAATTGTGCTGTCTAATGTGTTTCTGTTTGTCTTGTGTAGTAGTTCCTCCATTCATATTTAGGCGTAGAGCTGACAACTCTGCACTGTAAAAAAAAATGTCAAGAAACAGCAATGTAAGGCCATGGATGTTCCCAAGGTAAAATATTCCGGAGGTAAAATAGTCCCCCGTTCGGATCTCCGGGTGGGGACTACTTTGGGAGGTCCCTGGACTAAGGATAAGATCTACGTTAGGAATAAGGATATTAAATTAGGCACCTGGAATGTTCTGAGCCTTTACCGGCCTGGGGCATTTCAGTGTACAGTTAATGAGATAGTTAAGTATAAATTAGGTGTAGTAGCTGTCCAGGAAGTTAGGTGGACAGGAGAAGGGAATTGTAAAACTAAAAATTATACTTTTTTCTATTTTTACAGTGCTCCAGGCCTAGCATGGTCTGCGATTTTTCTGAACACTAAAATAAAATTGGATCTGATCCAGGACCAGGACATGTATCTGTTCATTGAACAATGTATACGAGGGGGCATGGTACAATGTTCTCAAAGATATGCCAGAGCCAACACCAAGTGTGTTCCCAATTATGATCCAGCGCGACCATCAAACTATATACTTTAAGGAGAGCGAACAGCCTATATGGTTATGCTATGATGGATAAACTGCCATATGCAGGGCTTGAGTGGGTAGAAGGTTTCAACATTGAGGATCTTCAAGACTTTGATTACAGTGACTATGGCCTGTTCTTAGAAGTTGATCTGACAATTCCTGGTAATTTGCACATCCAGTTTTCTGATCTGCCGCCAATTCCTGAGGTCGAGTGTCCGCCTGGCTCTAAACAGAAGAAGCTGATGATGACTCTGGAGCCAAAACAAAGTTATAGCATATACTACAAGAACCTCCAGTTCCTGATGCGTCACGGTGTTAAAATAACCAAGGTTCAGGCACTCAAGATGGTTGAAGCCATACATTGATACAAACACCGAGCTTCGAACACGTGCGGTAACCCAATTTGATAAGACTATGTTCAAATTGATGGTCAATTCGGTGTATGGTAAGACCATAGAAAATGTCAGAAAGCATACTGATGTCAAGTTGGTTACCGACCCCAACCAAAGCAAAAAAATTGGTAGCAAAGCCTAATTTCAACTACAGAAAAATTTATGATGACAATCTGGCACTCTTCAACATGAGAAAATCTAAGATCAAGTTTGATAAGCCTATTTATGTAGGGGATGTAATATTAGAATTGGCCAAATTACACATGCTGGAGCTATATTACGATGTGCTGAAGCCTTTTTATGGTGATCGTATAAGACTGATGTATATGGACACGGATAGCTTTATCCTTGATATTCAGACAAGATATAGCACAGTCTGCATTGCTTGAATATTTCGATACTAGCGAATTGCCTGGCCATCTGAATATTCAACCCTACAACAAAAAGGTGCCTGGCAAGTTAAAAGACGAGAAACTTGGCGATGTTATTGTAGCATTTGCTGGGTTAAAGGCCAAGATGTACAGCTTTGAAACATCCAGTGGTGCTGTCACCAAAAAAGCCAAGGGCATTGGTAGAGTAACTGTGGACAAAGAGCTCAGATTTAAAGATTATGAAGATTGTCTCAAATCATATAGCACAATCAGAACATCAGAATGTAGAATCCAGAGTGTGGATCACTTGTTGACCACAAATATTGTAAGAAAAGTGGCTCTGGACCCACATGACGATAAGAGATGCGTTTTATCATGTAGTATACATACTCTACCATCGGGTCATTGTGACTTGATAAGTGGCAATCAATGCCCAATCACAGAGCATGGTTTACAATAAATAAACATGCCGATGAACTTATTTGGGTTCAAAAAACAGGCTATTATGGACCTGCCAACACCAGCATCCTCTCCTGATATAGAGTATATGCTATCTAAACTAAGTGGTTTGTTAATTATCCATCTGAATAGCATACTTACAGATGTTGATGTTAATACGGGTAAAACATTGTACATATTTAACAATAACTTAAACCACTACCAGTTACCTATAGGTGGTCAATTACAATTTATTACAACCCCCGAGGGCAATGTCAAGGTTTCAGTAGGCAGAAATATTTACAGAATTAAGCACTCAACCATGTTTTCTGGCA
This sequence comes from Lepisma saccharinum, assembly GCF_977018435.1. Lineage (NCBI taxonomy): Eukaryota > Metazoa > Arthropoda > Insecta > Zygentoma > Lepismatidae > Lepisma > Lepisma saccharinum. The sequence goes on from NC_139233.1 coordinate 101,757,533, forward strand.
CTGTATATACTGTCTCTGCTGGTGACTGTTTATATATTGAGGTCCCGGGACACTACGACAAGCTTATACCTTTTTTATAGAATTAAGAGTCAGATACTCTATAATAAATAACCGTTAAAAAAAAACCACAATGCCTAACGATATATTTGGACAAACAAGGCGCGAAGATCACAGTGATGAGATTCTGATGCTTGATGTCAGAGTCAAAAAATTAAGAAGTGATTTACAAGCTCTACAAACTACACTCAATGCCAGTCTTCAACTAGAGATTACAAATTTACAATTACAATGCATGGACCCTCTTCTTAAAATTGACTCTGAACTCAAATTGCTGCTTCAGAAATATACTGACTTGGCCACATTAGATAATTTTCAAAGTTTAGAGGAGGCTATAGCAGCTCTTCAAGCCAAATTTAAGACTCAGGCTAACAACTCTGAGCAATTGAAACAACAATTGGAAGAGCAGATTGGTAGTGTCCAGACACAGCTCCAAACAATTGTCAAAAGCATAAAGCCCCAAGATGATTTTGATCTAGTGATTTCTACTCTAAAAGAACAGATTCAATCACTGAAGATTCCTAATCTGGACCCCTTAAACAATGCTATAGCCGAGGTTAAAGAAAAAATCGAGACACTCGAGAAGTTTATGGACAACCTACCATCTTCTGATGCTCTGAGTGCTATCACTCGTAGTGTTGCCAACATCAAGCTGCAACTCGAGACATATGAAGATTTTGGAAAAATTCAGAGTACCATAACCCATCTTGAGGGTACCATAGCAGCAGTACGCAACGATCTGACAAATGTACAAGAAACTCTAGAATCCCGTTTACCTGGTATCGTAGACACCCTTGTCAGTGTCCAGCAACAGATCACCAAACTTGAAAACCTCAACACTGAATCTGAGCTATCACATTTTCATCACTTGATCGATGATATTCAAACAAAGCTTGAAATTTTACAACAATCAACACCCAGTCAGGCAGACATAGCCATGCTCCAAGATGCTATGTGTAGTGTAGCTGATGCTACTGAATAAAATCCTGTAAAATTGGCCCTTGAGTCTCTGCAGAATACGGTGGCCAATCTGCTTACATCACAGGAACTTAAAAATATTAAATGAGCCGTGAATCGAATACTGAAATCAGAAGACATCAAGAATATCCAGACAGAGATCAAACAGCTTACTCAGACAGTGGCCACTCTACCAACTAATCAACATATTAGCGAACTACATGCTCTGTTTGAGGATATCAGAACCCACGTCCATGACCTCACAGCCTAAAGTTCTAAATTGGCTGTTGTTGAAAATTTACAGCAAATTGTAGCCAACATCAAACAACAGCTAGGGACCCTAGAATCCAACCAAGCAAATGCTCTGTCTGTTTTTACCACCCAGCTTCAAGGGATTGTGCAACAATACAAAAAACTTGCTGTGGACATATAAATCAAACCGGGCCAAGACGATGTTGTTAGGACTATCAATGAGCACCTTCAATCTGTAATAAGTAGATTGCTTACAGCAGAAAAAGAAATAACTGGCCTAATCGAGAATCCTAAGCACACAGTAATTCTAGAATTGTACAGTGTCCCCAACAGAGAATACGAATCACCGTTTACACCAGGTTGCAAACTGTATAGGTTGTCCCCTGCTCAATTTTATTACCAGTTCTTCGTAAGAGGCTAACTCAGACCGGTCAAGATCAAATACTGGTTACAACCACAGGTACACCACTACCCTACCTTGTCAATAGCCAATGCTGACAACATACCAAAGGTCGCCAGTGTGGAGTTAGAGGATTTTACACACCCCGATACACTAGAAACAGCCTATGGTGAAGATGATGGTTCTCTCGAATTTAATATACAAATAGGGGATAAGCTGTATTTAGAAAATCCTGTAATATCAGCTGCTGAACACCCCATAGTTGCAATATTCTTGTTTACGTACTATGTCTAGACAAATCATAGTTGACGAGCTACAAAGACCAGCCAGACGTAACTATAAGCGACTGCCAGTGGTTACAAAAGGCATTGACGATTTGTGGCAGGCTGACTTGGTTGAGATGGCAAGTGGACAGTTGAAAAACATAGACAAGATCAACAAGGGCTACAAATATCTACTTACTGTCATAGATACATTTTCGAAATATGCCTGGGCTGTGCCACTCAAATCCAAGACTGGAACATGTGTTACAGAAGCTTTTAGGACAATCATCAATCAGAGTGGCAGATTACCGCGCTATCTACAAACAGATAACGTTAAGAATTCTATAATTTGGTGTTTCAACAATTTGTTAAGAGCCACTCAATACGACATTACTCAAGTTACAGCGATCTCAAAGCCTCTATTGTAGAAAGATTCAACATGACCCTAAAAAGTCATATGTATAAGCAATTTACGCTTCAAGGTAATTATAAATGGGTTGCTATGATATCAGAACTTCTAGATCAGTATAACAACTCGGTCCACACCACAATTAATAAGAAGCCATCTGACGCAACCAAATCTGACGAGCAGCACTTGATCAACACTGTTTACTATCCGAGATATCAGCCAACAACCATAAGACCTAAATACAAGATCAACACATATTCAAAAGAGGCTTTACTAGAAACTGGAGCACTGAATTATTTACAGTGGTTCAAGTTAAACCTGGGACCCGTAACACTTATATAATAAAAGACCATCACAACAAAATCCTAAAAGGCCGATTCTATGAAGAAGAACTCAACAAAACTAAACAGCCTGACACTTATCTCATAGAAAAAGTCATCCGCAGAAAAGGCAACAACATACTGGTTAAATGGCTAGGTCTCCCAGAACACAGCTGGATCGAGGCAGACAAAGGGATGTTATAAAGCGGCTACCAGAGCCTGAACAGCAGACTAAGAGACATGGCAATCTGCTACCTGATAATATTCGTGTCTTATTGTTGGGCCATCGGGTTGTGGTAAAATAACACTACTGGTTGATAATTTTTTACTGGCACCTAACTGGTTAGACTAGAAAAACAGGCACTTGTACGTCTTCTCTAAGAGCTTGGAACAATTAATATATCAGCAGCTGATGAAGCTATACGATGGACTGGATATAGCCACTTTTGAATCAGATGTTAAGCCACTCGATGACTGTCTCGATAACTCTGTTGTTGTGTTTGATGACATTATATAACCAAAACGAGGTTCGAAATTTTTTTTACACAGGGGCGACACAAAAACATAGATTGCTTCTACCTGGCACAGACCTTTTCCAGAATACCAAAACAGCTGCTACGAGACAACAGCAATTTTATATGTGTGTTTCGTCAAGACCATACTAAACTCAAACACATACATGATGAGTATGTAGGTGGGGACTTGAGCTATAACAATTTTTCTAAGTTTTGTGGTAGGTGCTGGAACCAGGACAGCTACGGGTTTGTCACAATCGATATGACAAGAAAGCCCAATAGTGGTAAATATAGGAGTAAAATCAACAATTTTCTAGACGTAGAGACTTATATAAACAACCATGAAACGACCAATCGTTGACGAACTTAAATTAAGAGACTATCTTGTAAAACGGTTCAAGGGATGGAAATCAGAGAACCGAGGTTTTTATGAAAAACACAAGCGCACAGAACAGCCTATTATTGATGCTATTGGTGAAACGGGTAAAGATATCAAAACTGTTACAGAGCAGAACCAAAATTTGATCACAGAGCTTGTGCCGGTAGCTGCTCGGAACATATTAGATTATCCAATCACCCCACTTTCTAGTATTCACACACCTAGTCCTGTTCGTCCTCGAAGAATCGAAGCTAGTCAGGATCCTATTGAATTGGGCCTTCTTGCTCAAAAATATTTAAGCACACCTAAAGACAACAAAAATGAGGTCTTCGGTTTATATGTTGACACAGAGCGTGATGGTAGCATCATACATAAAATTGGCAATTTTAGGGTAACATTTATGGGCGATGATCTGGTTGTATATTCAGAATCTCATCTTGGAGAAAGAGGTGGTTTTGTTAAGTATCCTGGAACAAAAATCCTAACCAAACTAGACCATAGACTAAACAGAGGGGACCCTGGTGTTAATCCCCTAGACGCTGCTTGTAGAGACCATGACATAGCATACAACACACATACCGATCTTGACAAGCGACATGTGGCAGACAGAAAATTAGAAGAGGCTGCATTCGGTAGATTAGTAAGTAAAAATGCTTCTTTGAGTGAGAGAATAGCAGCTTTGGGGACCACCATAGCTATGAATACCAAACAAAAACTAGGGTGGGGGTTGTAATAGATTAAATAAACTGGCTACAACTTAATTGAGCTAGTCAATCCCAGAATATGTATATAATAAACCTACAATGAAAGCCAAGGGTGTTATGTATCAGATACCATATGCGGGTCTCAAATCACTTGGGGCTATCGATAGTCTTCTAACCAAAAAGCAGCGTAAGAGAAAAAGCTCTTGTCTTGCCAAGGGCCACGGTATGAAATTGTTACTTACTACACCCCAATTAAAAAAAAATACAGCATTCCAGAAAAAAATCGCATATAGGGAGCTTCATATTTAGTATCCCGGCTATCTTAGCAGCACTAGGTGCAGTTGGTAGCTTAGCAGGGTTATCAGCTGCCATAGCAAAAACAGTAATAGATGCAAAAAAGAAAATAAGGCAGAATTAGATGGATTGAAGCGCCATAATCTGGCCATAGAGAGACAAGGCAAGTCTTAAAAAAGTCATGATTAAGTTTAAAATAAAACAAGTGCCGCTTACCAACCAAGATATCGAAGCTTTAATCAAACCACTGGGCATCAGAAATTTTAGAGGTGTGTACATGTCCGATTCTTTACCAAGACAACCGCTCAATAAAGAGTGTGGCATAGTCAATTTGGATAGCTACAAAAATCAGGGCACACACTGGATCTGCTATCTTAAATATTCAAACAATGAGGCATTTGTATTCGATTCGTATGGGGGGATTCCACCTAATAATATAGTAAAATATCTAAGATCTCATAATTTGGATTACAATAACCATCGTATTCAAAATTTTGAAGATATTAATTGTGGACATCTGTGTTTATCTGTTCTTAGATATCTGTCCCAAATAAGTAAACCATCAATTGAAGATTTTCAAAAAGCCCTGTGGTATCTAAAACATCATGGGCATATTCCATCTGACCAGTCAGAATTCAATCTTAAAACAAACTACACGATGATATAGTATACCCCAAAACAATAGCTCTCAGAGCATTCTACGGCATGTACTTGATCCCTAATATTACACACCATAACCACACAATCACAGTTGGGGACCAAAAAAAAGTCATCACTCCAGAGCAGTATAATCTGTCTACTCTAAATGCTCAGTTACCCAGAAGTGTATTGTTAAGTCAAAATTCTGTCACTCACAGAGTAGAGATTGTGTCTGCTACAGAGACAGTAGATCTGGGTATTATAGGAGAGCTATTGGGCTTCCAGAACAACACAAAACTTGAACCAGCCATCAAACACACTGCTATTAATATACCTAAATTCTTAGCCATAGAGACTCTGAATATTCACTGTAATGTGGCCGAGGGTATGATCACCAAATCGGATGGCATAGGCAGTCACAAACAAACTGGCATCATCGCAACATTCAAACCTAACTCTGAATTTATGGAGCCAATCATCTACACTCCATCACCAACATTATATTTTCCGGTGTGCCATAATAGAATCGACTACATTGAGTTGGTGGTCACTAACGAAAAAGAAGAATTAGTTGATTTTGCCGGAGCCACAACAACTGCCATCATAGAGATTAATATATAAATAAAATTTATACTAAAAATGGAACATATCGAGAGTTATGAGCTACAGTCGTTCCCCCCGAACCGTAGGACCTTTGCCAATTTGAATCAGCCCAACACAGAGATTGAGGTTGACCTTGACGTAGGGGATGGCTTTATACACCCCCACAGAGCAGACCTATATATCAAGTTTGATGTTGTAAAGCTCGATGGTACAGATTATCCGGCTAACTCAAATATAAGACTAGTAGACAATTTTGTACCGCATCTGTTTTCTCAAATCGAGATCAGAAAGCATGGTGTTGTCATAAACAGAGTAGACTATCCTGGTATTACATACACAGCTTTGGCCACACTGAACTTATCCAAGACCGAGGCTTCTTACTAAAAAATAGGTGGATTTGAGGTTGGTGATAAAATATTAACCAAGGGCCACACTGTATTGTTCCCGATGCTCCTGTTGCTAGGATTTTTTTCGGATTACAAAGACATTATGTGGAAAGGTGGTTTAAGAATCACATTTCGAAGAGCTGCCAATGATAATAATGCTTTGATGCGGTACAGTACATTAAACTCTACTGGTGCAGCTCTGCCTAATACCCTACCTGACGAAGGCAAATGTCTTATTCAGACTATGGAGCTAAGAATTCCAGTAGTTGAATATGAAGCCAGTTATGCTCTTAAATACAAAGCAGATATACTAAAAAATCCACAGGTGCCTTTACAATTTTATACATATCAATGTGTACAGAAACCTGTTACTGGTAGCTATTATGAATTTGATGCTACAAACTCATTCTCCAGTATACAATATGACATGCCAGATTTTGTGGTGGTGCTGTTTCAAAGGGGTCGAGACAACAATCAGCAACAAAATTCAAGTAAGTTCGATAGCTGTAACATCAAGAACATATATCTTAAAAATGGCCGAAACGAGGTGTTCCCCAGAGAAAATTATAATTTAGACATGTCCAAGGATGATTTTCTTAAATTATATGAGGCCTACACAGCATACAAAAGAGTCACTACTGGCAATACCGACATGTATTACTCACCCGATGACAAACATTAAAATAATCTGTGAATTTCATGATACACCACCTGCCAACACCATATGTAGTGTTATTCTTATAGGTCAGAAATCATATGTTTATGACGTAAGAAACAAGAGAGTCACAGAGCAATTTTAGAAGACATCTGCACAATGCATTGTTTTAGTATTAGATATATGAGTTGAGCCTGGTGCCCAGTTAAAATATTCGGGTTAAGATATTAATACTCTGAACAAGTATTTAAGTATATATTACAGTGTACTACTGTGTAAGCAAAACGGCTACATTTTTAGCAGGCTTATAGACAACAGACTAACAGATGCAGCTTTTGTACACATGGCCAAATCAGTCTGTTGAGGGTTCTTCATTTGTACACTAGAATTCGGGATTCTTGGGATTTTGACAGAGTAGTACACTGTAGGCAATAGGCTCATATGGACAACTTGATATAGTTTTAAGTGTAGCCAAATTAGTCTGTTGAGGGTTCTTCATTTGTACACTAGAATTCGGGACTCTTGGGATTTGACAGCATTGCACACTTGGGGCAATTGACTCATATGGGCATCTTGACATAGTTTTAAGTATAGCCAAATCGGTCTGTTAATCATATGAACTCTTCATTTGTACAATTTTTTGTCCTCATAATATGGTATTTACTACTACTATTATCCTTTTTAAATTTCCATACACCTCAAATGCTAGTTTGAGGTAAAAAAAATAGTTAATTAACAACATCTCTATAAGGAAAAATATTTTGCTGTTTTTGATAGAGATATTCTACAAAGGGATAAAATAATATACATTGTTTATATTTAGTAAAAAGGTTCAAAATTATCCACAATATACAATATTTGTGAAATAAGCTATTCAAACTGCATTGTTGGACATTATATTTATTTGACGTAACGTTTACCATAATTCTATACAGCTGGAACATAATAGGCTTATGTTATTGAAGAGGGAACTGAATATCCTTTATGGTTAGAAAATATATATGTGTTTTATACACATCCAACTACACAGTTTGCGACGCGTGCACAAAAATATCGACATTAAAATTCCAATATTTTTCTTTCGCGTTACATAAAGAATATTAGTAGTAATATGGATACATCCATGTAATCAACATGTTCAATCAGCTTGGTTCGTACTTCGTACAGGTTGAACTCATACATTTTTTCACTAACATGTAACTGAGATTTGTATTACATAAAACGCACAAATTTACTTGTAATTGATCAGGCGACAATAATTTTTAATGTGCGATTTTAAATATTAATCTTACTACGAAATAAATAAATTTACGATACACGTTTTTCGAATTACTTGTTCACTCAAATATAAATATTTCACCAAAACACAAGATCACTCTTTTGACCTCACCAGCCTATTAGCATCGCAGATTCATAATCTTTAGTATTTCGAAGGCCCGTTTATTGTTTATATAGAAGAAAGCATCTTACACGAGGAAATGCTTATTCTTTACTCTTTTTCGTGTGTTTTGTTTCTGGCATGGTTTCCTATCTGCATAGTCCAACACTAGCGCATAGATTTGGAATTCGTTTCAACTTCATACATTCAAAAATCGAATAGTTAAAATTAGTAACCTGAATTTCGAATTACTTTAAACTTTCCCTTTCGTTACATTCAAAGTATCATACATAGCCAGCGTAAAAGAAAGTTAGATATGGCAATCATGCACCAGCGAGTGTTTTGCATGAACACCTGTCTGCCTTTTATCTTCCTCCGTACAAGTTGCTTCGCCTTTCCTCTGCACGCTTTTGGCTTTTAGAACGTCGAATGGATTCTCTGCAGTAGTTTCGCCAGTGTTACTCGAACCAATATTCCGGAATAACTCACTTCTCCCGCGGCGTAGACTGTAACGTCGGGCCGATATGCCCAAGTGCTTAGCCCGCACCAGAAGTTAAACCGAAATGAGTTTCAGTCGCGATCCCTGGTGGCAGGAAATGAGTGGTTCCATTCTCTCAACTTATAAAACCACAGGTGGCACACCTGCTATTGAAATATGTTGTCCCCAGAAGTAGTAGTAGAGTAGTAAAAGTGATAATGAAAATGTAATAATAACAATAATAATAATAATGATAATAATAATAATAATAATATCGCTCTCTTCACGAAAACAGTCCAGTGAAGATCGAAGCTTCTCCTTGCCTCCTCCACACCCCTGGCCCTCCAGGTTTGCCAGACTTCTTCTACGCTTCACAGTTGACACATATTAATGCAGTTGATTGTGCCTTCCCTGGTATCTTGTGTCAGGAATTTTCCTTGCTTATTGGCAACACTGTAGGTGAGTGACGTAATCTTGTCTGGACTGTTTACGTGGCGTTAGCTTTAGTAATAATCAGTTTTATAACAACAATACCAGGCGATTTTCAAATGCCGTACAAATTCCACAAACAAAATTACTAATGTACTCGGAACCTTTGATCGTTAGTTTTCTGTTTACACTCGTATTATCCAACCTCGGAGCCCTCCGAAGTCGCTCCGGAGCGGAGTGGGCAAATTCATAGAATATCGCTCCTCGCTCCGTAGCGGAGCGTAAGAAGGTAATGCTTCGCTCCGGAGCGGAGTGAACCATTTTCTAAAATTTCGCTCCTTGATCCGGAGCGGAGCGAGAAATTCTCCGATTCCCGCTGCTCCGCTCCGGAGCTGAGAGGGCTAAGACATCGCTCCGCTCCGGAGCGTGGGCAACAGCCGGAGCGTTGATCCGCTCCGCTCCGAAACCCTGCCCGAAACTGGTTTCTGAAGTGGTGCGAACCATAATGTTTTTGCATGAGGAGCTTCAAGTTTCAGTTCGTGTGGGGCCCTGTAGAAACTCCAGCGTCAGGTCGAGTTGAAATCCGATTTCGATTCACAGCGCCGAACTAGAACTGAAATTGGGAGGAATGATTTCAGTCCGACCAGAGTCAAAACTCGAACTAAAATTAATTTCAGTATCCATCCCTGGACTAAAGGTTTACGAAACGGCGTGATGGCATGAATACCACACAGAGATGTCTTAGCTGTTTCTCGCAGCTATACTGCACTTAAAGAATTGAAATATATTAGACTATTTTGGTGATTACTAGATTTGCACACAAGAAAAATCAATATCCCACTGAGGCAACACGACTCTGAAAATTCTTTCGCACCAAAGATTCAGATATATACACAATGACAATTATATCCCCAGAAGTAGGAAAATAATTTTATAAACCGAACAGTAGCAATAAATGATGGTAATATAAAAAATATATATATATATAAAATTAACTATTGCTGAAACTGTGTTGTTGCAAGAAAATGTAAACATTTTGACGTAGCATATAATTGGCGGATCGAATGCTATAGGAGAAGCAGCTGAAGGTGGCAGTTTGATCTTTATGATTGATGACAAGTACGTGAAAGTTACTGCGTAAACGATATTGCTTTGAGTTGTGTTATCTAGCGTCGTTATTCTAACAATTTTGGCTAATTGCGACGATAAGGAAAGGTGATAATAAAATAAAATTAATGAAGGGACACTCATTTAGAACACTCATACCGAGGCCTACATTAAAAAATCGGATTCCCTGTGTTGTAATACACTGTTCTAACACCTACACGAACGAGGTCGGCGTTTTGTACACTAGAAACAAAATATTCACTTCTCTAAGGTGTTAACATGCAATGATAGTAATGAGAATAATAATAATAGTCACAAATTGGATATTTAAGTATATCGTTAAAACATGACGCCATTCTTGCAGATCTGTAGTCCAGGGTGTACGTGTCTTCTGGTTAACTTTACTAGTTAGCGTATGCCTTATGCTACAAATCGTATAGCTTCAACTTTCGTAGAAGTTAAGTGATTTCATGAATTGCACAATGTAAACACATTCAAATGTTAAAGGCAACATACTTTCCATTCCACGTTTCACGGTATACACTTAAAGCTTTAAACGCTTCAGGTTAAATACATTCGTAACTGGTCAGTCTCTCCCCAAATATTCTCATAAAGAGTTCCCTTGTAGGAGGTGTACATTTTTGTGCGAGAGGGGATTTCCCACTTCTTTTCTCCTTTCATTTATTCTCTAACAAGAAGAATGATAGACTCTAGACGCATTTTTCTCATGCCTTTCTTTGAGAATAATTTTCCTACAGTTTTTTTTATTGAAAAGTTTATTCATACTGTAACTGCCAATCTTCTTGTTGTCTTCCGCACCGATACGCATAGATTTACTTCCATGCAAAAAATCTTAAGATTACAGAACTATAAAGTTTATCAAATTACCCAGTTTAATGCAGGGTGGAATATGCATCAAAATTGACGCATTGCAGTATATCGAATTTCCTTCCCCGTGTGGTCGTATATTACATTATAAATATTATAACATATTACATAACAAAGCCGATTTATATCTCAAACATTAGATTACTAAAGCATGCATTGCTTTCGGCACCTTGACATGGTACTTACAAACGCAACCCCAATGAATAATTTAATATTTTTCCTGTGTTACATGATTCGAATTTCAGAGAATCGATCAAAGTTCCTCCTTGATAACCTAGTTTGAGGACATTATTCAGTTGTATTCTTATCAATATTCATTTGCTGATGGGAATTTTGAGTAGTGCGTGGTAAGTTGGTCTAAATGCTGTTTCGAATTACTGCCTCTTTAATGTGAAAATTAAAGGCTACAATAGGATTGATTTTCTGAAAGAGGTTGAAGTTTTCAGCAACTCATAAGATTTTCTTCGAATTAATAGATTGTCACTGCCAGATCTACCACGTAAGTAAAATGCGTTCCACAGAACTTAACTGGTATGTACAAATATTATATATAGTTATCCTGTGTATGTAATTCTTGACTTTTACTGCATATAATATGTTTAAACTTTCATGATGTTAGAATTTAAGAACGTGTGATGGGGAAAATACTGAAAATCTCATGTCATGGAACTTTAAAGTGATGTGTTACGTGATATATAGCAAAAATACACAGTACATCTTCTCAGTACATTCGTACTTCGTGCAGAGTCTGAAGAAGACCTTGCTAGAAGGTTGAAACGTTACGTTTAGTTTATGATTTATAATAAAATATATTTCTGCCTTGGTCAGCATATTGAGTTTTTCATATCATGGAAAGAAGGCTTAATGGTGTTATACATAAATAAATGTGATATTCAATCTTATTAAGATCTTCGTCAATAGAATGTTAATTATATAAAGATAGTGTTTATGATGTACAGCGTCAATAGCACGGAAACAGTTTTTTAAAATAAAGTATATTCAGTTGCCGTGCTTTGCATACCGGAAATTGCATCACCTAGTTTCACGAAACAAATGTATGCATGAAAATTTTTTTAAGGTCATTTTAAATAATTTCACCACACAGATGCAATGAAGCTGGCAGAAAGGGGGTAAATTACGTATTATTTCCCCTCCTTTGCTTTAGTAATCTTTAATAATTGCCGTGCTTTGCATACCGGAAATTGCATCACCTAGTTTCACGAAACAAATGTATGCATGAAAATTTTTTTAAGGTCATTTTAAATAATTTCACCACACAGATGCAATGAAGCTGGCAGAAAGGGGGTAAATTACGTATTATTTCCCCTCCTTTGCTTTAGTAATCTTTAATAATTGCCGTGCTTTGCATACCGGAAATTGCATCACCTAGTTTCACGAAACAAATGTATGCATGAAAATTTTTTTAAGGTCATTTTAAATAATTTCACCACACAGATGCAATGAAGCTGGCAGAAAGGGGGTAAATTACGTATTATTTCCCCTCCTTTGCTTTAGTAATCTTTAATAATTCGGGGCCCTCCCCTCTGTTCTCTTCCTATACTCTATCCCTTCACTTGCATGTAATGCATGCTCACATTGAAAGTCGAAACGCAAAATTATGTCCGTTTGTCGCTCCAACGGTCCATTGAATCCCGTGTTAATAAGCTATCATGGCGTTCCACATTGGAACGATCACAGCAGATATAAAGAGAAGCAATTCGGAAGCTTCGTCTTAACATTGTTTAGCTATCTTCACAATTTCCCAGCTCAATATTTGCATTTTGATTTCATGAATAGAATAAGGTAGTCTTATGCTAGCGAAGAGGGTCAAGAAGACCCAAACGGTCCTTGGTACCGAGTTGAAGGATGTCGCAAAAAAATATCCCTCTCTTCGACCTACACCAATTATCCAGTTGCTTGGGGTTGATCCTCTTTTAAAGAATAATCGTGCTGGTTTTCGAATAAAATGTACTGTCTTGTTGTGAAAATGGAAGCAAAGACATTCCAACATCAACCACCAGGGTAAAAGGGATTGAAAAACAAGTCTTAGATCGTGAAAATCGTGAGGTGGTCATGAGAATCGAGACGAGGGAGAGAATGCAGGAAATTGAGCCGATTGACCGTCTGATGGGTAGATGTCGTATAAAAATAGCGCCACGGATAGATAAATAGCTATGTTACCGAGATAGGATCACACAATTTGGCTTAACCATAATTAGGATCTGTTCCGGAATCGGTGACCCGGACCGGGTTCTTTAATACACTTTGTCTAGTAGATGGGGTTCACAGGAAGAGGCTTCGAAAGTAGAATGATATTGCTTCTCATGTTGACCTTTGGTGGCTGCCTCGTGTTCCCATCCATCTTCTACAGTTAGATGTGTACTGGGATGTGGTACAGGTACTTTCCTCACAGCAGATGGCAAATTACTGTTTATTTGTATTTACTACTTATTCCTTGTACCTTAGTAAAACAGAATAATTAACTCGTGGTTCAAGCTACAACATTTACTTTCCATTGAAGTCGCACTCATATACCAGGTTTGCGCTGCCCCACTTCATTGTTACTCAACCCTCCACCGAAACAAAACTTGCGTGTGTCATATTGCGTTCATGAAGGTTAGATTGTTTGTGGTCACCTTATGTTCGAAGTCATTTAAAATATTGTTTTACATACATTATTTATTTTTGGTCGCATGTAGTGAACAAGAAATGACGACATTTTAATCAGTGTAATGTTTCGTGTCAAAATGGAAACACCAATCAGCTGATTTGAAATTTTAACGCTACTTTATGGTTCATGTTACTGTCTTGTCTTTTTTGTGTGATATCTTGTCTAATCTGAAGGATCTTTAAGGTCCCGAAGGAAGACTCAGCTATTCACAGATAAATGAAATTCGTTTGAAATAAACGACTTCTAAAATCAACTGCCATATAAACTGCACTTCCAAATAGAATTCGCCCAAAGTAATGCTGGTTCAAAGTAACTGATATTATCTATTTAATAGCAACTACTATTTTTCTGTATGTGTCAAAAACTTAATTGATGTCAAGTAACAGTAACACGACTATTTTGGAAGGTGCATGGACTACGGATAGATATTGCATTAGGAATTGGGATACCAAATTACGTAATGGATTGTTCTGAGCTCTACCGGCATAGGGGATTTACGTCCATAGCTAATGAGAGAGTTAAGTATAAATTAGAAATAGTAGCTCTCCAGGAAGTTAGGTGGCCAGGAGAAGGTAATTGTAACACTAAAAGTTGTACTCATTTCTACGGTGGTACTTTTCTGGAACAGACTTCTTCATAAATAATAGAATCATCTCTATTCTCAAACAGTAGAATTTATTAATGATAGGATATCATATGCAGTTTTGCACATGCAGTGAAAAATAACTATTAAATATCTATGCACCAACGGAACATAAAAATGACAATGCTAATGTTGATTTCTGTGCAGAGTTAAAACAGGTCTTTGATTAATTTTTCCAGCATAATATGAAAATTCTATTAGGTGACCGAAATGCACAGATTGATTTGGTGTGTTAGGTCTACTTCTTGCATTTTAAGTCTAATTGGGACTAGACCTACAATTTAAAGTGGGATCCGAACCATTATGTCTCTCTACCGGGTATCGAACCTAGGACCCCTTGATTGCAAGGCGACGACGCTACCACTGCGCCATTCTAAAAGGAATTCCCCTAAGCGGTAGTATTCATCGTTTTTCACTCTATTCTCAGTTTTTCATTTCTCGGTTTTTCTCAATTTTCATTTTTTCTCATTTGGACAAACACAAATACCCATGCCTTAACCGGGACTCGAACCCGGTACCCCTGGCGTTGTAGCGCGCTGTGCTAACCACTTTTTTTTTTTAATAAGGAAAATACCCCATACACGGAGGTATCCCCCACCATTCACTCTTTTTCTCACTTTTACACTTTTCAATTCTTACATTTAACTTTGTTTCTTATCAACTGGACGAACACAAATACCCATGCCTTACCCGGGACTCGAACCCGGAACCCCTGGCATTGTAGCGCGCTGTGCTAACCACTCCGCCACGGAGGTCGACATCACTGAGGCATGGGGTAGTATTCGATTGCTAAAGAAGAGACATTCCAACCCACTATTAGTGAAGAGAGTCTTCATGATTAAATAATGCTAATGGTATAAGATTAATTAATTTTTCAACCTCAAATAATTTAATTGTTAAAATTACCACTTAATAAATGTTTGGTTTGATTTTGGTTTGATTTGGTGTTTTAAGTCCACTTTGTGCACAGTAAGGCTAATCGGGACTGGGCCTACAGTTTAAAGTGGGATTCGAACCACTATGTGTCTCCACCGGGTATCGAACTATTAATAAATGTACCTGGCCATCTCCAGATGGTAGAACTTATAATCAGAGAGATCAGATTCTCATTGATAAAGGAAGTCATACTAGTATAATTAACATTGACTCAGATACAAGTGCTGAATGAGCAAGTCGCTATTATGTAAACTGCACTAAATTTGGTTATGAAAGAATTACGAAAGATTACAAAATTAAACTAGAAAATGTTTTGCAGGGTTTAAACGATGATGGAAATATAAATGAAAGAGGCGTATATGAGAATTTGGAGCACATACGTAATGCAATAGAACCAGCAGGTAAAGGAAATATGGGATACCATCAACCAAGAAAAAGTAAGCCGTGGTTTTTTAATGAAACCTAGTATTATCTAACGGAAATGATAAATCATGTTAGACTATACTCTTTAAATAACTCTGATGATACGAATTTAACAAATTGTAATAGAATAAAGCGAGAAGTGAAGAAGTAATAAAATAAATTACCTCAAAATCAAATTAAAGAAACTGAAACAGAGAACAAAAATGAAGATATCAGATTTATATAAAGTTGAAAATGAATTTAGTTAGGGTTGCCAACCTAAATTAAACTATATAAAACATAAAAACGGTAAACTTTTAACTGATCCAAGCCATATTTTAAATACGTAGATGGAAGTACTAGTTTAATTACTTTCAAATGTTCATGTTGGAGATAAAAAAAGGTAAAGTGCTCGCCTGTGCATATCACCACGCCCTGAAGGCTTATAAGGGGTGTGGCGGTAATGCCAAACACTTTCTTGATCCGGTCGTGAGTAGGGGTGATGTGATCAGCATCACGCCCCTGACCGCCTTACCCCCCAGGGTTTCCCCCAGGTACCCATGTTGTTCGACGCTGGGTGGGCGCCTGGCCGCTTCCACCGTTAGAAAGGTTCCCCGATTTGAACCGGCCGGGGATCGAACCCAGGACCTTTTGCATGGTAGTCAGACGCCTTACCGACTGAGCCACTGCAGCCACTATTTATTGTTATTATCTCATGCTGGAGATAAATCAGAAGTAACTAAAGCACACACAACAGAACCTTTAGTTCCAGAACATAATATGACTAAAGTTAAAAGATGCTATTAAAACGCTACGGAATAAGACAGCCCCGCAAATTTATTTAGCACCATCTAATTTAATAAAATATGGTGTGAATTCGTTAATATGTCAAATTCATAAATTAATTTGTATAATATGGAATAAAGAATAAATCCCTGAACAGTACAAGAATACATAATTGTTCTGGTGTTTAAAAACGTGATAAAATGAACTTCAATAACACTGGGGAACAAAATTGTTTATAAGCACTGCATTCGTCCAATTACAAACATTTCTCATTAAAATTGATTTATATCACAAATAAAAGTCGAATATTATATAGAAAAATATTGGCCACACTTCCTGAAATTACACCATTACTTTGACCGTAAATATATCATTTCATTGAAGGGCATTTTTCTACATCATAGAAAAAGGATATTCGACTATAGGTCTGTATTGGAAGATTTTGCAAGGAGCAGCTGAAACAAACAACGAATATGTCAGTTAAAACTTTGATATTTAGAGTTTGTTGCACAACAAATACAATGAACGTTGTAATGATCGACTCGCTGGTTCGTTAATGAAACACTGATGAACTTTCCTGAAATAAAACTCCTTTCCGATATCGCACTACTCCTCGCTGTAACTCCTTTTCTAATGTTCGGTAATCCGACCGTGCCCCTTGCTAACGGCGTTTTCAGAATAAAGCTGCGTTTGCATTATCTATCCTGCGATTCCGGAAGAATTCGTATCAGCGGATTTTTACATCCGCTGAAGATCGCGGATGGCATTTGCTTTAAAGAAGCTCTTTCCAGCTTCTTTCATACTCGGGCCCTTTTTATGAAACGATTAGACTATCGGACTATGGCGCCCGGGGTCCCGGATGCGAGTCATGCCTTCGGCATAATACGATAGTACTTTGCGCTGAATTCAAATGTGTAAGTAGTTTTTCTCCATCACCCACAGGTTCTTTGTGACACACAGGTTAAAATTGAAATATGTTTGTGCATCTTTACATATATGCGATTAATAATAAATATTTTTTTTACCATACACGAAAAAAAAAGACATCGTACAGCAATTACAGTCCATTCGATAATAAAAATTTCAATACTGTCAGGGATCAGTTCACGATTCACATACCTTATGGCAGTCTGCATAGAAAAAAGGTTCAGCCTTTAAAGCAAGTTTACTGTCATGACATTGATCATAAGTTGAAGTGAAATTTCATACTCTATCGTAACATTGTTTCCTTCGCCACAATGATCTTAGTACCAGTTGATCTAAGACTTAAACAGAGAAGTGCCATATTTATTACACTTCGCACGTCCAAGTCTCATAACGGACTTTGCATTTGTATCTTTTCTCTCTTGATGTGCATACCCCCCCCCCCCCACACACACGTGGATAATTCCTTAAAATTAAATAAATTCTCTGTTATATCAAGAAATAAATACTACTAGTACTTTCATTCCAAATTTGTAGAGTGCGATTAATTTTGTTACATTTTCATGTTCAAACACTATTAAAATAAACATGTACTGGGATTTGGCCAGTGGCTAACATAGTTTCGCTAGTCACACTAACATTTCATAGTCAACATGCTAGCTAGAGTGATAGGATAATCACCACATAAATGTGAGTACTTTTTGCAAAAATCAAGTTAACCAAAACTATGGCATAAAAATAATATGTACTTAATGAATATACTCACTTTAAGAAATGCATGGCTTCATTATAAACTTTGTCTGGTTTAGCCTAAGGACATACGAGCACCATTACAAAAATGGAAAATTCATGTTGGCCCTTGCTACTTCATAACTCCTTTCTGTAGTTACTACTCGTACTTTTATAACATGTACGAACAAAAAG